>NC_000071.6:58480784-59080784 GCF_000001635.26 Mus musculus
CTATTGGTTTGCTGTAGATTGCTTTTATCATGTTTAGGTATGGGCCTTGAATTCTGATCTTTCCAAGACTTTTATCAGGAATGGGTGTTGGATTTCGTCAAATGCTTTCTCAGCATCTAATGAGACGATCATGTGGTTTTTCTCTTTGAGTTTGTTTATATTCTGGATTACATTGATGGATTTTCGTATATTGAACCATCCCTGCATCCCTAGGATGAAACCTACTTGGTCAGGATGGATGATTGTTTTGATGTGTTCTTGGATTCGGTTAGCAAGAACTTTATTGAAGATTTTTGCATCGATATTCATAAGGGAAATTGGTCTGAAGTTCTCTATCTTTGTTGGGTCTTTTTGTGGTTTAGGTATCAGAGTAATAGTGGCTTCATAAAATGAGTTGGGTAGAGTACCTTCTTCTTCTATCTTGTGGAATAGTTTGTGAAGAACTGGAATTAGATCTTCTTTGAAGGTCTGATAGAACTCTGCACTAAACCCGTCTGGTCCTGGGCTTTTTTTGGCTGGGAGACTATTAATAACTGCTTCTATTTCTTTAGGGGATATGGGACTGTTTAGATGGTCAACTTGATCCTGATTCAACTTTGGTACCTGGTATCTGTCCAGAAATTTGTCCATTTCGTCCAGGTTTTCCAGTTTTGTTGAGTATAGCCTTTTGTAGAAGGATCTGATGGTGTTTTGGATTTCTTCAGGATCTGTTGTTATGTCTCCCTTTTCATTTCTGATTTTGTTAATTAGGATGCTTTCCCTGTGCCCTCTAGTGAATCTAGTGAATCTATCTTGTTGATTTTCTCAAAGAACCAGCTCCTTGATTGGTTGATTCTTTGAACAGTTCTTCTTGTTTCCACTTGGTTGATTTCACCCCTGAGTTTGTTTATTTCCTGCCTTCTACTCCTCTTGGGTGAATTTGCTTCCTTTTCTTCTAGACATTTTAGGTGTGTTGTCAAGCTGCTAATGTGTGCTCTCTCTAGTTTCTTTTTGGAGACACTCAGAGCTATGAGTTTTCCTCTTAGGAATGCTTTCATCTTGTCCCATAAGTTTGGGTATATTGTGGCTTCATTTTCATTAAACTCCAAAATGTCCTTAATTTCTTTCTTTATTCCTTCCTTGACCAAGGTATCATTGAGAAGAGTGTTGTTCAGTTTCCACGTGAATGTTGGCTTTCTATTATTTATTTTGTTATTGAAGTCAGCCTTAGACAATGGTGGTCTGATAGGATGCATGGGATAATTTCAATATTTTTGTATATGTTGAGGTTTGTTTTGTGACCAATTATGTGGTCAATTTTAGAGAAGGTACCGTGAGGTGCTGAGAAGAAGTTATATCCTTTTGTTTTAGGATCAAAAGTTCTGTAGATATCTGTTAAGTCCATTTGTTTCATCACTTCTGTTAGTTTCACTGTGTCCCTGTTTAGTTTCTGTTTCCATGATCTGTCCATTGGTGAAAGTGGTGTGTTGAAGTCTCCCACTATTATTGTGTGAGGTGAAATGTGTGCTTTGAGCTTTACTAAAGTTTCTTTAATGAATGTGGCTGCCATTGTATTTGGAGCATAGATATTCAGAATTTCGAGTTCCTCTTGGAGGATTTTAACTTTGATGAGTATAAAGTGCCCCTCCTTGTCTTTTTTGAAGACTTTGGGTTGGAAGTCAATCTTATCAGATATTAGGATGGCTACTCCAGCTTGTTTCTTCATACCATTTGCTTGAAAAATTGTTTTCCATCCTTTCATTCTGAGGTAGTGTCTATCTTTTTCTCTGAGATGAGTTTCCTGTAAGCAGCAAAATGTTGCGTCTTGTTTGTGTAGCCAGTTTGTTAGTCTATGTCTTTTTATTGGGGTGTTGAGACCATTGATATTAAGATATTAAGGAAAAGTAATTGTTGCTTCCTGGTATTTTTGTTGTTAAAGTTGGCATTCTGTTCTTGTGGCTGTCTTCTTTTAGGTTTGTTGAGGGATTACCTTCCTGTTTTTTCTAGGGCGTTGTTCCCGTTCTTGTATTGGTTTTTTTCTGTTATTATCCTTTGAAGGGCTGGATTCTTGGAGAGATAATGTGTGAATTTGGTTTTGTCGTGGAATACTTTGGTTTCTCCATCTATGGTAATTGAGAGTTTGGCTGGGTATAGTAGCCTGGGCTGGAATTTGTGTTCTCTTAGTGTCTGTATAACATCTGTCCAGGCTCTTCTGGCTTTCATAGTCTCTGGTGAAAAATCTGGTGTAATTCTGATAGGCTTGCCTTTATATGTTACTTGACCTTTTTCCCTTACTGCTTTTAGTATTCTATCTTTATTTAGTGCATTTGTTGTTCTGATTATTATGTGTCGGGAGGAATTTCTTTTCTGGTCCAGTCTATTTGGAGTTCTGTAGGCTTCTTGTATGTTCATAGGTATCTCTTTCTTTATATTTGGGAAGTTTTCTTCAATAATTTTGTTGAAGATGTTTGCTGGTCCTTTGAGTTGAAAATCTTCATTCTCATCCACTCCTATTATGCTATGCGTAGGTTTGGTCTTCTCATTGTGTCCTGGATTTCCTTGATGTTTTCAGTTAGGATCTTTTTGCATTTAGCATTTTCTTTTATTGTTGTGCCGATGTTCTCTATGGAGTCTTCTGCACCTGAGATTCTCTCTTCCATCTCTTGTATTCTGTTGCTGATGCTGTCATCTATGGTTCCAGATTTATTTCCTAGGGTTTCTATCTCCAGTGTTGCCTCACTTTGGGTTTTCTTCATTGTATCTACTTCCCTCTTTAGGTCTAGTATGGTTTTGTTCATTTCCATCATCTGTTTGGATGTGTTTTCCTGTTTTTCTATAAGGACTTCTACCTGTTTGGTTTTGTTTTCCTGTTTTTCTTTAAGGACTTGTAACTCTTTAGCAGTGTTCTCCTTTATTTCTTTAAGTGAGTTATTAAATTCCTTCTTTATGTCCTCTACCAGCATCATGAGATATGCTTTTAAATCCAGGTCTACCTTTTCAGGTGTGTTAGGATGCCCTGGACTTGGCAAAGTGGGCGTTCTGGGTTCTGATGATGGTGAGTGGTCCTGGTTTCTGTTAGTAGGATTCTTACCTTTCGCCATCTGGCAATCTCTGGAGTTAGTTGTTATAGTTGTCTTTGTTTAGAGATTGTTACTCTGTTGATTTTGTTACCCTCTATCAGCAGACGTGGGAGACTAGCTCTCTCCTCTGAGTTTCAGTGGTCAGAGCAGTCTCTGCAGGCAAGCTCTCCTATTTCAGGGAAGGTGCACAGTTATCTGGTGTTTGGACCTCCTCCTGGCTGAAGATGAAGGCCCAAAACAGGATCTTTCCCAGGAGCTGTGTTGCTTTGGCCAGGAAGGTGGCCGGTTGTCTGGAGCCGAAGATGGCACCGCCTCAGAAGCTCTCTGGCTCTCGCCTGTCCCTGAAAGGGCTGGCCTATGTATTCCACACCCTCACCCGTGCAGCCTGCCCTCCTAGGAGTCCCGAAGCCAAGGAGGCTCCCACAGCCGCCGGCACCTGAGGCAGAAACCTCTCGGGCCGGGCGGACCCCTGTGCTCTCACCAGGAAGGTGGCCGGTTGTCTCAGCATCTTTTTGCATTGTGTATTTTCTATGATTGTTGTGTCGATGTTCTCTATGGAATCTTCTGTACCTGAGATTCTCTCTTCCATCTCTTGTATTCTGTTGCTGATGCTCACATCTATGGTTCCAGATTTCTTTCCTAGGGTTTCTATCTCCAAAGTTGTCTCTCTTTGGGTTTTCCTTATTGTTTCAACTTCCATTTTTTAGGTCCTCTATGGTTTTGTTCAATTCCATCACCTGTTTGGTACTATTTCCCTGCAATTCTTTAAGGGATTTTTGTGCTTCTTCTTTAAGGTCTTCTACCTGTTTAGCAGTATTCTCCTGTATTTCTTTAAGTGAGTTATTAAAGTCCTTCTTGATGTCCTCTACCATCATCATGAGATATGCTTTTAAACCTGGATCTATCTTTTTGGGTGTGTTGGGCTGCCCAGGACTGGGTGGGGTGGGAGTTCTGCTTTCTGTTGATGGTGAGTGGTCTTGGTTTCTGTTAGTAAGATTCTTAAATTTGCCTTTCACCATCTAGTAATCTCTGGAGTTAGTTGTAATCGTTGTCTCTGGTTAGAGCTTGTTCCTCAGGTGGTTATGTTAGCCTCCATCAGCAGACCTGGGAGACTAGATCTTTCCTGAGTTTCAGTGGTCAGAGTACTCTCTGCAGGCAAGTCCTCCTCTTGCAGTGAAGGTGCCCAGATATCTGGTGTTCGAACCTGCCTCCTGATAGAAGTTGTGGTCCACTTACCAGAGGTCCTAAGATCCTGTGGAGAGTGCTCTGGGGACCTTGGGTGTGTCTGCTAACTCCCTGCCCAAGGTGACTCAGTGCTGGGCTGACCGGAAGGGTCCCTTATTTCTGTAATAAATCCTAAATCAATAGTTTCAGAAGGCAGACTACAGTGAGTTATGGTGTTGGAATGATACTCCCATATTAAATGAAAGATTAACTTTCATAGTTTCAATAAAACTAATTTGTATTCTCCTTTTTCTTTTAATAAAAGATACAAAATGACTAAATTTCAACAGAGAAAGGAGACATTACAAGTGATGACAGCACAGCAATTCAAGGCATAATTAGAGACTATGATGGATAAGTATATGTTCCCCCGTTCGAATTTCTAGTAAAATATTTAGATGTCCATATCCTTTTAAAATCGAAGTATGGATACAGAAAACATAATCACAGCAATGGAGACTGATGATAGCAAGTCAGTAATAAAAAATATCACTTGCAAATGATATGATAGTATACATAAGTGACCCTAAAAATTCCACCAGAGAACTCCTAAACCTGATAAACAGCTTCTGTGAAGTAGCTGGATATAAAATTAACTCAAACAAGTCAATGGCCTTTCTCTACACAAATAATAAACAGGCTGAGAAAGAAATTAGGGAAACAACACCCTTCTCAATAGTCACAAATAACATAAAATATCTTGGTGTGACTCTAACTAAGGAAGTGAAAGATATGTATGATAAAAACTTCAAGTCTCTGAGGAAAGAAAAAAAATATCATGCCTTCCCCTTGCCACCAGCACCAACACACCATGGGCACAGAGTCTCCGGACAACCCCAAGGTCCCCACAGGACTCTTCACAGGATCTTAGGACCTCTGGTGAAATTAGGGATATAATACCCTTCTCAATAGTCACAAATAATATAAAATACCATGGCATGACTCTAACTAAGGAAGTGAAAGATCTTTATGAAAAGAACTTCAAGTCTCTAAAGAAAGAAATTAAAAGAAGATCTCAGAAGATGAAAAGATCTCCCATGCTCATGGATTGGCAGGATCAATATAGTAAAAATGGCTATCTTGCCAAAAGCAATCTACAGATTCAATGCAATCCCCATCAAAATTCCAACTCAATTCTTCAAGGAATTAGAAAGAGCAATCTGCAAATTCATCTGGAATAGCAAAACACCTAGGATAGCAAAAACTCTTCTCAAGGATAAAAGAACCTCTGGTGGAATCACCATGCCTGACCTAAAGCTTTACTACAAAGCAATTGTGATAAAAACGGCATGGTACTGGTATAGCTACAGAAAAGTAGACCAATAGAATAGAATTGAAGACCCAGAAGTGAACCCCCACACCTATGGTCACTTGATCTTTGACAAGGGAGCAAAAACCATCCAGTGGAATAAAGACAGCATTTTCAACAAATGGTGCTGGCACAACTGGTTGTTATCATGTAGAAGAATATGAATTGATCCATTCCTATCTCCTTGTACTAGGGTCCAATCTAAGTGGATCAAGGAACTTCACATAAAAGCAGAAACAGTGAAACTTATAGAGGAGGAAGTGGGGAAAAGCCTCGAAGATATGGTCACAGGGAAAAAATTCCTGAATAGAACAGCAATAGCTTGTGCTGTAAGATCAAGAATCGACAAATAGGACCTCATAAAATTTAAAGCTTCTGTAAGGCAAAGGACACTGTCAATAAGACAAAAAGGCCACCAACAGACTGGGAAAGGATCTTTACCTATCCTAGATCAGATAGGGGACTAATATCTAATATATATAAAGAACTCAAGAAGGTGGATTCCAGAAAATCAGATAACCCCATTAAAAATGGGGCTCAGAGCTAAACAAAGAATTCTCACCTGAGGAATACTGAATAGCTGAGAAGCACCTGAAAAAATGTTCAACATCCTTAATCATCAGGGAAATGCAAATCAAAACAACCCTGATATTCCAACTCACACCAGTCAGAATTACTAAGATCAAACATTCAATTGCCAGCAAATGCTGGTGAGGATGTGAAGAAAGAGTAACACTCTTCCATTGATGGTGGAATTGCAAGCTTGTTCAATCACTCTGGAAATCAATCTGGTGGTTTCTCAGAAAATTGGATATAGTACTATGGGAGGATCCTGCAATACTTTTCCTGGGCAAATATCCAGAAGATGTTCCAACTGGTAAGAAAGACACATGCTCCACTATGTTCATAGCAGCCTTATTTATAATAACTAGAAGCTGGAAAGAACCCAGATGCCCCTCAACAGAATAATGGATACAGAAAATGTGGTACATTTATTAAAAAGAATGAATTTATGAAATTCCTAGGCAAATGGATTGATCTGGAGGGCATCATCCTGAGTGAGATAACCCAATCACAAAAGAACTCACATGATATGTACTCACTGATAAGTGGATATTAGCCAAGAAACTTAGCATCCCAAAGATACAAGATACTAAACACATGAAACTGAAGAAGAATGAAGACCAAAATGTGGACACTTTGCCCCTTCTTAGAATTGGGAACAAAACATCCATGGAAGGAGTTACAGAGACAAAGTTTGGAGCTGAGACAAAAGGATGGACCATCTAGACACTACCAAATCCGGGGATCCATCCCATAATCACCCGCCAAATGCAGAAACCATTGCATTCACTAGCAAGATGTTGCTGAAAGGACCCTGATATAGCTGTCTCTTGTGAGACTATGCCGGGGCCTAGCAAACACTGATGTGGATTCTCACAGTCAGCTATTGAATGGATCACAGGGTCCCCAATGGAGGAGCTTGAGAAAGTATCCAAGGAGTTAAAGGGGTCTGCAACCCTATAGGTGGAACAACAATATGAACTAACCAGTACCCCCTGGAGCTCATGTTTCTAGCTGCATATGTATCAGAAGATGACCTAGTCAGCCATCAGTGGAAAGAGAGGCCCATTGGTCTTGCAAACTTTATATGCCTTAGTACAGGGGAACACCAGGGCCAAGTAGTTGGAGTAGGTGGGTAGGGGAGTATGGGGGAGGGTATGGCGGACTTTTGGGATAACTTTGAAAATGTAAATGAGGAAAATACCTAATAAAAATATTTAAAAAAAGAAATAGGGGGTCAGGAGAATCCCCTTGCATAATCCTTTGCTACACACTGCTATTAAACATGTAGGAGTATAAGACCCTCCCAGTAAAAGCTTTAACAATGATGCCTAAATTCAAGTTATACTTTAGTAGTTATATTAGATCAGTTGCCTAGTTGCTTAATGAAATCCCATTATATTTCAGTCACCAGCTCCCCACACATGAACCTCAAGTCTTAATACTCTATTGTGACTCAAGTATTGAACTCTACCTATAGTGAAGTGAAGCAAGGTTTTTCTTTTCATTCCTCAAATTATTAATCTTAAATGTTCAATGAAAGCATAAAAATAATCATTAAAAATCACATTCATATTAAGATTCCATTGTTATGATCTTTTTTATTTGGACTACAACTAAGTGCCAGATGATTACATCAAATGGTTCTTTGTGTTCTAAGATTTAGCCAGACACTGTTTAGAGTAGAAAAATTTAGAAATGGACAGGTCCCCTTCGTTAGATGGATTTAAGAGTGCAGTAGCAATCCCTGCCAATCTCAGGTACTGAGTTGACTTAAGAATATCCATAGGTACATGTTGCAGACCCCTTTTCCTCCTTATCAACCTTGGAGCCTCAGTCTATGTTTGTATCTGCCATCCTGGACTCATAGAGAGATCATAGCCTGACAGTCCCATGAAAGGCTTCACCCAGACACTGACCTAAACAGAAGCAGAGACCTAGATCCAGAAATCATGTAGAGCAGATTCAGGAAGGATTAACCCCAAGAAGATAGGGACTCCACAGAAAGCCCAACAGAGAAAAACTAATTTGGAACCTTGAGTGCTCCTAGAGATTGAACCACCAACCAAAGAGCATACATGGGCTGAACACTTCCTCCATCCTCTCTCAGCGCAGCACATATGTAGCAGACTTGTAGTTTGACCCTCATGCAGATCCCACAATAACTGGAGCGGGAGATTATTCTGATTCTGCTGCCCTTGGGATCCTGTTCCCCTACCTGGGCTACAATGGCTGGCCTCAGTGGAAGATGATGGCCCTACTAGAGCAGTGATTTGAGTTACCAGGGTGTGTTGGAACCTGTGGGGGAAACCTCCCCTTTTTCAGAGGTCAAAGGAGGGGTGGTGGAGAGAAGAGCCATGTATGGTCAGGACTGGGAGGAGAGGAAGGCTGCCACTGAGATGTAAATTAATTAATTAATTAATAAAAAAAGAAAATTTAGATGATTAAATAAAGGGATCAACATAGATATAAATAAAAATAAAATAAATTGAATATAGAATAGAGAAAAATAAATAAAAATTGGATATAAGGGTATATTAATAATTAAAATGGACTCCCAATTTAAGAAATTGCAAATTTCAAAAAGAATATGGGGCAAAAATGCATGTAAGAGACAAAGGCAGTGGACAATCACAGCAAAATACTTTCCTGATATAGCAGAAATGTTGCACCTATGAATTTATATCAATGAAGCGCTAAGCACAGGACCTGCATGAACTCAGGCTAGACCATATCCGATCTTATAAAGAAAAGGTCTTCCCTTGGTACTGATGTACTGACACTTGAGCGCTGCTGGGAGGGATAGAATTGGTTTTCTTGCTAGTGTATGCAATGGTGTCAGCGTTTGGATGCTGATTATGGGGTGCGGGGCCTAGCAAACACAGAAGTGGATGCCCACAGTCAGCTAATGGATGGATTACAGGGCTCCCAATGGAGGAGCTAGAGAAAGTACCCAAGGAGCTAAAGGGATCTGCAACCCTATAGGTGGATCAACATTATGAACTAACCAGTACCCCGGAGCTCTTGACTCTAGCTGCATATGTATCAAAAGATGGCCTAGTCGGCCATCACTGGAAAGAGAGGCCCATTGGACACACAAACTTTATATGCCCCAGAACAGGGGAACGCCAGGGCCAAAAAGGGGGAGTGGGCGGGTAGGGGAGTGGGGGTGGGTGGGTATGGGGGACTTTTGGTATAGCATTGGAAATGTAAATGAGCTAAATACCTAATAAAAAATGGAAAGAAAAAAAAAAAAGAATTGGTTTTCTTTAAAGGCAAGCCTTTGTTATATTAGCCATGCTGGATGGAAAGGCCACACATCCCACAGTTTAGGAGCTACACATTATGTACTTGAAGGGTATTGGAAACAAAACAAAATAACAGAAAGGAAAGTATGTTGGGTGTGTAGAGTAGAGGTGAGGCTGCTGCAACTGGAGAAAAGGTGAATGCAATCCAAATGTTTCACTTAAATTGTCAACTGAAAAATGAGAGACGAACAGTTTGAAGTTTTGCTCCCTTTATGATAATGATTTTTTTTCAAAACATGATTTTTAAAGACAACCACAATTATAAGTCTTTTACTCCATAAAGTAGAGAATATTTTATAATAGTAACTAATTAGTCAAACAAAAATCAACTATTTTGGCCATTCATTACAGGGCTCATTTAAGTATGATGTACTGAGACTTCAAGTCACAGTTTATTTACGTTTCCTAAACATGTGACTTTATGCTGCTCATGGGAAAAGCTAATGCTTCATGTCTAAAAATACAAGGAGTTGGCAGCCATATTTAATAAAGTTTGTGAGTAGCCTCATATCTGGAATTCTTTTAGATCCAGAGATATAAGATACATTCTACTTTCTAATCATAAGTAAATGGAAATCATCCTTCATGACCTTGCAGTATATGGCTGAAAGTGAACACTGATTCTTCTAGATAGAAACTCTTCAAGTTTGCCCTCGCCACTTGTTTATCCTTTAAGGGTGTGAGTATGTATGTGTGTGTTGTATATCTGTGAATGTGTGTTTATGTGGGGTGCACAGGTTTGCTTGTAAATGTGCATGCATGCTCATGCACAGGTGCATGCAGCTCTACATGCAAATGTATAGGTGACTCTAGGTCGGAGATGGACAGTGTGACTCCTCCATCCCAGTTTACCTTACTCTTTACTGATTTAAAAGTATTTTAATTAAAATTAAAATTTGATTACATCATTTCATCTTCATTTTCCCCCCTCTACCTCTCCCTATGCCGACATCTCGATATTTCTAAAATTCACAGCATACTTTTCTTGAATTGCCTAGATTTTATATATAGTATGTCTGTCTCTTCCTCTCTCTATATATTTTTTCATATGTATATTGATTGATTCATACATACATATATGCAGGCATACATGTATACATGTATCCATCCTGAATTCTCCCTTTCTTTTTTGAGATAATATCTCTCATTGAACCCAAAGTTCATCAATACTTTGCCTGTCAAGCCAATGAACTCCAAAAATCGACCTGTGTTTGTCTCCCACTTCCTGTGTTCCCTCGGCTGATTCACTGTTAGGTTGTTTGTATAACTTCCTTTAAGAAGACAGTACAACCATTTGCATACAAGACAATTTAAAGAAACACAGAAAATAGGGCAGCGGAGGCACACGCCTTTAATCCCAGCACTTGGGAGGCAGAGGCAGGAGGATTTCTGAGTTCCAGACCTGCCTAGTCTACAGAGTGAGTTCCAGGACAGCCAGGGCTACACAGAGAAATCCTGTCTCAAAAAACAAACAAACAAACAAAAAAAACAAAAATAGAAAAGAAAAGATTTTCTCGTACTAGTTTTGTTTTGTTTTCCCTTCCACATATTTATTTATATTTGTTATAAACATTTACAACACTGAAGAGACCCCATTGGTGAACGACATGGATTTCCACTTTAGTGGAAGAAACATAGTGCACAATGTCTTTGCAGCAGAATTCTGGGGTTCCTCAAAGTGGTTCTGTAGTTTAAGGGTATCTATGCCAGTATGAACCAGCTCCTAAAGACCCAGAGATCCTTTAAAATTTATGAACATTATTGATTTTCTGTGCACAACTAAGGAAGAGATTTCATGGCTTTAATGTCCCGATCTAATGCTTTAGAGAAAAATGTCACCAGTCTAGATCTATTGTTCATGTTGAAAATCAGGTATATTTACATAGACAGGTTCCTTTTATCTTTTCCTTCCATTCTTCAACCCCAGAGTTCTTGAGTCCAACATTGAAAAAATGCTTCAGTAGCAAATCAATAAACATTTTATTAAGGCTCAACTCATAGGATTCTTAAATTGGCCTTAATTTTCTTCCTGCTGCAAAGAAAGATTAATTCAGTTCAATGTGTAATGTTATTATTATATTGGCATTGCCTCTCTTTTGCTAGAACTACAGCTACAGTATTGCCTTGAAAGTTAGGTTGTCTTTCAATTGTAGCCTTAAATCACAGATGTCCTACTCCTTGTCATATGTGACATTTAGAAAAAATGACTACCAGAAATGAATGAAGCATTAGAAATAGATCAGACATAGCCAAGTCTTACAGTTCATTAGCCTGAAGCACAGTCTTCTACCAGACAGTCAATTAGATATGGTCTTGTCTGTTAATTCACATTTATGTCTGTTCCTCTTCCTTGTGTAGTCTCTGAATTTACTTGTATTATTCTGAGTTTGCATATTGGTTCTCTCATAGTCTTGCTTGCCACGGAAAACCACAAACAAACCCCACATACATAGTCTTTTACTAGTTTAACAAATGTAAGTAAAGCAATGAATATAGTCACAAAACTAGAATTCATAGTATATAAAACTTTTCAATTCATATTATATAAACTCATTAGTTCAGGTTCTACTTCATATTGAATATGTTCATTTGAAACTCTAACCTACTTAATTACAGTGTAAACAATTCTAAATTACACAGAGTCAAACTTATAAAATGTCTAAAAATAAATTATTTACATTTGCCATTTATCTGACTTAAAAAATAAAATATAATGATGTAATAACTGATTTGTATGACCTAATATTCTCAGACTTTAAATTTGTATTGAGGATGGAAAGCAGTATTCTTAGGAAAGTTATATATATATATATAATTTTTGAATACAATGGAAGAAGTGCTTGATTTGCACTTGGCCTCAGAGGCTGTGAAATCATAGCACCCCCATATAATGTTTTATCCTGTCCCACCATGATACTCATCATTCAGCAGCCTACAGTGACTGAATAAAATGAGTGAAGGTTGAGTGGCCTATGCAAAATACCATTCAATTTAAGAACAATAGTGTTTTGTTTCCCTAATCAAAATGAATAGTCAGACCCTCACACACACCCTTAAAAAGGAAACAACAAAAGATAATTGCTTTATTGAGCAATAAATGATAAATGGGTTAATCACTTCAGTGTTGCTTTTTTATTTAATTAACAAGTACCTTTAGAGGACATCTATGCTGCAAGAGCATTAATGATGCTAGAGAAAATTCCTCCAATATTATAACAACAATATTAGCTTCCAGGCTCTACTATATATTTTAATTTTACAATATTTCCAACCATTTTCTCTCTTAATTCACACAATAACTACCTGAAATAGATTTCTCTAGCAATGGCAGGATTAGAAATATACTCAAAAGGGTGATGTTATGTACATAATTTTTCAGTAATTATTCCTGGCTGTGATGATGTGAGACTGTACTCCCAGTGCTGCACCTCCTGAAGCAGGAGGATTATAGGTTTGGAGATGGCTTGCTTAATATAGAAAAAAACATGATTTAAAACAAAAGCAACTGCAAAGAAATTCAAAACATTAAAAATCACAAATTCCATAAATTAGAATAACACCTTGAATTTTATTTAAAGATTTAATAATATTTATTATTTTTTGTATTAGTTCTTTGAGGAGGTCATACAACATATTCAGATCTTTTTCATCCCTCACCAGTTTTCTTTCTAATTTCTCCCAGCTCCATTGTTACAATCTTACCTCCTCCATAATGTTCTTCTATTAAATAAAAATCCATTGCTTGCAATTTGTGTTGCCCATAATCTCTTGTTTAGAGGCTACCAGTGGAGTATTCTCAATTTATCAGGACCCATAATCTTAGAAGAAACTGACCTCCTCTCTCCCCAGAAGCCATCTAGTGTCTATAGCTCCTCAGTAAAGAACAGAATCTCATACACCCCTCTCACTCAGTGCTGAAATAGTCCAGTGGACCAAGAAACTCTCCAATGAGGTATGAGAACTGCATTCATCTATGGAGTGGATACCTGTAAATCTAGAGTGTAGTTAATACTAACTCCATTGAGAAGAATAGTAGGTACACAGCTACTTAGATAGAAGGCTCTACAGTCATGAGTTCATAGCCAGATATTCACTGTTCTTATTTGACCCATGTTTTAATTAATATAGTGTCATGATTAATAGAAATTTCTGAGAACATAGCATCTATCATCTCTTTGATGATGCAACACTTCTTCATTAGTATGCATTAGACATAACACATCCTATGACAGTCGTCACAAATTTAGTTGCTTAATGCAAGAGCACTCTTTTATCTTCCAGCCTGAGATATCAGGATTCTAATACTCAAAATATTCTGGGTTGACTTTCTTCTGAAGATCCAGGAGGTGATTTTTTTTCTCAACTTCTCTTCCTTCCTTCCTTCCTTTCTTCCTTTCTTTCTTTCTTTCTTTCTTCCTTCCTTCCTTCCTTCCTTCCTTCCTTCCTTCCTTCCTTCCTTCCTTTCTTTCTTTCTTTCTTTCTTTCTTTCTTTCTTTCTTTCTTTCTTTCTTTCTTTCTTTCTTTCTCTCCCTCTCTCTTTCTTTCTTTCTTTCTTTCTTTCTCTCCTTTTCTCTCTTTTCTTCTTCCTTCCTTCCTTCCTTCCTTCCTTCCTTCCTTCCTTCCTTCCTTCCTTCCCTTCTTTCTTTCTATATTTTTGATGTTCCTTCAATCTATGGCTCATGGACTTGTAAAGTATAACTTGGTGTTCTGTATTCCTAGTTTTTAAGAATTACACTTGTATGCCTATTAAATTCTTCTCCCTTCAAGGGAGTCAAGAGCCTTAGATTATATCATAATTACAAAGTTATTTTGCAATATTAGGGAATATAATATACTGCAGGTTCTAGTTTTAATCCATGGCTATTGTTCTAGGGACAATATCAATGTACCCCATCATTATAGAGATGACACAAATTGGTTCAAGTACCCTTTATATTCTTCAAATTAACAGGAAAACTGTCTCAGTTAACTATGTCTGGACAGTTAAATGAACCCTGGAGGTTTCCTAGAGACACTTGTTTAATTTGAAAACTTATAGTCTATATTTTTCTCCTCTTCAGGCTAAATGCCACAAATGAAGTAAATAACTAATACTACAAAAGTTATCAAGCCTTGACTCTAGTGAAGCTCTTTGATTTTATTGGCTTTGAATGGTTATTTTCATATATTCATATATTCAAAATTGAATTTCAAAATACTTTTGGTACCAGTATATAATGTACTTATAACATATTAGCACTGAGTATTAACATTAGTTGTCTTATTCTTTTCACACTAAATTGTATCCTTTATCCAAATAGTCTTATTATGAAAGAATATATATATATATTCTAATATATAAAAACATATATATTCTAATACATATATTCTAATATGTATATATATTAGTTTCCACATTTGAAAAAGAGCATATTTATTGTCTGAATACAGTTAATTGAGTTTAATATAATAACCCATTATTTTATGTTCTTGCAAATATCATGTGTTCTCTTTAATGGTTAAATAAAGCTCAACTGTATATGAACCATGTGTTCTTTCTTCTTCCATATTTAAGCATACAATTTCAAGCTAAGTTACCTTCCATTCACAAGTGTATAAGGATTCTTTTTTCTTGAATGTGCACTAATTATTTAAGCAATTTATTTATAATTTATTTATGATATGTCAATTTATTAATTTTACATCATAATCACTGCCACTCCTCCTGACCTTCCTCTCACAAGTACCTCCACCATCCACCATCCCCTTCTCCTGTGTGAGGAAGGGTTTCCCCCTGGATATCCCCTTATGCTGTCTCATCCAGTCTCTGAAACATCCTCTCCCACTGAGACTAGACAAGGTAGCCTAATTAGGATAAGGGCCTGCACAGACAAACAACTGCGTCAGGGATATCCACACGCCCTCCCCCCCCCCCCCCCGCTCCATTCAGGACCCACATGAAGACGAAGCTTCACACCTGCTACATGTGTGTGTGTGTGTGGGTGAGTGGGGGGGGTCCAGTATGGTCTTTGGCTGGTGGTTCAATCTCTGAGAGTCTCCAACGTTCCATGTTAGTTGACTCTGTTGGTCTTCCTGTGAAGTTCTTAACAGCATTCAGGGACCTGAATTACACAAATAATTACACAAGTAAATTCCTAATATAATTTTATTAATTTCCTAATTTATCCTCCCTCCAACTCTTTCATAAGAGTTTCACAATATTCTCCAAGCTCAATCAATACAAGGTTTTGGTTGTCGATCTCTGCATCTGTTTCAGTCAGTGGCTGGGTGGAGCCTCTCAGAGGACAGTTACAGTGCAGATATAACAAAGTATCATTAATAGTGTCAGGGATTGGTGCTTGCCCATGAGATAGGTCACAATTTGGAATGTTTTTTGTTGGCCATTCCTTCAGTATCTTCTCCATTGTTGCGGAAGGTGAGAGATGGAAATAAAAAATTTCCAAATACTATAGTGTTCCACTTTTGGTTTCCTGCTATTTTTTTAACCAATGTGTTGGAGTCCTTTAAAACTAAGACCTTGCCTGTACTTTGAAGTGCTTTTCTTAATGGTTCATGTTTCATATCCTACATTAAGGTCTTTACTCCATTTTAGATTTCCTTTTGTGAAGGGTGAGGGGCAAGTTTCAAGCTTTCTTTTTTTGTTGTTTTTTTGTTTTTTAACATATGGTGTTTCATTCTTTTTTCCAAAAGTTTGGTTGAAGAGGCAGTCTTCTCCACAATGTAAATCTTTGAATCAGAGTAAAAATGTGTAGAAGTGGAGATTTACTCACTGGAGTCCAGTTTGTTCCCTTGTTCTGCATGTCTGCTAGTAGTATTTACCCTTTAGTTTTGGCTACAATAACACTGCATATTATTTGAAATCAGTTACTATGAAAAAATTCTTCACATTTTTTTCTGGGGATTGGGTCTTTTGATTTTTAATATTAACCGTTATAATGATGTAAATAACGTACTTGGCATTATGATGGGAATTGCTTTGGACTGTTGTGAGAAGGATGGCCATTTCACAATATTCTACTTACCAGTGTACATGGGAATTTTTCATTTTCTACATTCTTCATTTTCTTCAGTAAGTTATGTTAATGTTATTTTTCTTTGACTCTCAATTTATTTTAGGATATTTATCATAAGGAGTAATGTAGTTGGTCAAATTCCTTTTTGTATTATTAAAAGGATAAGTTGATTTGTATCCTTAATTCCATTTATGTGTCATATCATATTTATTGATTTTCCATATGTTGAACCATCTGGGCATCCTTGGAATGATGCCAACATTCTCATAATGTATCATTTTTTTAATGTGTACTCTTTTCACAGGAATTTAATTAGCATTCTATTTTCTGTTTATCCTATGTATCAATTAACTGAGGAAATTTGTGGTGTGTGTGTGTGTGTGTGTGTGTGTGTGTGTGTGTGTGTGTGTGTGTTTGTGTGTCTGTTCTTCCTGGCTTTAGTTTCAGAGTAATGGATTTCTGACATGAGCTTGTTAATCCTATTACTACTCTCTCTGTTTCATAGAATTACTGCAGAGAATTATTCTTCATTTTTGTTTAAGATGTAGTGCTATTCAGTGGGAACCCATTCACTCCTGAGCTGTTTTGAGTTGGGAGACACTTTTTAGCTGTTTTATTTCCATAGGTGAGTATAGATTGTTGAACTGTGCATAACTTTTTAGAGAAAACTGTTCAAAATCTTTATGAAATTTTGAACTTACTTTTTATTTTATTTTTGAAATGTAAATTTCTCTATGTTGTCTAAACAGTATGTTTATGAAATACATTTATTTTGGTGTTTTCATTTTTTTGTTTGTTTGTTTGTTTGTTGTACTAAATATTAATTCTATAGTAAAATGCATGGTTTAAAACACACTTCTTTTTTTTTTCCATTTTTTATTAGATATTTAGCTCATTTACATTACCAATGCTATACCAAAAGTCCCCCATACCCACCCACCCCCACTCCCCTACCCACTCACTTCCCCTTTTTGGCCTTGGCATTCCCCTGTACTGGGGCATATAAAGTTTGCGTGTCCAATGGGCCTCTCTTTCCAGTGATGGCCGACTAGGCCATCTTTTGATACATATGCAGCTAGAGTCAAGAGCTCCGGGGTACTGGTTAGTTCATAATGTTGTTCCACCTATAGGGTTGCAGATCACTTTAGCTCCTTGAGTACTTTCTCTAGCTCCTCCATTGTGAGCCCTGTGATCCATCCATTAGCTGACTGTGAGCATCCACTTCTGTGTTTGCTAGGCCCCGGCATAGTCTCACAAGAGACAGCTACATCTGGGTCCTTTCGATAAAATCTTACTAGTGTATGCAATGGTGTCAGCGTTTGGATGCTGATTGTACTTTCTCTAGCTCCTCCATTGGGAGCCCTGTGATCCATCCATTAGCTGACTGTGAGCATCCACTTCTGTGTTTGCTAGGTCCCGGCATAGTCTCACAAGAGACAGTTACATCTGTGTCCTTTCGATAAAATCTTACTAGTGTATGCAATGGTGTCAGCGTTTGGATGCTGATTATGGGGTAGATCCCTGGATATGGCAGTCTCTACATGGTCCATCCTTTCATCTCAGCTCCAAACTTTGTCTCTGTAACTCCTTCCATGGGTGTTTTGTTCCCACTTCTAAGGAGGGGCATAGTGTCCACACTTCAGTCATCATTTTTCTTGAGTTTCATGTGTTTAGGGAATTGTATCTTATATCTTGGGTATCCTAGGTTTTGGGCTAATATCCACTTATCAGTGCGTACATATTGTGTGAGTTCCTTTGTGAATGTGTTACCTCACTCAGGATGATGCCCTCCAGGTCTATCCATTTGGCTAGGAATTTCATAAATTCATTCTTTTTAATAGCTGAGTAGTACTCCATTGTGTAGATGTACCACATTTTCTGTATCCATTCCTCTGTTGAGGGGCATCTAGGTTCTTTCCAGCTTCTGGCTATAATAAATAAGGCTGCTATGAACATAGTGGAGCATGTGTCCTTCTTACCAGTTGGGGCATCTTCTGGATATATGCCCAGGAGAGGTATTGCTGGATCCTCCGGTAGTACCATGTCCAATTTTCTGAGGAACCGCCAGACTGATTTCCAGAGTGGTTGTACAAGCCTGCAATCCCACCAACAATGGAGGAGTGTTCCTCTTTCTCCACATCCACGCCAGCATCTGCTGTCACCTGAATTTTTGATCTTAGCCATTCTGACTGGTGTGAGGTGGAATCTCGGGGTTGTTTTGATTTGCATTTCCCTGATGATTAAGGATGTTGAACATTTTTTCAGGTGCTTCTCTGCCATTCGGTATTCCTCAGGTGAGAATTCTTTGTTCAGCTCTGAGCCCCATTTTTTAATGGGGTTATTTGATTTTCTGAAGTCCACCTTCTTAAGTTCTTTATATATGTTGGATAATGACTTTGTTGTTTGATTATTAGAATATAAAATCTGTTTCCTAGTGTTTGTTGTTTTGTTTTTGTTTTTGTTTTTTTTTTTTTTTGGTTTTTTTTTTTTTTTTTTTTGGTTTTTGAGATTCTAAGCATTTAATTAATTTATGCTACACTTTATTTAGTTTCTTTGTTTTCAGACATCAAAACAAAGCCCCTGGGAAAGTGTCTTTTTTAGTCAAGCTCTTGTGGCCTATAGCAGAGTGTGGATCAAAACTTGGCCCTCCTATCCAGGTGCTGGCTATAAAATCTTGTCAAGGCTAAACATGTACTCAGCTGTTAGGTGACACCTCAGCTCCCATTTTTTAAAAAAATTAGGTATTTATTTCATTTACATTTCTAATGCTATCCCAAAAGTTTCCCCCCTCCAGCTACCCCCACTCCTGCTTCCCCACCCACCCACTCCCACTTCTTGGCCCTGGCATTCCCCTATCTGAGGCAGATAAAGTTTGCAGGACCAATGGGCCTCTCTTTCCACTGATGGCCAACTAGGCCATCTTCTGATACATATGCAGCTAGAGACAGGAGCTCTGGGGAGTACTGGGTAGTTCATATTGTTGTTTGCAGGTCCCTTTAGCTCCTTTGGTACTTTCTCTAGCTCCTCCATTGGGGGCCCTGTGATCCATCCAATAGCTGACTGTGAGCATCCACTTCTCTGTTTGCTAGGCCCCGGCATAGTCTCACAAGAGACAGCTCTATCTGGGTCCTTCCAGCAAAATCTTGCTAGTGTATGCAATGGTGCCAGCATTTGGAGGCTGATTATGGAATGGATCCCCGGATATGGCAGTCCCTAGATGGTCCGTCCTTTCGTCTCAGCTCCAAACTGTGTCTCTGTAACTCCTTCCATGGGTGTTTTGTTTCCAATTCTAAGAAGAGGCAAAGTGTCCAAACTTTGGTCTTAGTTTTTCTTGAGTTTCATGTGTTTAGCAAATTGTATCTTATATCTTGAGTATTCTAAGTTTCTGGGGTAATATCCACTTATCAGTGAGTACATATCATGTGAGTTCTTTTGTGATTGGGTTACCTCACTCAGGATGATGCCCTCCAGGTCCATCCATTTGGCTAGGAATTTCATAAATTCATTCTTTTTAATCTGAGTAGTACTTCATTGTGTAAATGTACCACATTTTCTGTATCCATTCCTCTGTTGAGGGGCATCTGGGTTTTTTTTCCAGCTTCTGGCTATTATAAGTAAGGCTGCTATGAGCATAGTGGAAAGAATTTCTCTGTGCAGTCCTGGCTTTCCTGGAACTCACTCTGTAGACCAGGCTGGCCTCGAACTCAGAAATCTACCTGCCTCTGCCTCCCAAGTGCTGGGATTACAGGCATGTGCCACCACTGACCGGCTTCCTAGTGCTTTCTTATATGGTTTTTATTTTCAATGAATTGTATAAGAAACTTTGGCAAATAAAATGAGGGTTAAAATAATTTTAACAAGTTTTTATATTTATATATTCACTGTTAAATTATTTTCTATCATTATTTTTATTACCTAGTTTTTAAAAATATGTTTACTGCTGCTTACTTTTAGTTTCTTTGGTTTGTTTGTTTGTTTGTATTCAACGTTTATTATGGAACCCAGGATCTCACAAATGCTTAGCTCTCATTGTCTTCTGCATGATGTTGGGCATCTTCCTTACTGTATTCTTGAATCCCATGAAGTTTTACTTGATCCCAGATCCACTTCTTGAAAAGACGGCTCTTTTCCTAATTGCATGAATTCTATGAGTATTCTCTAATATAAATGTAAGAGGGTTTATCTTTTAGTCAGAATCCATTGCTTTATGATTATTATATAAGTTCCCCATCATGCTGATATCATAGACTTGGAATAAGTATGTAAATAAGGAAAGAGAAGTGATGTTTTTATTATTTGAATCACATTTTACTATAGCATATGAAAGTCTATATAGTTTTGTTATTATTTTAGGTAGTGGTCTTTCATGTCATATAGGTGACTGAAATCATTATAAACAAGTCCATTTATACCACTTCATATTTTTCCATGTACTTAGCTTTAGCATTGCCTTTTTGCCTTCATTGAGATGTTAGCTAATAGCTAGTGTTCTTTCTTATCTGTCTGATCAGCTCTCATGAACAATACCACCTAATACCTCTTGTACATTCTGCTAAGTTATTTCTTCTAGAGTGCTTTTTGGGAAATCCTTTAATGATGTTTCATTTCTAAATAATGGTTTGGTGAAACGTAAGATTTATGATTTAAAATGGTTTTCCCTGAGCTGCCAAACTCACCCATTCCTCTTCCTGTCCATGTGACACTCAGGAAAATGATGGCCATTTTTAAAACTTGTGTCATTCATCATCTATATATTTCTTCAGCTTTTCTTCTTCCTTCTCCTCATAATGTTCTTTTACTTCAATGGAAATTAAGCCATGATCACAGGGCCCCCAATGGAGGAGCTAGAGAAAGTACCCAAGGAGCTAAAGGGATCTGCAACCCTATAGGTCGAACAACACTATGAACTAACCAGTACCCCAGAGCTCTTGACTCTAGCTGCATATGTATCAAAAGATGGCCTAGTCGGCCATCACTGGAAAGAGAGGGCCATTGCACATGCAAACTTTATATACCCCAGTACAGGGGAACACCAGGGCCAAAATGAGGGAGTGGGTGGATAGCAGAGTGGGGACTTTTGGGATAGCATTGGAAATGCAAATGAGGAAAATACCTAATAAAATATTTTTTTTAAAAAAGAGCATATATATTGATTTCTTTTGACAGTATTTTTGTTTTGTTTTGCTATTTAAAGATTTATTTATTTATTTTATGTGTATGAGTACACTGCAGCTGTCCTCAGACACATGAGACGAGGGCATCAGATCCTATTGTAGGCAATTGTGAGCCACAACGTGGTTGCTGGGGATCGAACTCAGGATATCTGGAAGAGCAGTCAGTGCTCTTAACCACTGAGTCATCTCTCCAGCCCTTGACAATATTTTTATAACTATAAAATAAAACCAAGAAATGGACCATGCATCTTTAAAAGCCATGTACACGTTTAATTCATTTTTCAAAGATCATAAATGTTGATACTAACAGTGGAAATATCAATGAGTCTTCAACAGAAATTTGCTGCTTTACTGTTTTGTACATATTAATTCATGAAACAGCAGTAAGGTTATTTTAACTTCTCACCAACTCACTGAAACAATCATCACTATAACACTTATTTTAGAAATAAAGATGCAGAAGCAACTTGAGTTTAAGTGATTTCTCAATGGCACACACAAATGCAACAATGATATTGATTCTCACAGTGAAAGTATATAAGCCACAATATTGGAGGAAAAATCAACGAAAGAAATTCAAATTGCCTGTCTTAGATAAGTGCTTGCTGTGCTGTAGTTGCAGAAAAAATAAGTTAGATCAGTTCTATATGCTCTTTCAGAGAAGTTAGACTCCTGCTTTCATGCTTGTCCTCCACGGAGTCTTAAAGCAAATTAATTAAGTGGGGCAACTTGGTCATTGTTCCATGTTTTCAATTTTAAACAACTTCAGTTTGCCGGTGTTCACTTGGTCATCATGTGGTGATTATAGTCTTACAGTGCCATTGGATATAGCATGAGTTTTGTTTTCTTTTAGATATAGTTTAAAAATAGAATAAAATCTCTTCTTACATATTCTTATTATTCTAGTTCCATATGTTATCCCAATTCTTTCTCTAGCCCTAGTCATTAATATCTATTTTAGGCAAACATCTACATATTTCTTCTATTGGCTCGGAAATGGAAGATTGCAACAATGCCTGAGGCCAGTACTAGAATTAATTTGATAAGACAGGGAAGGCCAATTATCAGGACTTGCACGTATATTCTTTTTTTTTTCCCCCAGTGAAGTAATTCTTGGAAAAAAGTCTAAGAGGAATGGTTCTTAGAAAGTCATTGCCTATCAAAGTAAACTGTGGAAGTCAGAACCATTTGATGTCTTTATTGCCTACTTATTATGTACAAATGAATCTATAAATTGCTTTGCTAACATTTTTGTTTTTATGTATATGCAATCTTTGAAGTAGAATCAGTTTGTAACTATACTTATGTATTATAAATTAGATTATTTTTCTGTTAGAACTTGACTATATGTTAATGCACATAGTTGAATTTGTATATTTTTCTTTTATAACATGTTATTATAAATTAGGTTGTCTTGGCAAGCAATATCATTCTCCCTGATCTTTCACCCCAACACATAGAAATTGAATTGTTAATGACTTAAAGATATCTAGTGACTAATTAATGAGATTAAAAACATCCCATCTTTGGTGTCAGGTATATATTAGAATCCTCCTTAATAATTACAATTAAGCAAATATAAATGTATTTATTAGAAATTTTACATAAAATTTTACCTAGTTTAGGAGTACTATGAAGCAGAAATATATGTTGCCCTTTGACTCTACAGCTTGTCAAATTCAAACTAGTCAGAGTGTACTCATGCAATCCATAGAATAGTGAAGTTTAGAAAGAAAAACAAGCAAACTGTTTTTGTAGAAAGAGAACACTGTGACTGGAACAGGGATGTAGGTGGTGTGCAATAAACCTCAAACAGAACTGAGTCCCTCATACCAAGTTACTCACTTGGCATGATGAAAATATGCAGACTTGACTGAGGTTGAAGGAAAGTGATTATTAGAGTATTATAGTCTAGGTAGAAGAAAGGAATAGATTCAATCTGACAAACTAGGCAAAACCGAGTGCTTGTAGTACTGAGGCAATAGCAGGTGGCCAGCATAGGTGGATGAGGTAAATCAATGTGACAAAAAAAACCCTCCTTTCTCAAATATATTTAATGGCCAGGCATAGTAGCATATGTCTTGAACCCCAACACATGGAAGGCAGGTGGTTCAATGTGTGTCCAATTCCAGCCTAGCCCAAATAATGAGTTGGAGGACAGCAAGGTTACACAGAGAGACTGTCTTAAAGAAAACAAAAACAAAAACCAATATGCCCAGGATACTCACTTCTAGATGCGTTCAAAATCTTGAGCATAAATTAACTGAGTAAAGGATCTTTGACAAAAAAAAAAAAAAAAAAAAACAAACATACAAGCAAAAACATAACTATGTAGGAAAGTGAGTTAAATTCAAAGAAGTGCCAGTTGTACAGGAACCCAGATGGACATCAAATGAAACCTACACTGGTAGTTTATAATTTTTATTTCTATGGCTGTATATACCCCATCCTCCTGCATCCCCCCCCTTTGAAGATCCTCTCTACAAGTTGAATGCAGTTCAAATATTTTCTCTTTCGTAGTTAATAGTTGAAAAGTGTTCTCCCTTCTTAATTAACATTCATGTTAATCTTGGACAGCAGTAGCTTATGAGTCACTGTAATTATGTGTCATTGAAAACAAGAATATTCTAAGCCTTTTAATCTCTGATACTCTGAATTTTACTTATAATAACTTAAAAGTCTATTGAGACCTCTTTGAACTAATAAAATGGATGATAAGATATTGCAAAGAACCCATCGAACCCATTGTAGGTGAATATCTGGTGATGGACAAATAAGAATCAGAGAGAGCAATTGTGAGGTCAATTTTTTTTTTTTTTTTTTTGGTTTTGGTAAAAGATGTTACTGTGATTTTTTTTGAGTTAATAGAGGTGGAGAGTATTTAGAATGATACATTATGAGTATATTTGAAGACATTATTGTTGAGATAACCTTATGCATTACGGGAATTGGTTTTTCATGTGTAATAATTATATATATATATATATATATATATATATATATATATATATATATATATATAAATAAGATTTTATACTTTGGTCATAAATTCATAGAAAAATATAAGTCAAGATAAAGGCATATCAGAACAACTCTTTTGTGGAAGAAAATCATTCTTGCTTAATTAACAAATCAAATATATGATATGTATTTCCCATGTAGTTTCTTTTTTATCTAACTACTTTCAGTTCAGTACATCTTATGAACAAAAATTAAGTATAGTAAGCAGAAGATGATAGGGACAGGAATTTGCTTTTATAGTGATCTCTATATATGATTTCATTTTCTTTTCCCTCCAAAAGACATTTTTCTCACAGTCTTTATGAAAAGTATGAAAAAAAAAAAAACAACACCAATGAAATATAGCATTATTTAAGTAGATGATGTGTGGGGTTTTTTTCGTTGTTGTTGTTGTTTTGGTTTTTTAGTTTTTTCTCTTCATAAAAAATTGTATTTTTCTTTTTAATATTCAAGACATTTCCATTAGCAAACAAAACATGGCAGCTTCTACTATATAGTGACTTACTTCTTTGAAACTGTTCACAATTTCTTTTAAGATTTATTTTAAACTTCTTTTAAAAATTATTATTTTATTATTAGGTATTTTCTTCATTTACATTTCCAGTGCTATCCCAAAAGTCCCCCATACCCTCCCCCCCACTCCCCCAGCCACCTACACCCACTTCTTGGCCCTGGTGTTCCCCTGTACTGAGGCACATAAAGTTTGCAAGACCAATGGGCCTCTCTTCCCAGGTTTTAATTAAAAACAGTTTTAAAAAGCTGGTTGTAGTGGTATGAGATAAAATTTCTTGTGTGATATTCACAGATATTGAAAGCAAGTCAATAACTAGAACTTGAGTATCTTTTTAAAAAATACTTCTGTTTTTTCCTTTGTTTTATTTTATTTATTCACTTTCCATCCCGAACGCTGCCCCTATTGCTAGTTACCTCCTCTCATAAACAATGACCTCCTTCTTCTTCTTCTCTGAGAAGGTGAAGGTCCTCCTGGCTATCCCCCAACCCTGGTACTTTATGTCTCTGCAGAGAACAGTCAAGGCAGCCCAGCTAGAAGAGCATATTCCAGACAGGCAACAGCTTTTGGGATAGCCCCCTGCTCTAGTGATTTGGGATCCCCATGAATACTGAGCTGAACATTTGCTACATATGTGCTGGGGGGCCCAGGTCCAGGGACCAGTCCGTGTACGTTCTTTGGTTGGTGGTTCAGTCTCTGAGAGCCCCAACACTACAGGCTAGTTAACTCTGTTGGCCTTCCTGTGGGTCTTGAGTACCTTTTAAAACACAATTCAAACCAAAGAATATGTTTGGCAAGGGAATGCTCATAAAAAAAATAATAAAAGAGAAGGAAACTATAACTACAATAATCAAGAAAATTTTAATCTTTGAAATAAAATGAAATGGTTAACCCCCTTAGAGAAGTCAACCAAAATAAAGAGATAGATTGACCTTAAGAAAATTAAAAATGAAAAGTGTAGATATAGAAAATATCAGGGAAAGTCAAAAGATCAATTAGTAATATTTTGAAATTTATATTCCAGTAAAGTGGAAAATCTACAAGAAAGGGACAAATTTGTAGACAGTGTGGTCTACAGAATTTAAACAAAGGGTCTCAAACTACAGAAAGAGGTCTATAAGGAGCAATGGAAGTAAATCAGCAGGAAAGTATCTCCCAAGAAAAAGGATCCCAGGACTGGATGGGTTCTCTGCTTAATAATATTAGAGAGTAATGAATAGAAAGTGTAGCAAAAAAATAAAAGTAATGTTATGAACCTATTAACTTGAAACTAAAAAAAAAAAAAAACCAAAATTCTCTCTCTCTCTCTCTCTCTCTCTCTCTCTCTCTCTCTCTCTCACTTACTCATGCAAGCACTCAAATTACAGGTCAATTTTTCCTGGAAAAAAAAACATGTACTTGAAAACTAATTAAATTACTTGTGAACGAAGTACACTTTAAAAAAATTATACATCATGCACATGTTGGCTTCATTTCAACGATGCACAGATGGTTCAACATATGGAAATTATTTAATAAATGTGATATGGTATATAAATAGGATTAAAGGACACAAATCAACTGGTCTTTTTTTGTTTTTTTTTTGTTTTTTTTTTTTTTAATAATAGAGAAAGGGTCTGCAACCAAGTTCAACGGCCCTCTGTTTTCCTGAAGAAAACAGAGAATTGAAGTAACATCTCTCAATATAATCAAAGCTTTCAAATTAACAAAAAAGTCAATAGTACAATAATCAGGATAAAACTTAAACCAAATCAGAAGTTTGACAAGAATGCTAACTCTGTCCACTCATTCAATATTGGTCTTGATATTCTAGCTAGATATAAAGCAAAAGGAAGAAATAGAAGAGCTACAAATAGAAAAAAGAATAAGAAATCCATGAATACAGATAATGAGATCCTATATATATGATATCCTAAAAACCAAGTTAGAAAAGTTTTAGAATTTATAAACATTTAAACCATTAAATGAGTTAAAATTTTAAAAATCAATCTATTTTATATATCCATAATAAAAGTGACAAAACCAATTAAAGAAAAGAAGAAGGAGAAGAAGACAAAAGAAGAAGAAGAAGAAGAAGAAGAAAAAGTAGAAGAAGAAGAAGAAGAAGAAGAAGAAGAAGAAGAAGAAGAAGAAGAAGAAGAAGAAGAAGAAGGAGAAGAAGAAGAAGAAGAAGAAGAAGAAGAAGAAGAAGAAGAAGAAGAAGAAGAAGAAGAAGAAAGTAGATTTATTCAGTTTTCAGAAATCAATAAACAATACTAAAATCTAAATTTGGCAATTTCTCCCAGTTGGCACCAGCAGCGGGCCACCTTGGGCCTGGACTCAGCAGGCAGTCCCATAGTCTAGAGAGGATTCTCTACTCCACAGGTGCTCTAGCACTCCCAGGAACTTAGGATCACTGGTCAGTGGAGCACAACATCTGTTCCAATTGAACCAATGGCACCTGGAGACAGCTGGAGCAAAGATACAGGAACCCTGCCCAATCAGTGGCTCAGGTTCCTTTTGGTCAGCCCTGGTCTACCTTGGTTAAGAACTCAGCAGACAGCCCCTCAGTACCCAGAGGAGGTACCACTTCCAGGTGCTCTAACATGCCCAGGATCTTAGGATCCCAGGATTCCAGAAGCTTTATCACACCAGAATCTCAGGGTCTTAGAGGAAGCTTGACTGCCAAGAACTCTGAAACACCCAGAATCTCAGCATTACAGGATCCTAGAATCACAGGATCACAAAGAAAGCTGCACTCTCAGAAGTTCTGACTCAACTGGAAATAGAGAAAGGACAGGATCCAATCAGATATATTGAGGGCAGGGAGCACTTGAGATAATCAGATGGCAGGAGGCAAGCAAAAGAACAGAAGCAACAGAAACCAAGGTTATTGGCATCACCAGAAACAAACTCTCCCACCGTAGTAATTCTTGGATACACCAGAAAAGCAAGATATGGATCTAAAGTCACTTCTCATGATGATGATAGAGGACTATAAGAAAAACATAAATAACTCCCTTAAAGAAATACAGAACACATCCTACCAGGTGAAAGAATTGAACAAAACCATTCAGGATCTAAAAAGGGAAGTAGAAACAATAGAGAAATCACTAAGGGAGACAACTCTGGAAATAGAAAACCCAGGAAAGAAGTCAGGAGCCAAAGATGCAAGCACAAGAAATATAATTCAAGATAGAAGCGAGAATCTCAGGTGCTAAAGATACCATAGAAAACATTGACACAACAATAAAAGAAAATGCAAAATGCAAAAAAGATACTAACCCAAAACATCCAGGAAATCCAGGACAGGATGAGAAAACCAAACCTAAGGATAATAGAGATAGACAAGAAGGAAGATTTACAACTTAAAGGGCCAGTAAATATATTCAACACAATTATAGAAAAAAAACTTCCCCAACCTAAAGAAAGAGATGCCCATGAACGTGAAGACACAAGAAGCCTACAGAACCCCAAATAATTTGGATCAGAAAAGAAATTCCTCCCATCACATGATAATCAAAACATGAAATGCACAAAACAAAGAAAGAATATTAATATCAGTAAGGGAAAAAGGTCAAGTAACATATAAAGGCAGACCTATCAGGATTACACCTGACCTCTCCTCATAAACAATGAAAGCCAGAAGATCCTGGGCAGGTTTCATACTAACCCTAAAAGAGCACAAATACCAGTCTAGGTTCCTATCATCAGCAAAACTCTCAAATACCATAGATGGAGAAACCAAGGTATTCCATGACAAAACCAAATTTATACAATATCTTTTCACAAATCCAGTTCTTCAAGAGATAATAAAGGGAAAACTCCAACACAAGGAGGGAAACTATGCTCTAGAAAAAGCAAGAAAGTAATGTTTCAGCAAACCTAAAAGAAGTAGCCACAGGAACAAAATTCTGGTGCTAGAACAACAACAACAACAAAAAGGAAGCAACAATTACTTTTCTTTAATATCTCTTAGTATCAATGGACTCATTCCCCAATGAAAAGACTAACAGACTGGTTATGTAAACAGGACCCAATATTTTCCTTCATACAGGAAAGGCACCTCAGGAACAAAGACAGACACTGTCTCAGAGTAAAGGCTGGAAAATAATTTTCCAAGCAAATAGTCCCAAGAAACAAGCTGGAGTAGCCATTGTAATATTGAATAAAAACAACTTTCAACCTAAAGTTACCAAAAAAAGATAAGGAGAGACACTTCATACTCATCAAGGTAAAATTTATCAAGATGAACTCTCAATTCTGAATATCTATGGTCCAAATGCAAGGGCAATCACATTCATTAAAGAAACATTACTAAAGCTCAAACCACACATTGAACCACAAGCTGTAACTGTGGGAGACTTCAACACCCCACTCATATCAATGAACAGATCCTAGAAACAGAAACTAAACAAGGCAGAAAAAACTAACAGAAGTTATGAAAGAAGAAGCTTTAACTGATATCTATAAAACATTTTTATCCTAAAACAAAAGGATATACTTTTTTCTCAGGACCTCATGGTACCTTCCCCAAAACTGACCATATAATCAGTCACAAAACAGGCCTCAACAAATGCAAAAATATTGAAATTATCCCATGCAACCTGTCAGATCACCACAGAATAAGGCTGATCTTCAATAACAACATAAATAATAGAAAGCCCACATACACGTGGAAGCTCAGTAACATTCTAATAAATAATACCTTAGTCAAGAAAAAAATAAAGGAAGAAATGAAAGACCTTTTAGAGTTTACTGAAAATGAACCCACAACTTATCCAAACTTATGGGACACAATGGAAGAAGTCCTAAGAGGAAAACTCAGCTCTGCGTGCCTCCAAAAAGAATCTGGAGAGAGTATACACTAGCAGTTTGGCAGCACACCTAAAAGTTCTAGAACAAAAGGAAGCAAGTTCACCCAAGAGAAGTAGACTGCAGGAAATAATTAAACTCAGGGCAGAAATCAACCAAATAGAAACAAAAGGAACTACACAAAGAATCAACCCAACCAGGAGCTGGTTCTTTGAGAAAATAAACAAGATAGACAAACCCCTACCCAGGCTAACTAGAGGGCACAGGGACAGTATCCTAATTAACAAAATCCGAAATGAAAAGGCAGAGATAAAAACAGAACATGAGGAAACATCATCAGATCCTACTACAAAAACCTATACTCAACAAAACTGGAAAAACCTAGAAGAAAAGGACAAATTTCCAGACAGATACCAAGTATTTAACAAAGTTAAATCAGGATCAAATAACAATCTAAACAGCCCCATATCCCCTAAAGAAATAGAAACAGTCATTAATAATCCCAGATACTGATGGACTACTATCAATGGACTCATTCCCCAATAAAAAGACTAACAGACTGGTTATTAATCCTGATTCAGTAGAGAGTCCTATCAGACCTTCAAAGTGGACCTAATTCCAATACTCCTCAAAATATTCCACAAAATAGAAACAGAAGGTACTATACCCAATTCATTACACGAAGTCACAATTACTCTGATACCTAAACCAAACAAAGCCCCAACAAAGAAAGATAACTTCAGACCAATTTCCCTTATGAATATCAATGCAAAAATACTCAATAAAATTCTCTCAAACCAAATCCAAGAACATATCAAAACGATTATCCATCATGATCAAGTAGGCTTCAACCCAGTGATGCAGGGATGGTTCAATATAAGGAAATCCATCAACATAATCCACTATATAAACAAACTCAAATACAAAAAACACATTATCATCCATTAGATGCCCAGAAAGCGTTTGACAAAATCCAACACCCACTCATGATAAAAGTCTTGGAGAGATCAGAAATTCAAAGTCTATACCTAAACATAATAAAAACAATATACACCAAACCAGTAGCCAACATCCAACTAAATAGAAAGAAATTGAAGCAATCCCACTAAAGGGACTAGACAAGGCTGCCCACTCTCTCCCTACCTATTCAGTATAGTACTTGAAGCCCCAGCCAGAGCAATTAGACAACAAAAGGAGGTCAAGGGGATACAAATTGGAAAGGAAGAAGTCAAAAATATCACTATTTACAGATGATATGATAGTATATATAAGTGACTCTAAAACTTCCACCAAAGTACTCCTAAACCTGATAAACATTTTCAGTGAAGTAACTGGGTATAAAATTAACTCAAACAAATCATTGGCCTTTCTCTACACAAAGAATAAACAGGATGAGAGAAATTAGGGAAACAACACCTTTCACAATAGTCACAAATAATATGAAATATCTTGGTGTGACTCTAAGGAAGTGAAAGTTCTCTATAACAACTTCAAGACTCTGAAGAACGAAAGAAATCGTAGAAGATCTCAGATGATGTAAAGATCTTCCATGCTCATGGATTGTCAGGATTAATATAGTAAAAATGTCTATCTGAATGCAATCTATAGAATCAATGCAATACCCATCAAAATTGCAACTCAATTCTTCACAGAGTTATAAAAAATATTTTTCAAATTCATCTGAAATAACAACAAAAAAAAACTAGGATAGGAAAAACTAACCTCAACAATAAAAAAAAAAAAAAACAAAAAACAAAAACAAAAAAAAAAAAAAAACCCTCTGGTAGTACCACCATCCCCTACCTCAGGCTGTACTACAGAGCAATTGTGATAAAAACTGCATGGTACAGGTACAGTGACAGACAGGTCGGGCAATGGGATAGAATTGAAGACCCAGAAATGAACCCACACACCTTTGGTCACTTGATTTTTGACAAAGGAGCTAAAACCATCCACTGGAAAAAAAAAGAGCATTTTCAACAAATGGTGCTGGCTCATATGGCGATTAGCATGTAGAAGAATGAGAACTGACCCATTCTTATCTCCTTGTACAAAGCTCAAGTCTAAGAGGATCAAGGAACTCCACATAAAACCAGAGAGACTGAAACTTATAGAGGAGAAAGTGAGGAAGAGCCTCTTAGATATGGGCACAAAGGAAAATTTCCTGAACAGAACAGCAATGGCTTTGGCTGTAAGATCAAGTATCTACAAATGGGACTTCATAGAATTGCAAAGCTTCTGTAAGGCAAAGGGCACTGTAAAAAAGATAAAATGGCAACCAACAGATTGGGAAAGATCTTTAAATCTAGAATTCAATTCAATTCAATTCTAAATCCAATCGGGGGCTAATATTCAATATATATAAAGAACTCAAGAAGTTGGACTCCAGAAAAACCAAATAACCCTATTAAAAAATTTAGTAAAGAGCTAAACAAAGAATTCTCAATCGAGGAATACAGAATGGCTGAGAAGCATCTAAAGAAAAAATTGTTCAACATCCTTAATCATAAGAGAAATGCAAATCAAAACAATCCTGAGATTCCACCTCACACAGTCTGAATGGCTAAGAACAAAAACTTAGGTGACAGCAGATGCTGACAGAGGATGTAGAGAAAGGGGAACACTCCTCCATCACTGGTAGGATTGCAAACTGGTACAACCACTCTGGAAATCAGCCTGGCATTTTCTCAGAAAAGTGAACATAGTGCTACTGGAAGATTCAGTAAGCAGGGTAGTGGTGGCACACACCTTCACTCCCAGCACTGAGAGGCAGAGGCAGGAAGATATCTGAGTTCTAGGCCAGCCTGGTATACAAAGTGAGTTCCAGGACAGTCAGGGTTATACAGAGAAAACCTGTTTCAATAAATAAATAAATAAATAAATAAATAAATAAATAAATAAATAAGAAAGATTGAAAGAAAGAAAGAAAGAAAGAAAGAAAGAAAGAAAGAAAGAAAGAAAGAAAGAAAGAAAGAAAGAAAGAAGATCCAGCAATACCACTTCTTGGCATATACCCAGAAGATGCTTCAACTTTTAATAAGGACATATGCTACACTATGTTAATAGCAGCCTTAATTACAATAGCCAGAAGTTTGAAAAAAAAAAAAAACAGTTGTTCCTCAACAGGGGTATCCATACAGAAAATGTGGTATTTTTAAACAATGGAGTACTACTCAGCTATCAAAAACAATCAATTCATGAAATTCTTGGACAAATGGCTGAATCTGGAGTATATCATTCTAATTGAGGTAACCCAATCACAAAAGAACATACACAATATGTACTCACTGATAACTGGATATTAGCTTAGAAGCTCAGTATACCCAAAATACAATTTGCAAAGCACATGAAACTCAAGAAGTAGGAAGACCAAAGTGTGGACACTTTGATCCTTCCCAAAGGGGGGAACAAAATACCCATGGAAGGAGTTATAGAAACAAAGTTCAGAGCAGAGACTGAAGGAATGAACATCCAGAAACTGCCTCACTTGGGGATCCATCCCATAAACAACCACCAAACCCAGACACTATGGCAGATGCCAACACGAGCTTGCTAACAGGAGACTGATGTAACTGTCTCCTGAGAGGTTATGTCATTGCCTGACTAATGCAGAAGTGTATGCTCACAGTCATACATTAGATGGAGAACAGGGTTCCAAATTAAAGAGCTAGAGAAAGTACCCAAGGATCTGAAGGGGTGTGCAGCCCCCAGAAGGAACAACAATATGAACCAACCAGTAACTCTAGAGCTCCCTGGGAGTAAACCACCAATCAAAGAAAACACATGGAGAGACTCATGGCTCTAGCTGCATATGTAGTTGAGGATGGCCTAGTCAGTCATCAATGGGAGGAGAGGCCCTTGGTTCTGTGAACATTCTATGCCCCAGTATAGGGGAATGCTTGGTCCAGGAAGCATGAGTGGGTGGGTGGGGGAACAAGGGAAGAGGATAGGGGATTTTTGAAAGGGAAACTAGGAATGGGGATAACATCTAAATGTAAATAAAGGAAATATCTAATTTTTAAAAGAGTAAACTTGGCATAAATATGAAGATTTAAATGTGTCTACAAAGATACCCTCAAAACCCTGAAGAACATAACTGAAAAGAACATGACTTTTTTTTAAGAATTAGAAAAGTTAATAATAACTCCTATTTTAAAAAATACACAGAGCTAAAATAACAAAATCAGCACTTTACAGACAGAAAAGCAGACATGTAGAACAAGAAAATACACTAGAAGACCAACAGAAAAATCCACACAGCTATAATCACTTGGATTTTAATACCAAGTCCAAAGATACACATTGAAGAGAGGACTGCCTCTTTAATATATGGTGAAGGACAATAACCCTTCATATGGAAAAGAATGAAACTTTATTTACTCCCCTTACACTACAATACACACACACACACACACACACACACACACACACACACACACACACACACACAAAGAAATCTAAAATGGACTAATGACCTTAGTGAAAGATATAAAATGGAAACCAAGGAAAACACTTGAAAGTATAGGCAGGACCTTTCTTTAAAGTAATCCACCATCACAAGGAAGCCCAGACGAAAAACACAAGTCAGAATCCAAAAAATCAAGATTCTAAGTAGCATAGGAAACAACTCATTTAATAAATGATAGCCTATTGAAGAATATAAAGTTTTTGCCATATATACTTTTGACATTTTGTTAACATCTACACTATATAAGGTTTTTATGAATTAAATAATAAATAAATAAACAAAGCATTCAATACATGGAACAGAGAAAGGGATTTAGAAAAAGTAAAAAATAAATGTCATATTTACATATGGATATTATATATGTACAATATACATATAAAATACACAGAGATAATTTATACACACACACATATATATATATATATATATATATATACACATATATATGGAAAATTTCAATATCCTTACTCATAAGCAAACTGTAAGTCTAAACTATATTGACCTTCCATATTGCTCCAGTCAGGATGGCATTCCTAAGAAAGGAAATGAAAACAAAGTCTGATACACATTCAGGTAGAGGAGCATTCTCATCCACTGGACCTTTCGAGGTGTTTTAGGTAGTAATAGCTAAGAAGAACAAATATGTGCTATATTTACATTTAGTTTTATTCAGTCATGTAGAATACATATGTTATTTGCAAAAATATAGAATACTATATTATGTTTTTAAACAAAAAAAGGCTATACTCAAAAAGGCAACTTACATGCTCTCAAAACTAATGAGTACAAGATGTGTATGTCTGTGTGCATATGTACATATGTTTGCATTATACACATGTGAATGCTTTTATGTGTGTGTGTGTTTCACAAAAGTATACGTGAGACTATTTTGAACTGCATTAGTTTGTAAATACAATGAACAAATAACAATGAAAATTCAAAAATGACAAAATGACAATGTTTGGCTAAAGTAAAATTGTGGTATTTTATTGTAGTATTAGCTATTATTAACTTCACTGATGACCTTTTCATGGAGAAGGCTAGAATGTGAAGAGGCTATCCAATTCAAAAGTTATCAATTGACTCGAGCCCCGGGCTACCTTGCCAGCAGAGTCTTGCCCAACACCCGCAAGGGTCCACACAGGACTCCCCACGGGACCCTAAGACCTCTGGTGAGTGGATCACAGTGCCTGCCCCAATCCAATCGTGCGGAACTTGAGACTGCGGTACATAGGGAAGCAGGCTACCCGGGCCTGATCTGGGGCACAAGCCCCTTCCGCTCGACTCGAGACTCGAGCCCCGGGCTACCTTGCCAGCAGAGTCTTGCCCAACACCCGCAAGGGTCCACACGGGACTCCCCACGGGACCCTAAGACCTCTGGTGAATGGATCACAGTGCCTGCCCCAATCCAATCGCTCGGAACTTGAGACTGCGGTACATAGGGAAGCAGGCTACCCGGGCTTGATCTGGGGCACAAACCCCTTCCACTCCACTCGAGCCCCGGCTACCTTGCCAGCTGAGTCGCCTGACACCCGCAAGGGCCCACACAGGATTCCACACGTGATCCTAAGACCTCTAGTGAGTGGAACACAACTTCTGCCAGGAGTCTGGTTCGAACACCAGATATCTGGGTACCTGCCTTGCAAGAAGAGAGCTTGCCTGCAGAGAATACTCTGCCCACTGAAACTAAGGAGAGTGCTACCCTCCAGGTCTGCTCATAGAGGCTAACAGAGTCACCTGAAGAACAAGCTCTTATCAAAAAAGACAAGGAGGGACACTTCATACTCATCAAAGGTAAAATCCTCCAAGAGGAACTCTCAATTCTGAATATCTACGCACCAAATGCAAGGGCAGCCACATTCATTAGAGACACTTTAGTAAAGCTCAAAGCATACATTGCACCTCACACAATAATAGTGGGAGACTTCAACACACCACTTTCTTCAAAGGACAGATCGTGGAAACAGAAACTAAACAGGGACACAGTGAAACTAACAGAAGTTATGAAACAAATGGACCTGACAGATATCTACAGAACATTTTATCCTAAAACAAAAGGATATACCTTCTTCTCAGCACCTCACGGGACCTTCTCCAAAATTGACCATATAATTGGTCACAAAACAGGCCTCAATAGATACAAAAATATTGAAATTGTCCCATGTATCCTATCAGACCACCATGGCCTAAGACTGATCTTCAATAACAACATAAATAATGGAAAGCCAACATTCACGTGGAAACTGAATAACACTCTTCTCAATGATACCTTGGTCAAGGAAGGAATAAAGAAAGAAATTAAAGACTTTTTAGAGTTTAATGAAAATGAAGCCACAACGTACCCAAACCTATGGGACACAATGAAAGCATTTCTAAGAGGGAAACTCATAGCGCTGAGTGCCTCCAAGAAGAAACGGGAGACAGCACATACTAGCAGCTTGACAACACATCTAAAAGCCCTAGAAAAAAAGGAAGCAAATTCACCCAAGAGGAGTAGACGGCAGGAAATAATCAAACTCAGGGGTGAAATCAACCAAGTGGAAACAAGAAGAACTATTCAAAGAATTAACCAAACGAGGAGTTGGTTCTTTGAGAAAATCAACAAGATAGATAAACCCTTAGCTAGACTCACTAAAGGGCACAGGGACAAAATCCTAATTAACAAAATCAGAAATGAAAAGGGAGACATAACAACAGATCCTGAAGAAATCCAAAACACCATCAGATCCTTCTACAAAAGGCTATACTCAACAAAACTGGAAAACCTGGACGAAATGGACAAATTTCTGGACAGATACCAGGTACCAAAGTTGAATCAGGATCAAGTTGACCATCTAAACAGTCCCATATCACCTAAAGAAATAGAAGCAGTTATTAATAGTCTCCCAACCAAAAAAAGCCCAGGACCAGATGGGTTTAGTGCAGAGTTCTATCAGACCTTCAAAGAAGATCTAATTCCAATTCTGCACAAACTATTTCACAAAATAGAAGTAGAAGGTACTCTACCCAACTCATTTTATGAAGCCACTATTACTCTGATACCTAAACCACAGAAAGATCCAACAAAGATAGAGAACTTCAGACCAATTTCTCTTATGAATATCGATGCAAAAATCCTCAATAAAATTCTCGCTAACCGAATCCAAGAACACATTAAAGCAATCATCCATCCTGACCAAGTAGGTTTTATTCCAGGGATGCAGGGATGGTTTAATATACGAAAATCCATCAATGTAATCCATTATATAAACAAACTCAAAGACAAAAACCACATGATCATCTCGTTAGATGCAGAAAAAGCATTTGACAAGATCCAACACCCATTCATGATAAAAGTTTTGGAAAGATCAGGAATTCAAGGCCAATACCTAAACATGATAAAAGCAATCTACAGCAAACCAGTAGCCAACATCAAAGTAAATGGAGAGAAGCTGGAAGCAATCCCACTAAAATCAGGGACTAGACAAGGCTGCCCACTTTCTCCCTACCTTTTCAACATAGTACTTGAAGTATTAGCCAGAGCAATTCGACAACAAAAGGAGATCAAGGGGATACAAATTGGAAAAGAGGAAGTCAAAATATCACTTTTTGCAGATGATATGATAGTATATATAAGTGACCCTAAAAATTCAACCAGAGAACTCCTAAACCTGATAAACAGCTTCGGTGAAGTAGCTGGATATAAAATAAACTCAAACAAGTCAATGGCCTTTCTCTATACAAAGAATAAACAGGCTGAGAAAGAAATTAGGGAAACAACACCCTTCTCAATAGTCACAAATAATATAAAATATCTTGGCGTGACTCTAACTAAGGAGGTGAAAGATCTGTATGATAAAAACTTCAAATCTCTGAAGAAAGAAATTAAAGAAGATCTCAGAAGATGGAAAGATCTCCCATGCTCATGGATTGGCAGGATCAACATTGTAAAAATGGCTATCTTGCCAAAAGCAATCTACAGATTCAATGCAATCCCCATCAAAATTCCAACTCAATTCTTCAACGAATTGGAAGGAGCAATTTGCAAATTTGTCTGGAATAACAAAAAACCTAGGATAGCAAAAAGTCTTCTCAAGGATAAAAGAACTTCTGGCGGAATCACCATGCCAGACCTAAAGCTTTACTACAGAGCAATTGTGATAAAAACTGCATGGTACTGGTATAGAGACAGACAAGTAGACCAATGGAATAGAATTGAAGATCCAGAAATGAACCCACACACCTATGGTCACTTGATCTTCGACAAGGGAGCTAAAACCATCCAGTGGAAGAAAGACAGCATTTTCAACAATTGGTGCTGGCACAACTGGTTGTTATCGTGTAGAAGAATGCGAATCGATCCATACTTATCTCCTTGTACTAAGGTCAAATCTAAGTGGATCAAGGAACTTCACATAAAACCAGAGACACTGAAACTTATAGAGGAGAAAGTGGGGAAAAGCCTTGAAGATATGGGCACAGGGGAAAAATTCCTGAACAGAACAGCAATGGCTTGTGCTGTAAGATCGAGAATCGACAAATGGGACCTAATGAAACTCCAAAGTTTCTGCAAGGCAAAAGACACCGTCAATAAGACAAAAAGACCACCAACAGATTGGGAAAGGATCTTTACCTATCCTAAATCAGATAGGGGACTAATATCCAACATATATAAAGAACTCAAGAAGGTGGACTTCAGAAAATCAAATAACCCCATTAAAAAATGGGGCTCAGAACTGAACAAAGAATTCTCACCTGAGGAATACCGAATGGCAGAGAAGCACTTGAAAAAATGTTCAACATCCTTAATCATCAGGGAAATGCAAATCAAAACAACCCTGAGATTCCACCTCACACCAGTCAGAATGGCTAAGATCAAAAATTCAGGTGACAGCAGATGCTGGCGAGGATGTGGAGAAAGAGGAACACTCCTCCATTGTTGGTGGGAGTGCAGGCTTGTACAACCACTCTGGAAATCAGTCTGGCGGTTCCTCAGAAAACTGGACATAGTACTACCGGAGGATCCAGCAATACCTCTCCTGGGCATATATCCAGAAGATGCCCCAACAGGTAAGAAGGACACATGCTCCACTATGTTCATAGCAGCCTTATTTATAATAGCCAGAAGCTGGAAAGAACCTAGATGCCCCTCAACAGAGGAATGGATACAGAAAATGTGGTACATCTACACAATGGAGTACTACTCAGCTATTAAAAAGAATGAATTTATGAAATTCCTAGCCAAATGGATGGACCTGGAGGGCATCATCCTGAGTGAGGTAACACATTCACAAAGAAACTCACACAATATGTATTCACTGATAAGTGGATATTAGCCCCAAACCTAGGATACCCAAGATATAAGATATAATTTGCTAAACACATGAAACTCAAGGAGAATGAAGACTGAAGTGTGGACACTATGCCCCTCCTTAGATTTGGGAACAAAACACCCATGGAAGGAGTTACAGAGACGGAGTTTGGAGCTGAGATGAAAGGATGGACCATGTAGAGACTGCCATAGCCAGGGATCCACCCCATAATCAGCATCCAAACGCTGACACCATTGCATACACTAGCAAGATTTTATTGAAAGGACCCAGATGTAGCTGTCTCTTGTGAGACTATGCCGGGGCCCAGCAAACACAGAAGTGGATGCTCACAGTCAGCTAATGGATGGATCATAGGGCTCCCAATGGAGGAGCTAGAGAAAGTAGCCAAGGAGCTAAAGGGATCTGCAACCCTATAGGTGGAACAACATTATGAGCTAACCAGTACCCCGGAGCTCTTGACTCTAGCTGCATATATATCAAAAGATGGCCTAGTTGGCCATCACTGGAAAGAGAGGCCCATTGGACTTGCAAACTTTATATGCCCCAGTACAGGGGAATACCAGGGCCAAAAAGGGGGAGTGGGTGGGCAGGGGAGTGGGGGTGGGTGGATATGGGGGACTTTTGGTATAGCATTGGAAATGTAAATGAGTTAAATACCTAATAAAAAATGGAAAAAAAAAAGTTATCAATTATTAGGATAAGAATGACAGGGCTCAGCCAGGCGGTGATAGCACACACCTTTAATCCCAGCACTTGGGAGGCAGAGGCAGGTGGATTTCTGAGTTCAAGGCCAGCCTGGTCTACAAAATGTGTTCCAGGGCACAGCCAGGGCTATACAGAGAAGCCCTGTCTTGAAAAACCAAAAAAAAAAAAAAAAAAAAAAAAGACAGGGCTCATTGTACTACATTACTAGACTATAGATCTATATATCTATATTGTAATATATATATTAGACTAGACATATCATACTGAGGTAGATTTCAAGTTGGTGTGAAGATCAAGAGGGGTCTTTTTCAGTTTCTGTGTTTATAATGTGGTACATTGACTATGATGTCACAACAATATCAACATTTCAGACAATTCTATAGATGTTTATATTCCCTTTCATAGCAAAAAAATGTTAAAATGATCTCATCTCTTTTTGTGGGAAGATTTTCTTCATTTTAGTAGGTCAATGTAATTATAAAGAATTATGAGTACAAAACCAAAGGTCATAGTTTCCATGACTTGGAGTCAGAGAATGTAAGAACACCAAGAGATCGCAGAGTATACAAATTACTTCTTGGATCTTCATGGGGGAATTCATCCCAGCAACACTTTGAGTTCAAGAGTCCTGACCCCTCCAGCTGGAAGGTAAAATTCAGCTCTTCCACTAAATAGCTAAATGTGTGGCAATTTGCTGAACTTCAATAGAAACGTCTTATGATCGCATACTAATTGAAGAAGATTGGATTACCAGAGAGAAAGGTAGTTGTTATTATGTTCTGGGAAATCTCTATTAGTCATAAGATTATTCAAATCACAAGTCAAATAAATAAGAACACTCAGACGTATGTGCCACCAAAAAAATCATAAGATAACATCACACAATGAAATATTTTTCAAACTGTGTTTGTTTGGATTTTTCAGTTCTGCATGCAAACTGAAGAAAGTTTTTCTTTTTTGTAAATCAACTCATTTATTTTCACCTTGTCAAGATTACCTTAAGGGAAAACTTGATCCATTTTTCAAAGTGAAAAATTATGATCAACTTTTGAGAAGCTGAATATAATTATAGAAACAAAACAAATATATAAATAGTGCACTGCAGGTGGTCATGCAGGCAATGTGCCTTTCATTTAGTGCTTAAGACGGCCAAAGACATTTTCCCACCTTGGTGTCTTTCTTCTTGGTTTTGAGTGAAAAGAAATGGAGGTAAGAACTACTTTGTTTTAAAATGTAGAATTTTGGGAAATATCTGTGATCTCCCTCTTTAGTGTCCCCAGTGGTTCACCCACCATAGTTTTGTAGGCAAAAAGTCCTTGTTCAAAATGTTTTTATCTCTATCAATCCTGAAATCCCTCACAACGACTTCACTGCTCTGTATTCTAATGTTTCCTGTGAGGATGAACATGTATGTCCCTTTCAGGTCATTATATCTAAGACTAAAACAAAAGAACCAAAACAAAACAAACACAAAAACCAAAAGAAAATATGTGTCTACCCAAAACAAAACAACGGCAAAACCCCAAATACCAACCAACCAAAAGAACAAACAAAAAAACTTAGAAATTGAACTTAAATCCAATGAGTTGGAAACCAGTTTTGAGTTCTTTATAAAGACATCATTCCTTTCTTCTTTAAAATATGTTAGAAAATAAGGGTTTAAACATCTGTCAAAAGTCTATAAACATTTTATATCAAATATACTATAAGCAAATGGAGATAATAGAATACACTAGGATTCTAGAGAGAGGACTCAAGGTTTAGAGAGCTTTCTCCTATTGCAGAGGAGTTTGGTTCCTAGCACTTTTATCACACAGATCAAAAGTAACTACAATTGCTATCACAGAAGGTTCAATGCCCTCTTTGACCTTCTTGGGCACCTGCACACATCACGTACATATCACACACACACACTCAGACACACACAGACACAAAGACGGAGGCACATACAAACACACAAACATGGACACCCAATTAAAAATAAAATAAAATAAATTAAAATAAAATTAAATAAAATATTGTAAGTTTAATTCATCTTTGTTTATATAACAGCTATGATAGTATCTGAACTAATAATGTACTAAGGAATGTTTGTGAAATAGTGTTTTAAAACATGACCTTGGATTTTCTTATTTAGCATATTACTGATACCAGTCTGCTTTAACAGATCTGCGGTCTGAATTTGAGGCCCACAACATATATACCAGACCAGAGGACTGCCTGGTCTGGGTTCAAGCAGAGAAGATGTACCCAAGTCTCTAGAGACTGGAGGCCCCAGGGAATGGAGAGGTCTGGTGGGGTGGGGAGTTGGAAAGTGGGGACTTCCTAGTGGAGATGAGGTTGCCAGGGGAGGTATTGGATGTAGAACAGTCAGAGGGTGGACCAGGAGAAGGATATAAAAATCTGGAATGTAAAATAAATAAATAAATAAATAAATGTAAAATAAATGAATGAATAAATAAATAAATATTAAAAAATAAATTACTGCTTATGATTTAGGAAGTGTGAGGAGTCCAAAACAATTTGATGGTGCACCTTATACCCACAAATTCACAGAGGACTGTTTTCTGTATGCTAACAAATAATTCTGATAGTATGAGAAGTAGCCTGGGAAGGAAATGGAATTGGAAAGAGATCAAGAGAAGAAGAAGGATAGGGAGAGGAAGAAAGGATATTTTGGAGAACAAGATGGGGAGAAAGAAGTAAACAGGAAAGGAGAGGGAAAGGACAAGACAGTGTGAAGAGTTTAGTATGTACAGTGATGATGTGGGAGCTCATCACTGGAGGAAATTGATTCTCCCACTGGCTGCAGACATTCACCCTCTGTTGCCTTTCATCTAGAGCTGGAACCATGTATAGTTTCCTTGACAGGTTGGCTGGTGATGTCATTATGCTGCTCTTTTCAGACAATCTTATTGTTCACAGTGCATACATACATTGTCCCTGTCATGTTTTGATGGCATCATTTAATTACAGATGTCCCAAACCTCTGTCTCTTGCAATCATTCTGCTTGTACCTTCTACTATTTCTCTAAAGTAAGGTTTTTAAGATATCAATCTAGTCAAGACCCACCCCAGTTTTAAAACAGCTTCTCGTTTAGATCATGGGGAACTCTTTATGGAGACATTTAAAATTCTGAATCAGGCACTAATAATCCTTTTTTTCTAAAGAGCTACATGGCAAATATTGTAAGTTTTGTGGACTATACAGTTTTACTTTAAGTGTGAAAGTCTATCAGTAACATGAAAACAGCTGGGGAAAAAAGGTACTATAGGAATGAATGAGCATGGGTCTGTCTCAAAGAAATTTCATTTATGAACAGTAAAATTAAGTTAATTATATTTAAAAAGTCATGAAGTATCTGTATTTTGATTTTTTTCTATTATAAACTTAAGACAAATTATTTCATGCTTTAAATACAAACATTTAAGAGGAAGTTATGCTGCATGTTCAATTAGGAAGCCAAAATTGGTAGTCTTGGAAGGGTACTTAAGAAGGGTAAGGCATTGTGTTCAGGCCTGTCACCACTGGTAGATTATTCATATTCAAGTAGTAGCTTCACACTTATATCCATGTGAGCCATATGAGTGACCATGGTTACACTCAGTGTGCCCAAAACAAAACAAAACAAAATAATACAAAACAAAACCACAGAAAACAAAACAAAGCAAAACAACAACAACAACAACAAAAAACACTGTCATATACATCAAATTAGGATAAGAACTTAGTGGGATTAAAAGCTGTTTCGGGAGATATGCATGTATTAAATTGTGAAAGTATAAATATTTAATCAAATTAAAACCACATTCCTCCCATAGGTCATGCACAATAACCTTTGCAAATCTCCTAATTGAAGCTAGGTCCCTTTCTCCTATTCTTCCATGGGATTCTGCACTTTCCCCTTGATAGCCTTTTAAAATGGATAACATTATATTGATTTTATAATTATTTTAAAACTATTTTCTTATCACTGAACTGAAAGCTAAAGAAGAGCAGGGCTTCTGACTTCCCGCTCAATACAATACATATGAGTCCCCTGTCGTGTATTCAGCACAAACTAGAAGCTTTATGGAAATTGTTGAAGATTGTATCAGGTTCTTTTCTATAAAACTGCTATAAGGAAACTGGGAAAAGTTTTACATGAAATTATACAGGAAATGGAAAAGCATAGATTTCTAAAAATAAAAACAAATTAGGTGTAAACACGTTGAGGATGACAATCTTTTCATCCTTATACGTTTCCTGGCGTTCTGCACTACACGTTTCCCCTTCTTGACCTACTTGGCATAGGTTAGCACACTGGCATTCCACTGAGCATCATGCTCAATGTCTCCAGTGAAGAAGAATTTCCTCTGAGCCACAGTCTCCTTAAGCTCCGTGGCCTTTATGAAAATAAACTTCCACCGAAAGTTTCATCCTTTGTCCATCAACTAACTAGTTAGCACCAAACCCGAACTTCATCCCAAATTTAAGTATTGACAATAAGTTGCATATGCACTAACAGTTGATATGCTATCTTTTTTCTCATCATTTTAGGGTTTTCCTTTGAGAAAAGTAATTCTATTTCCACAAAACAGTCCCTGGGTAAATCATTGGGTACAGAGATGGCAATAGCACCCTCACATTTTAGACATTTTCACTTATATCAACCAGTTTCTATTATAGAAATTCCCTCTTTGAGCGCCTTCTAAGGAACACATACATTTTTTTATTACAAAGAGATAAAGAAAGCTGCAGCAAGCTAAATCATGTTTCTTGAGCAAAGGCAGTAATTAATGTTTCAGACAAGAGGTTTCAATTTACGTATCTGTGGAATTTTTAGATGCACCCCATTTATATTTGTCTACAGCCAGATAAAGAAAGATACCAAGATAGCAAGCCAATTGGGACAAAAAAAATAATTTGGCTTTTTCAAGAGTCTGAATTTTGATTGTTAAGATGTTCCAAGGGGATATCAAGTTGAATGCTATTATCACTTGTGAAACTACTTAATTGCATTTTTCTATTCTTACATATCTTTCTCAAACTTGAGATGATGAGCTATTGCTTTTCTTTGTCATAAAGATATTTTTTTCTTAGTTTACTGGTAGGAAATAAGGCTGCTCAGAATTTGCATGTTTATAATTGTGTGTGGGCTGGCATACATGTGTCCCAGTTTGAATCTTAAATATAGCTTTAAATGTCTTAAGGGAATGTTGGGCACAGTTTTGCTGTATTGCGATGGAGATGGTCACTGTATGTAGGGGGAGTACCGAAAGAGAGACAGATAATAATGGTTCTTATAGGTGAAAGCACATCACTGAGGGATTCAAGAGGGAAAAAAGAATTAGTATTGGTAAGAGGTAAAGAGGAAACTAATCCTTATTAAGGTGATGCATAGTTAAAATTATTTTCTTTTTAGTAATAAGAGCACTAAATCTAAATCTAAGTAAAATTGACTGTTACCAATTCAATACTATTTCTACACAAGTTATACCTATATATACTCTAAAAAAATACATCATATATATATATATATATATATGTGTGTGTGTGTGTGTGTGTGTGTGTGTGTGTGTGTGTATACATAAAGTCAAATTAAGACATTTTCACAAATCGGCAATTTTTAAATACTGAAAATTTGATATAGTATAGTCAGTATATCCAGGAATCGAGAATGGCGTAGTCTACTTCGCCACATGCCTACTCTACTACTGTTCATTCAGTTGACATACAATATTACTATCTCAACTTTTAATATGAAATATCTGTGGAAGGTGCATTGTATGTCACATGTGTAGTGGCCTGTGTCTAGTTGAAGAAAGAGATTCACAATAGCTATGTATTGTCTGATTACATATTTGGTAAGTAGAAATAGTCCATATACAAGAATCAACTTCTTATATTAGTAATATCAGTATGTCTAGATATAGTCAAGTATGACAAAAATAGGTCAGGTTGTGAGAACACTGGTTGTAGAACCAGACAGTGGTTATTTTAATTGTAATTATCATCTTTTAAGCAGGTACTTACATGTCTTGTCTCAAAATTCATGTCTTACAATTTCTGTATTTAATGAGCTGATGCTGGGAATGCTTATATCTTAGTATGTTCTGAGAGCTTTGCAATTGATCTGGACAGAAGCCATGTACTCAGAAGTACCTGGGAAACATGGTTGAGTATTCAAAGAACTAGCATATAAACTTTAAATAAGTCCAGAGTAGCAATTAGTTCCCATCACTTTATACTGCCATTGGATCTTGACTGCTTTGGTATCTTAGGTGGCATTATTGGGAGGTATTAGAGCAATAAATGATTTAATTGTTTTATCCTTTTTTAAAAATCCTATTTTGATTATAATTATTGCTCAGTAAGTTATTTTGAATAAGAACACTTTCTTTAGGCCTGTATATTGTATCACTTGTCCTATAGTTGATGGAACTGTTTAGAAAGAATTAGTAGGTGTGGCCTTGTTAAAGGAGATGGGACTGTGGCCTGGCTTTAAGAATTCAAATGCTTATATTGTTCCAAGGAAGCTCTATATTCTGGTTATTATTTCAACATGTTAGTTCTCAATTACTGCTCTAGTGTCGTGCTCCTTGTCATGATGGTTAAAAACAATTTTTCTATAATTTATCTTGGCCATGGCATCTCTTTACTGCAATAAAATTATAACTAAGACCCTTAGCTTTGTTTTTGCTTTCTCATTTTATTTCTAGTTAACAGCTACATGCTTTACATGGAGATATTTTTATTTTGAATGATGATACTAGTATGTACATGATAATTAATTGAGACTGCTTGAAAATGTATCTAGAGATTTGTTGGCTGTGAATCATGGAAACTGGTTGTTTCCCACATATGCATGCTAAAGAACTGAAATCAAGGTGCTGGCTGAGTAATGTATAGATTCTGCAGAAGTAGGTTATTTTTGTTGCTTGGGTTTCCCAGTATTAGCCTTAAGTGTGTCTTAGTGTATGGTAGTTTCTTATCTGTTGCCTAGTTTTTATAATTATACTAACTTCTCTTTGTGGTTTTTCCTTCTATGTATTTTCCCTATTCTATTTTATCTAACAATTTACATGGCATTAGGATAAATAAAACTTCATCCACTCTAATTTTTTTCTTATAACCTTTTTATACAATTCAGTGCTTAATATCACCATGTACTATAACAGGAAAGGTTATAGGATTAGGTTTTCAATGTAGTTTATGGACTCTCACTAAATCTATCTATCTATCTATCTATCTATATATATATATATATATATATATATATATAGAGAGAGAGAGAGAGAGAGAAAGATATTGATATTTATATATGTATATATATTGGATATACATATATATATATATATATATATATATATATATATATATCCAATACATTTAAAATATTTCTGAGACAACATCTCTCTATGTGTATACTGACCTTCATTTTAATATTATAGCTGTGAGCTCACTGTCTTCCTGTCTTATCCTCTTGATTGCTGAGAATATAGACATATGTCACTATGCTAAATGTAATGTTTTAGGTTAAATACTTTAGTATTTTTTTACATTAGTAATTTATTGAATAATATATTTCAACATCTACATAAGTTTTCCTATATACACCTATAAGACTTCTGCAGTAATACATAATAAATGGAGTTATAGTTCCAATTAACCAAGATCACAAATCCAGGCTGATAGAAACATTGTTTTCCCATTTTCTCTACCAATAAATATTACTCCTGTTACCATATTTGGGTTGCAGTAGCCTTTATATTTTTCTATCTGAGTCAACTGAGCTAGCTTTATGAGAGACATGGTTTTTACAATCTCTCTCTCTCTCTCTCTCTCTCTCTCTCTCTCTGTCTCTGTCTCTGTCTCTCTCACTCTCTCTCTCTTAAAGTCAATGTACTATCACTCTTGTATGGGAGATAAAATATTGGATAAGAATAGCATGCATTATTAACTGTTCTCCCATGTAAGTAATCAGTTTTTCATATTTAGAAACAAGTTTGTTATACACCCTTCATCCATTTCCAAAATGTTTGCCCAAGTTTGCAGTTACCAAGTTTTCTATTTTATACTGATAGTAATCTGTTGGGACCCATTTTGGCCCTGGTTTGGGACTTGAGGACAAACCTGAACCTGGCTTGAGTTTCTGGGGCCTTGTGGGAGAGCCTAAGCCTAGATCTAGTTTTGACACCTGTCTCAGTCATTTTTGTATAAGGGTGACCTAGGAAGCTCTGTTTGGCCCTGCCTCTGCCCCGACTTTGCTGATGTCGAGTTTTGCCATTGGCCCTGTAAGTCACTCACTCCATACCCTCTGTCACAATTCCTCTCCTCCTACGATATCTTACCCCACCCAAAATCCCCCTCCCTATGTTCCGAACTTATATAAGTGAGAGGCTGATGTCATAATGTTAAGTTCCTGCGTCGACAAGACTCTAGGCTCAGTGTGTTTCTTTTGGGCCATTGACACTCTCCATCCTGCTCTGCCCTGGAGAGACCCCGACAGGTCTGGGACCTCTCTCCTCTCATTTGGACTTGCCAGCAAAGAGCTGGCAGTTACCATTCTGTATGTGGATGAGATTATGTCAGTTACTAAGAATGAAACAAAAGAACTGAAGTTTATATATTATGAAAAACATGTTTGCTAACTAGAAATGGTAGATTTCTTGGACTGTATTTTGTGTATTTCATATAGGCAAAAATATGAACGAAAAAATTTCAAATGCATAGTTGTGATATAGCAATTGTCTAATTTATAAAATGTTTAATTTCCTCAGTCTAAGCTGCATTAACTATAATACTGCATTACAACATAGGTATTTGTATAAGTTTGTTGATTCATTAATATATAGAGATACACAGTAGAAATCAAGCTATATATACTCTTGTATATATGGCTAGACAAATTCTTCATTGTTGGCAAAAATATTATGTGTTTGTTGAAAACTCTATTCATTTTTTTTTCTTTGAAATCTCTTCTCCATTCTTTCTTCTTAATGGAAAATGTTGACTTTTACATAATAAGTTCAGTGTCTCTTGTACAAAATTCTTCATAATACATTTGAATCAGATTCCAAATCTTTTCAGGCTTTTTGATAGTTGTAGATTTTGTTAGTTGAATATATGTAATCCCCTCATCTAAAATCTAAAATGTTTTCTATCAAATTCTTTTCGAGTATCAATGTATACAATGATTTTTTAAGATTTATTTATTTATTTTATGTATGTGAGTACACTGCGGCTCTCTTTAGACACACTAGAGGAGGGCATCAGATCCCATTACAAATGGTTGTAAACCACAATGTGGTTGCTGGGAATTGAACTAAGGACCTCTGAGAGAGTAGTCAGTGCTTTTAACCTCTGTGCCATCTCTCTAGCTCCCATGTTAAATGTTTTAAAGCATTTTTTTTTTAGTTCTCTGTTTAAAACTTGTATTTATTTTATGTTTATGGTTGTTATACTGGCATGTATGTCTTTGCAGCAAGCACATATCTGGTTCCATTGGAGGATAGGAAGGTTACTAGGTTTCACCTGAATTATATAGCATTTTGATCCACCAAATGGGCCAAGAAATTTAACTTGGGTCTCCTGGAAGAATAGCCAGTGCACTGAATGGCTGAGCCATTTCTCTGGCCCCAATTTTCTCTATTATAAATTTGGGATTAAAACTACATTAAAATTAATGTAGGAGAATTTGGATTAGTACAAATATTCCCTCCTTCTTTTCTGGTAAATGGCATATTGGTGTTAACCAGCTGTGATTACCTATGCCTCATGGCATGGCATTTATAGGAAGTAAGGCTGCAGTATATTTTATGGATAGAAGGTCATAGTTTTAGATGTTGGTCATGTCTTCACAGATTGAATTTTCTCTAACTTGTTAGTCTACATTTGCTATTCCATCTGAAACAATCTATTCTGCAGTGAGGAATAAGATTTTATCTATCTAAAACAATTTGATTTGAGGTTTAGCTAGTTTTTTTGCATCAGAGGTCAGCCAAATCTGACTCAGGACAGTCTTGAGAGGTTAAAATCTCTAGTCAGTGTGGTACATATGTGCAATCATAGTACTTGGAATGTCGAGGAGAAGGATCAAGAGTTCAAGACCAGCTTGTGTGAGACCAGCTTGGTATGCATGAAACCAGGCCTCAACTCTTCCCCCTAAACAAAAGATAATATGCATTGTATAATGTTCTTTTACATAAGTAATGGTGAATAGTGTTTGAAGTATTTCTTTACCTGGAATAAATTCATGTTTGTCAATGTCTATAAAAATTCATGGCATTCTGGTTTAAGAGCTAATATTATTTGCATATGATTTTATAGTTCAAAATAATAATAAACATAAGTTGGTAGCTTAAAGTATCCAAGCTGCAAGTCATTAAAGTGGAATAAGCTCTTGAAAATGAACATAGACTCTGATAAATGCATATATTTAGTCAAACATTTCTGAATGTACTTTCTCTAACGGGCAAATTCAGAAGCATGGAAATAAATGCAAGTAATTTGAGTGCTCTGCACTGGCATTTAAATACAAGAGAAAAAAATGTTAATAGGATAAGTACCAGAAAGGATTAAGTGTCGCTAAACACTAAAGAGGATTAGTTATTATCCTGCCTTTACAGGCACCCAGGTTTCATGTGGCCAAGTAGATACGAAACAGAGAGCCAAGCTTAGAAATTGGATTTTTTTTCCTTTTGCAGCAAGCTTATATTAAAATCAGTTTTATTATGGCATATAACTAAACAAGTAATATAACACCTGAGCTTTCCTGTTGATAATCTAAAATGTAGTGTGCTTTTAAATGTACATTAAAAGAATTTCAAAGATGTTTTTATGCTAAACATTGCTTTTAAGATAAGCACCTGAATTTGTTATGAAACAATATTCAGCCTTTTTCAAAACTATCTTTCATACAAACACAGTAAGTCCTCAGTATTGATGTCAAAGCAAGATGCAGATTGGCAGTTTTTATTTCATGTATTGCATACATTTCTTTGCATTAACGTGAAAAAGTAGTATTGAGAGCTCTGACTGAAACTTACTTCATATTATTATAACTAGGCCTACATTTTAGTTTCCCAAAGAAGCAGGTAAGGCTTTTATGAAAAACCACAGAAAATGGGCCATTAATCAGTAAGGGCCTCTGACATCTAGCTGAGAGATAGCCAGCCTAAAGCTTGAGACAGTTCCTGAAATTTCTCTAAGACTTGAACAAAAATGGTAAAGCTAATCTTGCAACCAATTAGAAATGTACAAATGTAACTGCTGCTTACCTAGCCAATCTTGTTAAAAATGATACTAACCATTCCTAAAATTTCCTCTACTAGGCTTAAAAAGAACCTACGGACTCATCTCTTTGTCGTCATTTTGTATGAATGGCTAAGCCCACATGCTGGTTCTTTCTGCAGAATAAATGCTCTTTGTTTTTACAAACACTTTGAGTCTAGGGACTTCCTTTAGATACTCTTGGACCTGGAGTGGGCTTGGAATATTGGGCTGTCACTGACTCAATAGTAGAGCAATTAGCTTTCATCCAATCAGTGACTTGGGCCATGCCTCTGTGTTGTGTGTCTTTGTCTCATTTTCTGTTCTTTGTTTTTTATCTCAGCACATTCTTTGATTTATCTGGTATCCTGGATACAACCTGGATACCAACATAGGTAAGGTAGAGGAGCCAACAACTCTCTCCTGGTGGGAGGTTTCTAAGAATGCTCTGGACCCTCTTCCACTGGAGCTAGAGAGCTCTAGTCTGACTCAGCTTTTAGTGGATTACAATTTGTCATATTCTTCAAATGGAGCCTATTTGCGAGATAGGCTGCCATATAAATCATTTTGATTTTTTCTATTATCCACTAGAGGCCTGTTTCTGTATTTGTGTATTTGTATTGTCCTCTTTTACTTTCTTGAAAGACACCATGGGTCAGGCTATACCAGGTAAAAAGGAAAGCCTTGGGGCATTTTTCAAGAGGTTACTGGAAGCCTACTGCACCTACAAGCCTCTTGACACTGAGGAAAGGCAAAATTATTCTACAGTGCATCTAACCAACCTATTGGCATCAGACATCTGCAGAAAACTTCAGGTTCTGGAAAGATTCAAAGGTAAGTGGAGGGCTGAACCAAAATGGTCCATAACAATCAGGTGTTTGAAGAACTTGCCAAGGCTTTACTGGCAGCCAATGGGAGAGAGATATCAGATATTTGATAGCTGAAGAATATAGCATATGGAAGAGGAGGGGGAAACAGGCCCTCTCAGACTGCTTCATCTTCAAAAGTCTAATGTGCCTATTGTAAAGAAATGGGGGAATTGGAAGAAAAAAATGTTCCAAAAAACTAAAAGGGAAAGAGCCTAACATTCTGAAAAGAGAAGAGCTAAGTGACTGAGGGCTTTGGGGCTCACAGCCTCTCTATGAGTCCTGGGTTACCCTAAATGTGGGGGAGAAGCCAATGGACTTCATGGTAGATACAGCAGCACAACATTCTATCCTGAAACAACCTATGGGACCCCTGTCCAACAAGAGAACATGGATTCAAGTTCCACTAGAACTAAGCAATATTCAAGAACTACCCAAACAAAGGTGGACTTGTTAATGGGACATATAACACATTTATTTGTGGTCATATCCAGATGCCCACACCTGCTCCTGAGCCAAGAATATCTGATTAAGTTGGAAGCACAAATCCACTTTGGCCACCAGGGAGTTCAAGTTCTTAACAATGATCCCATATCTTGACTGTGGCACTAGAGGAAGAAAATAAGCTCTATGCAACATGTTCTTTGAATATAGACTAGGACTATACCTAGAGAAGTTATGGAAAGAGATTCTAGGGGTTGGGCAGAAAGAAATCCCATAAGACAAGCAAAACAATGCAATCCTTGTACAACTAAAGTCTAATGTCAGCCTGTCTAGGGTCTACCAATTTCACTTGGCACAAGAGGTAAAATTTGGAATAACATCATATACAGATTGACTTTAGGAAAACTGGATACTAGTCCTTTGCCACTTGATCTGGAACACTCTTCTGCCAGTAAAGGAGCCCCATTCTAATAACTACTCTGCTGTACAGAACATACTTGAAGTCCACAAAAGGGTAGAAGGTATATCCCTATAGTGCCCAACCCTTACAACTTGCTGAGCAGCTTCAGATTCAAATTAGATATTCACATCATACTGGATCTTTAGCTCACCACTAGTCCCAGCTAGTCAGCCCAAGTTTGCCTTAAAATGGAGCCACCCAGAGTACAAGTTTAATGGACAGTTAATTTCGACTAGATTGCTACCAGGATTCAAGAACTGGCCCACCATCTTTGATGGGATACTCTATGAAGACCTCAGTGTGTACTGGCAGGCCCACCACCAAATCACTCTCTTACAGTATGTTGATGGCCTCCTTATAGCTGCCCCAGATGAAGACATGTGTCAGAGAACTGGAGCAGAGAGAAGATGAGGTATCCACAAAAAAGGAACAGCCTCAGCTCAACTGGCAATTAGCATGTAGAAGAATGTGAATTGATCCCTCCTTATCTCCTTGTACAAAGCTCAAGTCTAAATGGATCAAAGAACTACACATAAACCTGAGACACTGGAACTTATAGAAGAGAAAGTAGGGAAGAGCCTCGAAGATATGGGCACAGGGGGAAAATTTCCTGAACAAAACAGCAATTGCTTGTGCTGTAAGATCCAGAATTGACAAATGGGACCGCATAAAATTGCAAAGCTTCTGTAAGACAAAGGACAGTGTCAATAAGACAAAATGGCAATGACCAGATTGGGAAAAGATCTTTAACAATCCTAAATCCAATAGGGGGCTAGTATCCAACATATATAAAGAACTCAAAAAGTTAGACTCAAGAAAACCAAATAACCCTATTAAAAATGGGGTACAGAGCTAAACAAACAATTCTCAACTGAGGGATACAGAATGGCTGAAAAGCACCTAAGAAAATGGTTAACATGCTTAATCATTGGGGAAATGCAAATCAAAACAACCATGAGAATATACCTCATACCAGTCAGAATGGCTAAGATAAAAAATTCAGGTGACAGCAGATGCTGGCAAGGATGTAGAGAAAGAGGAACACTCCTTCATTGCTGGTAGAATTGTGAGTTGGTACAACCACTCTGGAAAATAGTTTGGAGGTTCCTCAGAAATTTGGACATAGTTCTACTGTAAGATCAAGCAATACCACTTCTTCACATATACCCAGAAGATGTTTCAACTTGTAATAAGAACACATGATGATCCACTATGCTCATAGCAGCCTTATTTACAATAGCCAGAAGCTGGAAAGAACCCAGATGCCCCTCAACAGAGGAATGGATACAGAAAATGTGGTACATTTACGCAATGGAGTACTACTCAGCTATTAAAAAGAATGAATTTATGAAATTCCTAGCCAAATGGATGGACCTGGAGGGCATCATCCTGAGTGAGGTAACCCAATCACAAAGGAACTCACACAATATGTACTCACTGATAAGTGGATATTAGCCTAGAAACTTAGGATACCCAAGATATAAGATATAATTTGCTAAAAGCATGAAACTCAAGAAGAACGAAGACCAAAGTGTGAACACTTTGCTCTTTCTTAGAAATGGGAACAAAACACCCATGGAAGGAGTTACAGAGACAAAATTTGGAGCTGTGACGAAAGAATGGACCATCTAGTGATTGCCATATCCAGGGATCCATCCCATAATCAGCCTCCAAATGCTGACACCATTGCATACACTAGCAAGATTTTGCTGAAAGGATCCAGATATAGCTGTCTCTTGTGAGACTATGCCGGGGTCTACCAAACACAGAAATGTATGCTCACAGTCAGCTATTGGATGTATCACTGGGCCCCCAATGGAGAAGCTAGAGAAAGTACCCAAGGAGCTAAAGAGAACTGTGACCGTATAGGTGGAACAACAATATGAACTAACCAGTACCCTGGAGCTCTTGTCTCTAGCTGCATATGTATCAAAAGATGGCCTAGTCTGCCATCACTGGAAAGAGAGGCTCATTGGACTTGCAAACATTTTATGCCCCAGAACAAGGGAACGCCAGGGCCAAAAAGGGGGAGTGGGTTTGTAGGGTAGTGGGGTTGGGTGGGTATGGGGGACTTTTGGGATAGCATTGTAAATGTAAACAAGGAAAATACCTAATAAAATTTAAAAAAATAAATAAATACCAGTAAAAAAAAAATAAAAGAATATCATCCTTACTGAGGTGACTCAGTCACAGAGGAATAAACACAGTATGTACTCAATGACAAGTGGATATTCGCCCAAATTTTTAGATTACTGAAAATTCAATTCACAGACCATATGAAGCCTAAGAAGCGGGAAGATCAAAATGTGGATACTTCTGTGCTTTTTAGAAATGTGAACAAAATACTCACAGGAGGAAATATGGAGACAAAGTGTGGAACAGAGACTGAAGGAAAGGACTGCCCCACCTGGGAATCCATCTGATATACAGCACACAAATCCAGACATTATTGTGGATGCTTGTAAATGCTTGCTCTTAGAAACCTGGTATGGATATCTCCTGAGAAGCTCTGCCAGAGCCTGAAAAATACAGAGGAGGAATCTCACAGCCAAACATTGGACTGATTTTGAGGGTCCCCGATGAAGGAGTTGGAGAAGGGATTGAAAGTGCTGAAGGAGGTTTGCAGCCTCATGGAGGGAGCAACAGTTGCAACAAGCCTGGAGCTCCCAGAGACTGGACCACAAACCAAAGAACACACATGGAATGACCCATAGCACTGGCCATATATGTAGCAAAAGATGGCCTTGTTGGACATCAGTGGGAGGAGAGGCCCTAGAGCCCGAGGTTGTTCAATGTAGGTGAAGGCCAGTGTGAGAGGAGTGGGTGAGTGGGGAGCACCCTCATAGAGACATGGGGAAGGGGAGAGGATGGGGGTTTCTGAAGGGGTGTCCTGAAAGGAGAAATCATTTGAAATTTACAAAAAAAAATCCAAGAGAAAAATGAAAAGAAAAGAAAAATGAAGAGTAAAGAGAGGCTGAAAGAGAGAAGGCTTTCTCTGGGAGATATAGGTATGGCTTTTTACTATGAAGACCTTTTCCCAAAGCCATCCTTGATGAAGGAATGTCCTTGATGAAGGAAATGGTCCTTGCTTGTTCAAATTGCTTTATTCATGGCAAATGTTATTCACATGCCTCTTACTCAGGGTAAACCAGAGATTCAATCCCTTCTGTATGATGGTATGTCCAAGAAGAGAAGCTTATTTGCTAAATACTAGGGACCTATCTAGATACCTTATGAGCATGAAGAACTCTAGGATTTTATGATAGGTTACTGGATGTCATGGTCCTCTTAGTGGGATGTCATGGTTATGTGTTCCAGGACAGGTAGAATTTGGCTAGCAGTTTGTTTCAAAATCTGACATTTTCAATTATGAGATTTACTGGAGTTTTTGAACCAGCTTCAACCTTACCAAATGTTCTGTCAGATAGCATGGTCTACTTAACCTGCATTACCTGTTTCTGCTCCTGAACTTGCCCAGTATCTGGAAGCACCAAGCCTCAGCCCTTAACCTGGCTACTTTGCTGCTGGACCCAGATCTAGATGTTACAAGTGTCTGCTTGATAGTATTGAGCCACATCTAAAATCAAAGGCCAGATCTGACAGATGTCCCCTGGCCAGATGTAGAGATGGTCTACTCCCTGGATAGGAGCAGGTTAATGCAGGACCTAGTCAGGTATTTGGGTGTGGCAGTGGTTACTCTTGACTCTATGGCATGGGCTTCGGCACTACCATGTGAGATATTGACCCCCAAAGCTGAATTAATTGCTTTGACTCAGGCCCTAAAATTGTCCAAAGGTAAGAATGATAACATCGACATCCAGTATGCCTTTACCGAAAATCCATTTCCATGGTCTCATCTATAAGGAAAGCAAGTGGCTCACATCGGAGAGAAAGACTATTAAAAATAAAAATGAGATCCGGAACCTATAACAGGCCTTATGGCTATTTCTAAAGAAAGCCATTATTCATTGCCTAGGACATCAAAAGGGTAGTAGCTATCATCCACTGTCCAGGACATCAAAAGGGCACAGAAGAGAGGGCAAAAGGAAACAGATTGTCTGCTAAGGCTGCTAAGAGGCTGTATCAGACTCCACAGTCAAGGACATGGTCACTATGATCTTGCCAGGGCTAACACTACTGACCAAAAGATAAAAAAGATCAAGCCAAAAGTCAAGGATTCTTTTGGAAAGCAGAGATGCCTTTGTATGTCAATGGACTACACCATTGTTCCCTTGAAGTACCCTTCTGGGCCACAAGAAACTTCAAAAGCTACTATGGAATGCTATATAAAGAGTTTTCATTTTGTCCCCTTGGTGAATGGGGTCAATTCCCACTGTCCTGTCTGTAAGGCAGTAAATTCCTTAACAATAGGTCAAGGGACCCTGGGAAACAGGGTACATGGACAAAGGCTAGGTACAATCTGGTAAACAGACTACACTGAGGTCAAGCCAGGTCTATAGGGACATAAGTACCTCTTAGGCTTTGTAAATACCTTTTCCATTTCGGTGGAAACATTCCTCACCAAGAAGGAAACTGCCATTGTAGTAGCCAAGCAGCTGCTGGATGAAATCATTCCCAGGTGTGGATGCCTTTATGGTTGAGACCTAACTTCAGTATAGGCAACCTCATGAGTAAAGGATGAACCAGAATGGTACATAATTCAACAAGAGTAGACATTATGGTTTATAGACTAACACCAAATGGTTTATGATAGAAATTCAGTTTAATGTTCAGTATGTGGATAAGTGATGCATAAAGAGCAGCAGGATGTCCAGAATGGCAGTCCCTATGCAGTTATTTACATATTTCTCACTTCTATCATTTTTAAGTTCAAAAACTGTTTGAATGATTTTATTTTGTTACTAATAACATCTTATTTGTTATTAAAATCTTGTTTTCTTTAAAATCTCACCACTCCTGAATTTGTCATGTCTTCCTACCTCTGCCAAATTATTAAAAGCTTTCCCCAATTCAATTTTGGAAACAAATATCTAAAATTTGTTTCTGTACAACTCAGAAGTATAAGTCTTCAGTTCTGACTTCATAGAAATAATAATCTGAATGAAACGAAACTTACCAGTTATCTTGTATTCTTAAAGAAATGTACTATGAAGAAATGAAAACTCTATTTCCATGTGGGTAGGTACAGTTGAATAAAGAGTCATAGTGTCGTTTGTCATGATTGAGAAATGACACTTCTCTAAATTTCACAGTATTGTCTGTGAAAATCACTGCTAGAAAAGTCAAATACAAAAATCCCATAGTGGGACAAATTACTCATTAAAGACATGCAAGTCTATATTTAAAACAAACACAAGAAACTTCTAAGGCTCAGGAACATTAATAAAATCATAAACTAATATATCATCAAATAATCTGTTCATATTGTTTAATGAAAAGAAACACAGATACACAGACATCATTGAAAAATTAAAAAAAAATCATTCAATATCATGTGTCATTAGGGTATTTTGAGTTACATAAAGAATCTAATATTAGCCGGGCATGGTGGCATATGCCTTTTTTTTCCATTTTTTATTGGTTATTTTATTTATTTACATTTCAAATGTTATCTCCCTTCTTAGTTTCCCCTCCACAAACCCCCTCTCCCCTCCCCTTCTCCCTGCCTCTATGAGGGTGCTCCCCACCCGCCTACCCATTCCTTCCTTAGCCCCCTAGCATTCCTCTACCCTGGATCATCAAACACATAATTTGCCTTCTTTCCTATTTGTATCATTTTTACTCTTTCTTTTAATCCCAGCACTTGGGAGGCAGAGGCAGGCAGATTTCTGATTTCGAGGTCAGCCTGGTCTACAGAGTGAGTTAGAGGACAGTCAAGACTACACAGAGAAACCCTGTCTCGAAAAACCAAAAAAAAATTATTTAAATGTATTTTAAATGGTTAAAATATGAAAATAGTTAATAGACATGCAAACATGGGTATACTTATAACAAAGTTAATATTAATGTTTCTCAATTAAAGAAAGTGTTTTAATCTGCAATATTTGCAATGAGTCACTGTATTAAAGAGTTACTACTGCTATGATCAACACTATAGAGGAAAGGGTTCAGTTTGCTTACACTTTTATATCATATTTTGTCTTTAAAAGAAATGAGGAGAAGAGAGCAGAAAGGATAGTTATATGGAGATAAGAGGAGGTGCAGAGACCATCAAGGAATGCTGTTTGCTATTTTGCTCCTTCTGGCTTGCTAAGCCAGCTTTCTTATAGGACCTAGAACCACCCAGAGTCAGTTAAACCCTCCCACATCAATCAGTATTTAATAAAATGTCCTATAACTCTGTCTATAGCCTGATTCTATGGAGCCATTTTCTCATTTGAGGATCCCTCTTCCCAGATGACTTTAACTTATGTCAAGTTCATAAAAAATAACAGTTAACATTAAAAGACATAGAAATTCTTTAAATGTAAATATGAGTTCAACAAACTAGTTTGGGTAGTCTGGAGGGGAACATTGTGGTTCTAAAACATGATAATAGGAAAGAAGGTCAAATTATAGGCATGGAGCACATATTTCAGGTAGCAGAAATTAAGGTAAGAGAGTATAATGAATTGAATGTAGAAATATTATTCATAGTACTATATGGCCTATAGGGATGTTAAGGTTTTATTCAAATCATAAGTATGATGACAGAAAACAGGAAGAAAATCCCAAAGCTAGTAAATTAAAAGTAATATTTATTCTGTCAAGGATTTGAGTTTTTCTTGAAGAGTGAGCTACAATCTAAATATATTAAGATTTCTAATGACAATTCTAAGAAGGGGCAAAGTGTCCACACTTTGGTCTTCATTCTTCTTGAGTTTCATGTGTTTTGCAAATTGTAACTTATATTTGGGTATTCTAAGTTTCTGCGCTAATATCCACTTATGAGTGAGTACATATCATTTGAGATTTTTGTGATTGGGTTACCTCACTCAGGATAATGCCCTCCAGGTCCAACCATTTGCCTAGGAATTTCATAAATTCATTCTTTATAATAGCTGAGTAGTACTCCATTGTGTAAACGTATCACATTTTTTTTAAAAAATATCCATTCCTCTGTTGAGGGGCATCTGGGTTCTTTCCAGCTTCTGGCTATTATAAATAAGGCTGCCATGAACATAGTGGAGCATGTGTCTTTCTTATTAGTTGGAACATCTTCTGGATATATGCCCAGGAGAGGTACTGGAGGATCCACTGGTAGTACCATGTTCAATTTTCTGAGGAACCACCAGACTGATTTCCAGAGTGGTTGTACAAGCTTGCAATCCCACCAACAATAGGAGTTACAGAGACAAAGTTTGGAGCTGAGACAAAAGGATGGACCATCTAGAGACCGCCATATCCAGGGATCCATCTCATAATCAGCCTCCAAATGCTGACACCATTGCATACACTAGCAAGATTTTGCTGAAAGGAACCAGATACAGCTGTCTCTTGTGAGACTATGCCTGGGCCTAGCAAACACATAAGTGGATGCTCACAGTCAGCTATTGGATGGATCACAGGGCTCCCAATGGAGGAGCTAGAGAAAGTACCCACGGAGCTAAAGGGATCTGCAACTCTATAGGTGGAACAACATTATGAACTAACCAGTACCCCGGAGCTCTTGACTCTAGCTGCATATGTATCAAAAGATGGCCTAGTCAGCCATCACTGGAAAGAGAGGACCATTGGACTTGCAAACTTTATATGCCCCAGTACAGGGGAACGCCAGGGCCACAAAATGGGAGTGAGTGGGTAAGGGAGTTGGGGGGAGGGTATGGGGCACTTTTGAGATAGCATTGGAAATGCTAATGAGGAAAACACCTAATAATATATAGAGATAGATAGATAGATAGATAGATAGATAGATAGATAGATAGATAGATAGATAGATAGATAGATAGATAGATAGATTTCTAATGCCAAGACACTGAAATGTTGCTGAGAAGTTAGGAATCTAAGTAACTTTAGGATAAAATGGAATATGTAAAGGGCCCAAAGAGTTACACATAACTCTTGAATTTTCTTTAATTAATTGTGTTGGGGTAAATATTATTTGGGGTTTCTATATCACCTTAAATCATTTAGTTCTCAAGTTAAAGACACACAATCTTTATATTTATAATGAGCCTTAAAATATTAGAGCTGGACAGATATCAACCCTCTATGCTATTTTGTCTACTTACCGGACAGTAACCCCAAGATATCACTTGATATATTCTGCCTAGGATGTTTCTACTCCATTTGGTCGGCTATCATGGGCATGTGCTCACAAACCATCTACCCCTTGGAGCCTTTACCTCTCTCTCTTCTCTTGGTTTCTGCCTCACACCACAAGTCCAGGAACCAAAGTTCCACTTACCATTCTTCTACCTAGTTGCAGACTGTAGGCATTTTTACTCAGGCAATAGTTTGAAATTAAAGAGCAAGATTTGTGCAACAAAACTGAAATATATGATAATTCATTCATTTTCAGGCAATTAGACATTCAGATGTGAAATTTAGCATTGCAATATATAGCAACAGAAAAAACCTCAACAATTCCTCTATTTCTCTAAATAAAAGGATTCCTTCTCTTACAAGAATAAGCAACATACAGTAGGAACAGAGATGAAACATTTATAAAAATTATTATGTTGTAGTTACATTCATAATATCCTGTCCACTTATATCACTTATATTTGGCAACTTAGATATAATATTCTATCATCGATCCTATCTTGTTGAGTTTAGAATTCTATGTCTAAATCAATTTCTATCCTAATTTTTATTACAATTCTAAAAACATCTTTTTAGGCATAAAACCATCTTTTCAAGTCTTAACAAGATAAGCTTAATTGTGCAAATATAACTATCTAGTCTTCAACCCCACAGAGACTTGATAAGGAATTAAACATTATCAGAGTATGCAAAAAGTTCAGGCAAGCACTTTCAAACTTCTATAAATGACAAACAGTTGGCTGCCTGGACAATTACCCAGTATTCTAAAACATTGGAACATCTGCAGCCTTCTGTCATACGCTATCTGACAGACCTTTCATGAAGCAGAAATTGTAAAGGACTTGCTTACTCTATCTTGGCAGAACTGGGCAATTGACTTCCCTATGACTGTTTGTCCTTTCTGGACAGCATTTAGTCTGCAGATGAAATTAGAACCTTTTCTCAGTGGCTAGCTTGCAATAAATGAAGTCATCTCTAAATGGAAGTAATTAGATGTTCATCATCTTACAAAGTCAAATGGCATGCTACCAGGAGCAGACAATTCAATGCCAAACATCTTAAATTATGAAACAAATCTTTAAATGCTATATTCTGGGAGTCTCTGAGATTTTGAAGACCATCTATTTATAGCATAACTGAACTAGTAAATATGCCTCTTTGAAGGTATTTACTATATGTTTGACCCAGGAAGCATATTTCTGTGAAAATCTAGATTAGTATCTGACATGACAATGAGTTTAATTGTCTGACCATTAACCTGAATTTTTTTAACCATCCCTAACAGTTTTCAGAAGCAGCTATTTAAGGGACTTGGACTAAACCTTGCATTTTTAAATGAGCTGCATATGCATAATAACTATACAAGAATAGAAACATACATACATTACATTCATTACTAGATTCCACTATAAATGTACAGTACTATTAACAATGTGAAATCTACAACATGGGTCAAGAACTTACTTATAACACAAATTGAGATTTCAGATTCCCCAATAGATATACTGTATTTCCAAATGACCTTATTTTGTTCAGTCTTATAGATTGAGCCAATCAAACCTGAACTTTCACAGCACTCTAAGACTGTAGAACAAATGGCTACTAGCTTTCTTTTAACTTAACCATTTTCCCAATTTTCTTTTGGCCCACAAAAAGAATACTTTGCACCAATTTAGTAGGAAACACTTACAAAAATATGGTTGTCCTGCTCTCATAAATTGGATGAATAGATTTGGTCATTTTATAAGTTGTAGATATATTGCCATTTAAGGAAATAGCTATAGGTAGTTATGGTCTTGGACAGGATTGAAACAAAAAAGGGAGCTTAGACTCTGGGATCTATTTTTTCTTTCCTTTTCTGCCATCACTGTCTTTGATGATAAACTGCTCCAAGAAACAGTGAGGGAAATAAATCCTTCATCTTCAAGTTGCCTTAAACTATAGTGTTTTATCACAATATAGCATAGAATCATGTTTATCTTAGTATAAGCAAAAGGTGCAATAGTTTAATTATCAAGGAATATTAATTATTTAATAAAATATAAAATATTTATAGATTTTTGTTACAGTAGTTGCAAATAGCAACTTTCCAATATTAATTAAGATACCTAGCATTCAGGGTGTGATTCTTCAATGAAAAAATATTTCAATCAAATTAAAAACTCCAGAGTTACTTGGAGACTTACCTAACATTACCAATGTTTGATGTTTCTAACACGATATTAATAGAAATAGAGAATTTGATTCTAACCTCACCAAAAAATGTATAGACCAAAGTATATGTTTCTACTAGTTGGAACAAATTGAAATGTAATGAAACAGAAACAGTGTTAAGTGTTAGATTATGAAAGAATATATTTGTTTATATTTACAGAAATAAACTGTGAAGTGTATAATGAGAATAAATCTGAAATAGGAAATAATATCAGGTATTTATCTAGTTATCTCACTCTGAGATATTATAAAGAGATAATGGCAATTTTCTAAAAAAAATTTACTTATTCTTACAAAATACTGAATATGACTTTTAAGATAAGAAATGGCATTATCACTGCAACATAAAAAGGTTGTCTTTTGCTTAGTGCTCTTTATCTGATCTTTAAAAAAATGGGAGATGTTTGCTCTAACAAAGTCTCAGAGAATCATGTCCTGGAAACTTGTATGCTCATTGCTCTTCGAAGGACTATTGTTCCCAACATATGAGAAACTTTTTTGGCATGTTTTTAAGGTAAAATGATGTTATATGGATGCTTAAACTCTTTGCCAAATATTCCTAGTCACAGATTATTCAGAAAAAAACACATTCTTATGTAAGTGTGAAGATACATACAGAAGTGCATATTTGTAGCAAATAATAGACACATATAAAGTGTATAGATTCCTTTCTGTATACCTGAAGAATTAGTTTGAAATTCATTTGTAAACAGATTATAATGGGTAATTTTAACATTCTTTCTTAGTGTATTGGAGAATACTACTTCTTTATGGTTATAGCCAGATTTAGAGTTTTTTATTTTCTCTTTTCCCAGGTAATATAAAGCTGCTTCACTATTTGTTACACAGAAGTAAGATTCATTAAGGATCTATTTTCTGTTTCTATCTTTCCAATCCAGGCATTTGATGATAATCAAATCAGGCCACTGTTCAGATTTTAAGACTATAAACTGTTACACAACAGTGCAGTATTCTTTTAGAGACGTTTATTCTATCTTTTTATAATGAATTCATTATATATGTGTGTGTGTGTATATATATATATAAAATTGAAAAGTTTCCACAATAATGGGTCCGTGAGAGAAAGTAAAATCACCTGTTTTTCTTACATGTCATACAGTTCAAGCAAAGATAGTTTTGCAACTTGTGTCTTGTTCAGTCATACCAGTTCTGAGGACTGGATCATGTGAGCTGTTCCATTTCCATCTGTTACTTGAGCTGTGACAAGTGCTATGAGCTGTCTGTGGTGGGAGCTCTTTTGTACAGACATGGAAATCTCTGTCTCCACACATACTTGAGTGTTATCACGATCAACCTTTTTTCTCCTTGCTCTATGTTTTCAAATGTTACCATGTAAGCTCTTGGTGGGAGTAAATGAGTAAGGGACTTAGTATTTGCTGATGGACTCTTATTATGTAGCACTGTGTTTGAGAAAAGTCATTAACAATTCTGAAACATCAGCTTCATCATCTGTACAATGGAAGAAAAGAGATACCATGATAATTAAAATTCTCTCCATTTGAAATCACTACAGCTTGCATGTAAGATAAATTGGCAATTGTTTCTTTCTTTCAAGGCAAAAGCCTCATAGAGAGAATTTTTCTGTCTTTATCTTTTATACTTTGAATAAACAAAGATCATTGCTCTTAAAAGTCAGTAAAGCTTTTTCCTTTCTAAAGCAAACTCAGTTTGACTTCTTTAGATTCATTTTCTGAGAGGGGCGGGGGAGCAGAATTTACTGTAGGACTGCAATCCTCTCCTAGCGCATATCTCTCTCCGTCATTAGTTTTCCTCTCAGTAATACTGATTCTTTTACTTATAGACTTGCATCCCTGGTTCTGTCCCATCTTTCTCTCCCACACCACCTGCCTTTCTAAAAATTCTTCTGAGTCAGACAGTTACATTGGTTCTTATCAATAACTTTGACCCTCAGGTGAGCATAATATGTGTACTATTTAAAAACTTTTAGGGGTAATCCATAAGATAATTCAGTGAATTTATCACTGCTAGAAGAAATAAATTGATTTGACATGTTCAATTGCCTTGAAAAACACAGAAAGTTCTATGAACAGTGAATCTTCACTTGGAGAATTCGAAACAGCTTGCTTTAATACATGATTTCCTCAATAATGTCCTTACTTTGCAGATGCGTCAGCGTCTCATGTCATCTTGTGTGCACACTTTGGCTTTATGTACCTGTGTTTGGAAATCATATACAAAAATTCTTTGCTGGGGCCAATGTTCCAAACTGTCTCCCTGATGGCCATCTAGTCTTAAGCTTAATTATTACATTCTCATTTGGATTTCTGTATATAATGACACCTGGGGATCCAGTGACATCTAGGGATCCAGACTCATTCCCATGTATGTGCATATTTGATTTCCTCAACATTATTTTGTTCATTTGTTTGTTTTAGTGTTCTTAATTTTTTCATTAATTTATTTATTTACTGACTTAACTTCTGATCACAGGCCCTTCACTCCTTTCCACCCAGTTCTACTCCCTTTCCTCATTTCTCCTCCTTCAGAGAAGAGAGACACCCCCACTTCATGTATTACCCATAGCCCCTGCACATTAAGTTGCATCAGGAGTAAGTGTATTCTCTCCTACTGGGGCCAGGCAAGGCAGCTCAGATAAGGAAAAGTGGTCCAGAGTCAGGTAATAGAGTCCCAATCACAGACAGCTCCTGCACCAATTGTTAGGAGACACACATAGAGACCAAACTCCATATTTGATACATATGTGTAGGGAATATAATTCCAGGTCCTGCATCTTTGTTGGCCGGTGGTTCAGTCTCTGGGAGTACCCAGGGTCCCAGGTTAATTGATTCTGTAGGCCTTCTTGTGGTCCTGCTCCCTCAATCCTTCCTCCAACTCTTCTACAAAACTCCTGGTGCTTCCACTAATGTTTGTCTACAGGTCTCTGAATCTGTTTTCACTAGCTGTTGGATGAAACCTCTCAGATGACAGTTATACAAGGCTCCTGTTTAAAAGCATAGCTGAGTATCATTTAAAACCTCCTATGAGGTGTTTTTCAAGTTGGGCCAATCACTGGTTGTCCATTCCCTTATCACTGCATATCTTGTAGCAATGACACATTTGGGATGAGGGATTTGTGGGCTTCTTGGTGTCTGGCTCCCTGTACTGGAAGTCCTGCCTGGCTATAGGAGGTGGCCACTTCAGTCTCCCTGTCCCATGCTTGTAAGATTATCAGCTAGGGTCACCCCTATAGAGGCACTAGAGCCTCCCCAGTCCCCTATCTCCAGCTTGTCCCAAAGATCCTCTCCCAACAGTTCCCTTTTCTCTTTCAGTTCTCTCATATCCCATCATAGCTCTCCCCTAACCTCATTATTACCCCTGTTCTCCTCTTGTTCCCTCTCCCACCCAGTTTCTTCTCTCTCTCTCTCTCTCTCTCTCTCTCTCTCTCTCTCTCTCTCTCTCTCTCTCTCTCTCTCTCTTTCCATTTTGAATGTCAATTTTATTTCCTCTTCAAAATGAGGTCCAGTATCCTCCCTTTAGTCTTCCTTGTTACTTAGCTTGTTTGGATCTGTGGATTATAGCATGATTATAATATACTTTACAAATAATTTCCACTTATATTTGTGATATACCATGAATATCTTTCTGGGTCTGGGATATCTCAATCAGAATATTTTTTAGTTTCTTTCATTTTCCTGGAAATTTCATGACATCCTTGGCTTAAACGCTGAATGGTATCCCATTGTACAAATATATCACATTTTCTTTATCCATTTGATGGACATCTGGATTGTTTCTACTTTTTGTCTATTAATGCATAAAGCTGCTATGAACATAATTGAGCAAGTATCCTTGCCTATAGTCAAGCATCCTTTGCGAATATGCCCAGAGTGATACATCTGGATCTTGGGGTAGAACTGTTCCCAATTTTTTGAGAAACCACCAGATTGATTTTGAGAGAGGCAGTACAAGTTTTCACTCCCATCTGCAATAGAGGAGTGTTCCCATTGCTCCACAGCCTTAACAGAATGTGCTTTCAGTTGAGTTTTTGGTCTTGCTGTTCTGAAAGGTATAAGAAGAATCCCAAAGTCATTCGAGTTACATTTCCTGATGACTAAGAATGTTGAACATTTCTTTAAGTGCATCTTGGCCATTAGAGATCCCTCTGTTGAGAATTCTCTATTTAGCTCTTTATCCCATTTTTTTAAACTGTGTTTGCTTTGCTGTTGTTTAGCATTGTGTGTCCTTTGCATATTTTTGATATTAGCTCTCTGTTTGATGTAGGGTTTGTAAAAGTCATTTTCCATTCTGTAAGGTGCCATTTTGTCCTATTGATGGTGTCCTGTGCCTACAGAAGCTTTTCAGTTTAGTGAGGTTCCATTTATTTATTTTTCTTGGTTTCTATGCCCTTGGTGTTCTGTTCCAGAAGTGGGCTTGTTGTATACTGCCTCTATTGTTTTTAGGTATGTGCCTTGAATCCTAGATTTTTCTAAGACGTTTTATCATAAAGGGGTAATGGGATTTGTCAAAGGAATTTTCAGTATCAAATGAGATGATCATGTGATGATCATGATTTTTTTCTTTCAATTCTTTTTTATAGTGGGTATCATTGATGGATTTTTTTGCCTGCAGAACAATCCCTTCTTCCCAGGGATGAAGGCTATTTGATCTTGGTTGATGATGTTTTTGATGTGTTCATGGATTTAGTTTGCAAGTAGTTTATAGAGTATTTTTCTATCCACGTCCATAAAGGAAATTGGTTAGAGATTACCTTTCTTTGTTGAATCTGTGAATGGTTTAGGTACCAGGGAGAATGTGGCTTAATAGAATGAGTTTGGCAGTGCTTCTTATGTTTATATTTTGTGGAATAGTTTGAGGAGTATTGGTATTAGCTTGTCTTCAAAAGTCGGATATGATTCTGCACTAAATCCATCTGGTCCTGGGCCTTTAATTGGTTGGATGAATTTTGAGGACTGCTTCTATTTCCTCAACAGTTATAGGTATATTTGCAGTATTTGTTTCAACTTCCTTTAAATGTGGTAAGTGGAATATATCATAAAAATCATCCACTTCATTTAGAGTTTTAAATTCTGAGGAATACATGCTTTTGAAGTAAAACCTAATGATTCTTTGTATTTCTTCATTGTCTGTTGTAATGCCCCCCCCATTTTAATATCTGATTTTGTTAATTTGGATACTCTTTTTTTTTTTTTTTTTTTTTTTTTTTTTTTTTTTTTTTTAGTTAGGTGGGCTAAGGGTTTGACTGTCTTGTTGAGTTTTTCAAAGGACCAGATATTTGTTTCATTGACTTTTTTGTATTTTTTTTTTCGTAATTTGTTGACTTCAGCCCTGTGGTGAATTATTTCCTACTATCTATTCCTCTTGGGTCTTTTTCTTCCTCTTCTTCTTTCTATTATTTCTTTTCTTCCTTATTTTTGTTGTAAAGCTTTTAGCTGTGCTTTAAATTGCTTCCAATTTTTTGTCTTGTTTTATTTTTTAAACTGGTTATTTTCTTTATTTACATTTCAAATGTTATCCTATTTCCAGGTCCCTTCTGCTGAAAACACTCTATCCTATCCTCCTTCCCCATGTTTCTATGAGAGTGTTTCTCCACCCACCCAATCCTGCCTCCCTGCTCTCAAACTCTCCTACATTGGGGCTTTGAGCCTTTACAGGACAAAGGGCCTCTCCTCCCATTGATGACCAAAAAGTCCATCCTCTGCAACATGTGCCGCTGGAGCTATGAGTCCCTCTATATGTACTCCTTTAATCCCTGGAAGCTCTGGGTGAGAAGGGTCTGGTTGGGTGATATTATTGTTCTTCCTATGGGGTTAAATACACCTTAAGCTCTGTCAGTCCTTTCACTAACTCCTCCATTTGGGACCCCATTGGGGATCCCCTGCTCAGGACAATGGTTGCCTGTGAGCTTCTGCCTCAGTATTTGTCAAGCTCTGGCACAGCCTCTCAAGGAGCTGAAGGGTTCTACAACCGTATAGGTGGAACAACAATATGAACTAACCATTAACACCAGTGCTCTTGTCTCTAGCTGCATATGTAGCAGAACATGGCCTAGTCGGCCATCATTGGGAAGAGAGGCCTCTAGGTCTTGCAATCTTTATATGCCCCAGTACAGGGGAATGGCAGGGACAAGAAGTGGAAGTGGGTAGGTAGGGAGCAGAGCAGGGGGAGGTATAGGGAACTTTCAGGATAGCATTTGAAATGTAAATAAAGATACAATTTGTTAAACGCATGAAACTCAAGAAGAACAAAGATCAAAGTGTGGACACTGTGCCCCTTCTTAGAATTGGGAACAAAACACCCATGGAAAGAGTTACAGAGATAAAGTTTGGAGCTGTGAAGAAAGGATGGACCATCTAAAGACTGCCATATCCAGGGATCCATCCCATATTCAGTGTCCAAACACTGACACCATTGCATACACTAGCAAGACTTTGCTGAAAGGACCCAGATATAGCTGTCTCTTGTGATATTATGCCGGGGTCTACCAAACACAGAAGTGGATGCTCACAGTCAGCTATTGGATGGATCACAGGGCTCCCAATGGAGGAGCTAGAGAAATTACCCAAGGAGCTAAAGGGATCTGCAACCCTATAGGTGGAACAACATTATGAACTAACCAGTACCCCAGAGCTCTTGACTCTAGCTGCATATGTATCAAAAGATGGCCTAGTCGGCCATCACTGGAAAGAGAGGACCATTGGACTTGCAAACTTTATATGCCCCAGTACAGGGGAATGCCAGGGCCAAAAAGTGGGAGTGGGTGGGTAGGGGAATTGGGGGGGGGGGAGTGTATTGGAGACTTTTTGGATATCATTGGAAATGTAAATGAGGAAAATACCTAATTTAAAAAAATTCAAAATAATAAAAAAAATACCTAACAAAAATTAAAAATAAAAAGAGAGAGAGAGAGAGAGAGAGACAACTAAATGTTGTGGTGGCTCATGCCTTTAATCCCAGCACTTGGGAGGCAGAGGCAGGCAGATTTGTGAGTTTGAGGTCAGCCTGGTCTACAAAGTGAGTTCCAGGACAGTCAGGGCTATACAGAGAAACCCTATCTAGAAAAAAACAAAAAAACAAAACAAAGAGAGAGAGAGAGAGAGACAACTAGATCAGGCTCCTGTTACCAAGCACTTCTTGGCTATTGCAATAGTGTCTGGGTTTGGTACTGACTGTATATGAAATGTTTCCCAATGTGTTTTCAGTCTCAGGATGGCTTTTCCTTTAGTTTCTGCTCCACATTTTTTTTTCATATTTCTACCCTTGAGTATTTTGCTTCCCCTTCTAAAAAGGACTGAAGCATACCCATTTGTGCCTTCCATCTTCTTGAGCTTCATGTGTTCTGTGAATTGTACCTTGGGCATTCCAAGCGTCTGGGCTAATATCCACTTATCAGTGAGTGCCTATCATGTGAGTTCTTTTGTGATTGGGTTACTTCACTCAGGGTGATATTTTCTAGTCCCACCCATTTGTCTATGAATTTCATGACTTCATTGTTTTAATAGCCGAGTACCACATTTTCTGTATCCATTCCTCTGTTGAAAAACATTGGGTTCTTTCCAACTTCTGGCTATTTTAAATAAGGTTGCTATGAACATAGTGGAGCATGTGTCCTTAATGTATTTTGGAGCACCTTTTGGGTATATGTCCAGGAATGGTATAGCTGGGTCCTCAGGTAGTAATATGTGCAATTTTCTGAGGAACAGCCAGACTGATTTCCAGAGTGGTTGTACCAGCTTGGAATCCTACCAGTGATAGAGGAGTGTTCCTCTTTCTCCACATCCTCACCAGCATCTGCTGTCACCAGAGATTTTGACCTTACAAGTTCTGACTTATGTGAGGTGGAATCTCAGGAACATTTTGATTTGAATTCCCAGGATGACTAAGAATGATGAACAGTTCTATATGTGCTTCTTGGCCATTTGATATTCCTCAGTTGAGAATTCTTTGTCTAGCTCTGTACCCCATTTTTTATTTGGGTATTTGATTCTCTGCAGTCTCACTACTTGAGTTATTTGTATGTACTGGATATTAGCCCTCTATCAGACATAGGATTGGTAAAAATCTTTTCCCAAAGTGTTGCTTGCCATATTGTCCTATTGACAGTGTCCTTTGCCTTATGGAGTTTTGTAATTTTATGCGGTCCCATTTGTCTATTGTTTATTTTAAAGCATAAATGATTGTTTTTCTGTTCAGGAAAATTTCCCCTGAGCCCATGTGTTTGATACTTTTTTCCACTTTCTTCTCTATTACTTTCAGTGTATCTGGTTTTATGTGGTGGTCCTTGATCCCCTTGGACTTGAGATTTTTACAAGGAGATAAGAATGAATCAATTTGAATTCTTCTATATGCTAACCAACACCATTTGTTGATATTGCTGTCCTTTATTCCACATGGAAGCTAAACAACACTCTACTTAATGATAACTTGGTCAAGGAAGAAATAAAAAAGAAATTAAGGACTTTTGTGAATATAGTGAAAATGAAAGCACAACATACCCAAACTTATGGTACACAATGAAAGCAGTGCTAAGAGGAAAACTTATAGCTAGCTCTGAGTGCCTCCAAAAAGAAATTGGAAAGAGTATACACTAGCAGCTTGGCAGCACACCTGAAAACTCTTGGAAAAAAGAATCAAATATTCCCAAGAGGAGTAGACAGAAGTTGATAATCAAACTCAGGGCTGAAATCAATCAAGTAGAATAAAACAAACAAACAAACAAACAAACAAAAAAACAATACAAAGGAGGAACCAGGAGCTAGTTCTTTGAGAAAATCAACAAGATAGATAAACCGTTAGCCAGAATATCCAGAGGGCACAGAGACAGTATCCAATTTAATAAAATTAGAAATGAAAATGGAGATAAAACAATAGTCACTGAGGAAACTCAAAAAGTTATCAAATCCTACTACAAAAGCCTATATTCAACAAAATTGGAAAATCTGAATGAAATGGTCAATTTTCTTGACAGATACCAGGTATTAAATCAGGATCAGAAAAACCATCTAAATAGTCCCATAACCCCCAAAAAGAAGCAGTTATTGAAAGTTAAAAAATAAAAAAAAAGCAAAGCCCAGGACCAGATGGGTTTAGTGCAGAATTTTATCATACCTTCAAAAAAGACCAAATGCCAACATTCTTTAAACTCTTAAAAGAAAAAGAAAAGAAGAAACAATATCCAATTCCTTCTTTGAAGTCACAGTTATGCTTGCATCTAAACCACATAAAGATGCAACAAATAAACAGTACTTCAGACAAATTTCCCTTATGAATATCGATGCAAAAACACTCAATAAAATTCTCACAAACCCAATCCAAGTACACATCAAAACGATCCTCCATTTTCCTCAAGTAGGTTTTATTCCAGGGATGCAGGGATGGTTCAAGATATTGAACTCCAATCACATAATCCAATATATAAACAAACTCAAGGAAAAAAACACATTATCATCTCATTAAATGCTGAGAAAGCATTTGACAAAATTCAACATTCCTTCATGGTAAAAGTCTTGGAGAGATCAGGCCCATATCTAAAAATAATAAAAGCCCTATACAGCAAACCAGTAGCCAACATCAAACTAAATGGAGAGAAACTTGAATAAATCCCGCTAAAATCAGGGACTAGAAATTTTGCCCACTGTCTACCTAAATATTCACTATAGTGCTCCAAGTCTACACCAGAGCAATTAGACAACAAAAGGAGATCAACTGGGTTCAAATTGGAAAGGAAGAAGTCAAAATATCAGTATTTACAGATGATAGGATAGTATACTTAAATGACTCCCAAAATTCCACCAGAGAACTCCTGAACTTAATAAACAACTTCAGTAATATAGCTGAGTATAAAATTAACTCAGTCAGTAACCTTCCTATACTCAAAGGAAAACAGGCTGAGAAAAAAATTAGGGAAATGACACCATTTAAAATAGTCACAAATAATATTACATACCTTGGTGTGACTTTAAGTGAAAGATCTGTATGACAAGAATTTCAAGTCTCTGAAGAAAGAAATTGAAGAAGATCTCAGAAGATGAAAGATCTCCCATGCTCATAGATTGGCAGAATTAATATAGTAAAAATGACCACCTTGCTGAAAGCAATCTACAGATTCAATGAAACTCCCATCAAAATTCCAACTCAATTCTTCATAGACTTAGAAAGAGCAATATCCAAATTCAAGAATTGAGTTGGAAACCTTTAAAAATATTCTGGACAGGATTTCTCTCTTATCTTAGAAAGGCAACAAACTTCTCAAAACCAGTGGGAATGTACTTATTTTTATACATTCAATATAATCATAGGAACCTATCAAATTATATAAATGCTATGCTATTTTAATGATATAAAACTCTACAGTTTCAAACTTTCTTTAAACAATTCCACTTAGGATTCAAAATTGCAGTGCTAAATATCTGCTGTTATTTCAAACCATTGTCATCATTATATATTATATATAACACAAGAATTACTTCTAGTAACAAGACATCAGAAAGCTATGTACATTTATGGAACAGAAAAGAACACTCTTTTCCAATATTTTCTTTATCAAACCTTCTGCTAGCACCTAAGGGCATGTGATAGGTATTCTTTAGAAATGATAAATGGTCATTCCTTCAGGATCCATCCCATTAACAACCACCAAACCCAGGCACTATTGCAGATGCCAACAAAATTTTGCTGACAGGAACCTGATATAGCTGTCCTCTGAGAGGCTCTGCCAGTGCCTGGAAATACTGAAGTGGATACTTACAGTCATTCATTGAACAGAGCACGGGGTTCCCAGTGAAGGAGCTAGAGAGACTTCCCAAGGAGCTGAAGGGGTTTGCAGCCCCATAAGAGGGACAATATGAACTAACCAGTACCTCCAGAACTCCCTGGGACTAAACCACCAATCAAAGAAAACACATGGTGGGATTCATGGCTCTAGGTGCATATGTAGCAGAGGATGGCTTATTCGGTCACCAATGGGAGGAGAGGCCCTTAGTCCTGTGAAGGTTCTATGCCCCAGTATAGGGGAATACCTGGGACAGGAAGCAGGAGTAGGTAGGTTGGGGAGCAGGGGGAGGAGGGAGGGGATATGAGATTTTTGGAGGGTAAACTAGGAAAGGGGATAACATTTGAAATGTAATAAAAGAAAAATATAATAAAAAAGAAAGAAAATGTATATGCAACGTTTGGGGGAAAAAAGTTGAAACATTACTGGTTGCAGGTTACCATAACAGTCACTTAGTCCTCGAAAACAAAATAATCAATATGAAGATGAAGTCAGCCTCCAAGATTTTCATGAGGCAGAAATGTTAGGATAATTAATGACCATCAAATTTATAGTAAACATTGTAGTTGATACTTTTGTCTGGATTACTGTGCAACTCAGTACTCTGATTTATGTAAGATACATCATCAAACTATGCACAGATAGTTCAAATCAAGTTTAAACACTAATTGTAATTAAATGCCTTTTATGTATACTCAGAACCAGTCTTTAAGGCTTTATGATCATGATCCATTATCTCAATAAAATTTAAAAAAAGTGATGAATGTTATGTCCTTGTGATAAGCCTACTGAATTAAAATAGAACACTTGATATTTCAAATTTGATCAAATGCTTTAAATTCTCTATCAAGTTGTACTGGAACCAAAATGAATTATGTTAGAGTGGTCGTGTTATCTCTGAAGTCTTAGTTTTTTATCTAAATATTTGTCATGTTGCATCTACTTCAGTGTGTTGTTACAATAATAATATATGAATATATAATGATAATATATGAACAATATGCATGTAGTGATATATATATGTGTATATATATGTATATATATATATACACACACATATATATATCACCAATCACAGCCATTCCTTAGATTGGAGGAAACAACACACAATGCATTGATGTGAATAACTGTAGATGGTCTTCAATTTTAACCTTATCTTTTTTTTAAGTCATCAGTTCATGTAACAAAATAAAACTGAATATTAAAAGTTGTTCTGGCTAGTCATGTCAACTTGATACAATCTAGAGTCATAAGAAAAGATGGAGCTTGGAAAAACGCCTCTGTAAGATTGAGCTATAGGCAAGCCAAAGGATAATTTTTAAATTAGTGATTCATGGAGGTGGACCATGCCATTATGGGAGGTGCCATAGGTGGTGTTGTGGTCTATAAACAAACAAATAAACAAACAGGCTGAGCAAGTCATGTGGAGCAAGCCAGTAAGTATCACCCCTCCATGACTCCATGTCAACTCCTGCCAACAGGTTCCTGCCTTGTTTGATTTCCTGCTCTGACTTCCTTTGATGTTGACCACTGAAGTGCAATCATGAAGAAAATGAAACCTTTTCTCCCCCAAAGTCTGTTTCATCATGATATTTCATTACAGCTATAGTAAACCTAACTAAAACAGAGACATAGGCAGGTTACTGAAATTTAAGCAGTTGCTTAATCAAATTTCATTTTCTATTTTTTCTTCTTCTCCATCTGTCTTGTGGTCATAATTTCTCCATAGCTTTCCTTTCCTGGTAATCTGTTTCTTGCCCAGAAGGCTTGCCTTTCCCACGCTCATACAAATCCTAATAATTATCTTGTAAGGAACAGATTGAGTCTTCCTTTGCCAGACATTAATTTTTGATGGTTGAACTTCTGTTTCTGCACTCTTGGATGCTCAACATAATACTTAAAAAAAAAGAGTTAGTTGTTATTTTATTTTAATAAAAAATGCACTAGAATTGTAGTGAGTATATGTGAATTCTATATTATCCATTTCTCACATAAGGTTACTGAGCCCCAAAGGGCTTTGGTAGGCTCACCCTACAGCTCTGCTATTTGAAGTACACATAGATTCTCTCTCTCTCTCTTTTTATTTTGTTTTTTTAATTAGGTATTTATCTCATTTACATTTCCAATGCTATCCCACAAGTTCCCCATCCCCTCCCCCACCCACTCCCACTTCTTGGCCCTGGCGTTCCCCTGTACTGAGGCAGATAAATTTTGCACAACCAATGGGCCTCTCTTTCCACTGATGGCTGATGAGGCCATCTTCTGATACATATGCAGCTACAAACACGAGCTCTGGGGGTTACTGAAACAGCTCCACTACAGGCCTGCATGTTTCTCCAGTATATGGTTTTATCTATTCTAGAATCAGAGCTCTGCATTACAAAGCATGGCTTCACTTTTACAGTTTCTCATAGTGAACGCACAGTCTCTTTCAGGATACTACAACCCTAATACACAGTGCTGTCCTCAATGGCTCTCAGGATCAATGGTTCAAAATTCCATGAAGCATGCAGCACTCCCTGCTGTTCTCAGCCTAAATTAGTGTCTTGTGGACAATTCTGTCAAATTCTGCTGCCAGCACAGATTGGAGCCTGGCTCCTTTGGAGCACAGTTAACTTTTGTGTGCTGACTTGGAGAAACAATTCTCTGGGTGTTTCCTTTGAACAGGGACTGCCTTCACAGCATCATCTTCATGAGAATCCACTTTTCTGGAAGACCAACAGAGTTAACTAACCTGGACTCTTAGCAGCTCCCAGAGACGGACTCACCAAATAAAGAGCAACCACATGATGAACCTTGGCCCCTTGCACATATGTAGCAGATGAGCAGCTTAGTAGTCATGAGAGTTCCCCAACACCTGGAGCTGGGGGCTGCTCCTGAGCCTGATGCCTGCCTGCCTGCCTGTGGATCCTGTGCCCCTAAATGGACAGCCTTGTCTAGCTTTAGTGAGAGAGGATGTGCCTAATTCTGTAGGAACTTCTTGTATGAGGGAGGTGGTTGGGGTTGGGAAGGGGGCTTGCGAGGAGAGGGTTGCTGATTTGGAGATATAAAATGAATAAATAAGTTTGTTTAAAAATGACTCCTCCTTTCAAGTGAATTTGCATTTTCAGGTGGTAGATCCTTAAAAGGATAAAGTCTTGCCTTTGCTGCTCCTTTCCTGTTGTCCAATAAAGGGCCTCATATTTTTTCTGTAAAGATGCAAACATCCGTAACTCCTTCCATAGGTATTTTCTTCCCTATTCTAGGGAGGAATGAAATATCCACGCATTGGTCTTCTTTCTTCTTGATTTTCTTGTGTTTTGCAAATTGTATCTTGGGTATTCTAGGTTTCTGGGCTAATATCCACTTATCAGTGAGTGCATATCAAGGAAGGAGTTACAGAGACAAAGTTTGGAGCTGAGACGAAAGAATGGATCATCCAGAGACTGACCCACTAGGCGGTCCATCCCATAATCAGCCACCAAACGCAGACACTATCGTATATGCCAGTAAGATTTTCTAACAGGACCCTGATATAGCTGTCTCTTGTGAGTCTATGCCAGTGCCTGGCAAATACAGAAGTGGATGCACACAGTCAGCTATTGGATGGAACACAGGGTCCTCAATGGAAGAGCTAGAGAAAGTACCCAAGGAGCTGAAGGGGTCTGCAACCCTATAGGAGGAACAACAATATGAACTAACCAGTACCCCTAGAGCTCATGTCTCTAGCTGCATATGTAGCAGAAGATGGCCTAGTCGGCCATCATTGGGAAGAGAGGCCCCTTGGTCTTGCAACTTTATATGCCTCATTACAGGGGAATGCCAGGGCCAAGAAGTGAGAGTGTGTGGGTAGGGGAACAGGGTGGGGGGAGGGTATAGGGCACTTTTTGGATAGCATTTGAAATGTAAATGAAGAAAATATCTAATAAAAATTTTTAAAAGATATAAACCTCCTATTGTTTACAGATGATTTGCAATTTGTTGTCTCTAAGCATGTCACTTTGCTATGCTTTCTTATCTAGTTTTTAACCTTTTTTTACTGTATGCCTAGATGAGACAGTAGACAATAATCATGCTTTAGCCTTAATGTTATTGTTTTAACATTTCTTCTGCAAAACAAATCAGTTTATTATCATCAATTCAACCTCCCACAAGTTCTCAGGGCATTGTCAGACTGTAGCTATATGATTTGCCAAAATAATCGTACAAATTGCCTCTTGTCCATGACAGATGTATTGTTTCCTCTGAAATCTTAGAAGGTAGATCTCCATTGTCCATGTTTCGCTACATTATTTTCAAACACACACCAGAACAATCCACTAAGTTCTACTTATAGTATTCAAGGGATTTCCTGTCCCCAAGTGTGAAGAATTCCTTCTGCCTGTCCAAGGGCTTAATTGCCAGATGACCATGCCCATCACAATGATGGTTTTCCTTCCCAGAACCAATATTCTGTATTTGTCACTTGACGTGCTATGCTACAATACCTCACAAAGCAACCCAAGGATGTAAGCATTAATTTGGCTTGCTGTTGGAGTACACAGTTCCTCATGTTAGGGAAGCTATGGCACCCTGCCATCTGATGCAGATGTTTATATTGCGTATGTTGTTTGAACGGAAAAAAATTAATGAATGCTGCAGCTCATCTAGCTTTTTTCACGTTTTCCACTGTGGGACTTGTGTATCTCTCATGTAGATTGGATCTTCCCACTTCAATTAATCTAATCTAGATAACCACTAACAGAAATGTTCAAAGATTTGTAGCCATGGTGATTCTAAATCCATTCAAATTGAGAATCAGGTTTAACTATCACACAGGGCATATGTACACACACACTTCAGAGATTAATTGCATTATTTAAAGCCCTATATTGTTATGGGATATATATTTCATTAGCATGTATGAACTGGTGAAAATAATGTTGAAATTGAGCTGGTACATTCAAAGTATTACAGTGTTTTTTTTTTTTTTTTCCCCTCAAAGTCTACACTTAGTGAAATAGCAGAGCTTAAATCCTTGACATATAAAGGAAAGATAGTAAAGCAACTCAAAAACACAATTCCTAAGAATATCAATAGCTTGTTTTCAGCAACATATCAGTACTATGATACAATACTCACCCATTATATTTTAAATTTTCTCAGATTACACTGAATCAATTTCTCTTTGTGCCAGTAACTAATTAAATTCTGGTATAGGCATTCACATTATTGTCCTGATCCTGCTTTTGATATTGTGTGCCAAAGCATAATTCCGATTATTGTCAGAAAATTATTGTTAGAAAAGCAGGAGGACTAGGCATCTGGAAAAATTATAACTCAAGACAGCAACCAGTAGAATCTGGTTATTAACAGTGAAGGGGCATTGTGTCAACAGATATTCTTGGCAAGTAAGGAAGGAAGGAAGTGGATAAATAAAGGATTTAGAGTTTAGATATGTAGACAATTATAGAGCACACATAATTTTTTATGAAATCATGCATATAACCCGTAAGCTTTTGTCCCTTATATAACCTAAGCACAAAACTGCTCCAGAACTGTAGAGCAAATGCAGAAATTCATCCTGGAGATGGATAATTTCTTCTTCTTTTTGACATAATTTTTTTAGCCCTTATCACAGCTGTGGCTGTTAAGTTGGTATATGGCAGATAGGAGGAGCTTAACATACCAGACATTGTAACCAGGCTCATTTCAACAGCAAAAATTTACCAATGTCAAAAAGTCAAGCCTGTCTGACTAATGAGTCCACATTTTGAGTATGCTCATGGTGTTTGTGGTCATAAACACGAGCCAGTATCTGTCTCTTTCTAATTTGTGTGGCCTGGTAAATTTTTCTGTGGAAGCATATCAACAGCTTTGGAGAAAAAAAAATCAATGCATACCTATATACTGAATAGCTGATATTTCTCATTGTCAGTCATATTAATAGTGTGAAGACTAGTTTCATCTAAATCTCCTCCTACAGCATTCATGATTCTTTCCATGTGTGTTTGGTGTGGGGTACCAGAATGGTCTATGAATAATGATTAGTTTCAGCAAGAGATTTTTTTTTATCAAATCCATTCAATTTTGACTTATCAGAGTAAGTCTTATGCAGGGTACTATTCAATAATGAGAAACATATGTAACTCAGAGCTGTACAAATATAAGCTGCTCCCAGGCAATTTACAGAAATGGTAAGAAATCAATGCTTTAAAAAAAAAGATATGATACTATTGAAGAAAATATTTCCTTCTAAAGAGTAGTGCCGTGATCCAGTTTTAAATGAATAGCTAACAGATATCTAATATGGGAATTAGTCATTGTTCTCTGGTATTTTGACTTCACTGGAGTTCTCTATACTTGGAAAAAAAATTTCCAGTTGATTTCTCTGACCATACCTTTAAGCAAAAGAGGATATATTTGGATTGATTTATAAGCATAAAGTTATATATACTGGAAAGTACCCAAATGTGCTGGCTATATTATAATTCATTTACATGAAACATTGCAGAAACATCCTATGAGTATCTAGGCATCAACTACTTCTAACATCTCCTTTTACTACTACTTTTAGAAGCTAAGGAAGTTTGAGAGTCAATTGTTTTTGGACTAGTATTCAATAGTTCTGCAGATCTTAAACTAAATCTGTCTTCTCTACAAAATATCTACTTTTTGACTACATTGATTATGTTTTTCTTTTCATTGCCTTATTTAAAAACACCAAAAACAAATAGACATACTCCAAAGAGCATGTGTTCCCTAGGAACCTTCAATCTCACATTCATGCTTTTCAAGCAATCACATACTGGTGGGAGAAAAGGGTGTGGCTGTATTTTTTCCTTGTTGCAGGACAACTATAATCTGTTGTTTCTTCATTAATAAATATTCAGCATTAAATAGTGACCATACGTGCCCACAGTACCCTTTTATCATCATTTGCATTTTATTTATGAAGATTTATCTAATAGTTTTGTTTGTCCTCGATCTCATTATTAGACTTCTTGATAAGATTATATTAACATTTACTTACTTGATATACATGATATTTAATTGTTTCACATGCCTCAATAGAGTCAAGCTAACAGTTTGTCAAAATCCAGAAAATAATAAAACTTTATAAACTTTACATCTCCAGTTTTTATTCTCTTACTTTCAAACATTATTTTTTACCTCAAAGAAACTTTTTGTTTCTGAAATAATACTTACCCCCACACACACCGATTAACTCTGTTCTAGCATTACCTGTATTCTATCATTTTTACTTCTTGTACAGGATTCAAGACATGACAGTTGTTGGAATGATTTTTTTTTTTAACCTGCAAGAAAATCTCAAATTTGGTTGTTAATCTAGTTAGCAAAAGTCATAATGATGCAAAACAAAACTGTGTCATACTTGCCCTATTCAGTGGACTTTGAAGCTCATATAATGAATATACTTACAGACACTGTTTTAAGAAATATAATTTAAAATGTATTTCAATATGATACATTACCCTAAACATTTTGTAAAGATTTAGCAAGTCGTTCAAACTATATGAATCTCTGCTATGCCTATTATATATATATATCTGATAAACATTTATAACATGTTGTGAATATTTGCAAAAATAATCTCCAAATTGTTAATTTAATACTTCTACACCTTACTTCTCAGAATTCCATAATGAGTGCTAAGAGAAAAAAAATGTACTTTCTCATGATGTGTGGAGAAACTTTAAGAATAATCTGTATAAATGCATGAAAACACATATAAAATGAGATGCCCACAAAGTTTGAAGTGAAAGATCTCTGGTTAAAAAGTTTAAAACCAAATCCTGGGTTTTTATCCCACCTTTGAACATTTAGTTCTCAGATAAAACACACACACACACAACCTTTATATCCTAATAATTCTGGATCAGCACAAGAGCTTGGCAGACATCTATTCTCCATGCTATTATGTCTATTGCCCAGCAAATAACCCCCACTAATAATTTGAATGTATTGTCTGGGCTGTTCTTAATTCCAATTAGCCAAGACACATGGCCATGGTTTCAACATTCTTTGCCCAAGACATCTTGTTTTTTGTTTTTTTTTTTTTTTTCTTCACCGTTTTCCTCTTCATCATGGTTTCCTCACACATCAAGAATGGGCTGACTTAGATTTTCTCTGTACATTAGACTGGCTTCAGAGTCACAAGGAAGATATACTTGCCTTTATATCCCAAATATTGAGATCAAGGCCTAGATTTAATAATTTAATTTTTTATCTTTGAAAACATAAATTTTCTTAATAAAATGAGAATCTGATTAACCGGACAAAAGTATTATATATGTGTATATATATATATATATATATATATATATATATATATACACATACATATATGTATGTACATATATTATATAAATATATTATGTTATATTATATAAATAGCATTATATATTTTATTTTATGAAAATATTTTTAATTATTTTTTAATTAGGTATTTTCTTCATTTACATTTCCAATGCTATCCCAAAAGTCCCCCATACCCTCCCTCCCACTCCCCTACCCACTCACTCCCGCTTCTTGGCCCTGGCATTCCCCTGTACTGAGGCATATAAAGTTTGCAAGACCAATGGGACTCTTTTTCCAATGATGGCCCACTAGGCTATCTTCTGATACATATATAGCTAGAGACATGAGCTCTGGGGCAGGGGTGGTGGTATTGGTTAGTTCATATTGTTGTTCCACCAATAGGGTTGCAGTTTCCTTTAGCTCCTTGGGTACTTTCTCTAGTTCCTCCACTGGGGGCCCTGTGATCCATCCAATAGCTGACTGTGAGCACCCACTTCTGTGTTTGCTAGGCCTCAGCATAGTCTCACAAGAGACAGCTATATCTGGGTCCTTTCAGCAAAATCTTGCTAGTGTATGCAATGGTGTCAGCGTTTGGAGGCTGATTATGGGATGGATCCCTGGGTATGACAGTCTCTAGATGGTCCATCCTTTTGTCTCAGCACCAAACTTTGTCTCTGTAACTCCTTCCATGGGTGATTGTTTCCAATTCTAAGAAGGGGCAAAGTGTCCACACTTTGGTCTTCTTTCTTCTTGAGTTTCATGTGTTTTGCAGATTGTATCTTGTATCTTGGGTATTCTAAGTTTCTAGGCTAATATCCACTTATCAGTGAGTACATATCATGTGAGTTCTTTTGTGATTGGGTTATCTCACTCAGGATAATGCCCTCCAGGTTCATCCATTTGTCTAGGAATTTCATAAATTCATTCTTTTTAATAGCTGAGTAGTACTCCTTTGTGTAAATATACCACATTTTCTGTATCCATTCCTCTGTTGAGGGACATCTGGGTTTTTTCCAGCTTCTGGCTACTACAAATAAGGCTGCTATGAACATAGTGGAGCATGTGTCCTTCTTACCGGTTGGGGCATCTTCTGGATATATGCCCAGGATAGGTATTGCGGGATCCTCCGGTAATACTATGTCCAATTTTCTGAGGAATTATTTATATATTTCTGAGGAAAAATTTATATCATATATAAATATTATATAATAATATATATTTATAATATAAAATTTTATATTTTCTTTCTTCCTTCTTTTGAAAGTATGGCTAAATATGCTGCAAAGATCAGTAGTAATTTTATTTTTGGTTTTAATATTTTAATTTTAATTTTGAGATTATAATAAATCCTATCTTTTTATTAGTTATTTATTTCATTTACATTTCCAATGCTATCCCAAAAGGTTCCCCCCTCCCCTCCCCAAATCCAATTCTGGGCCCTGGCGCTTCCCTGTACTGAGGCATATAAAGTTTGCATGACCAATGGGCCTCTCTTTCCAATGATGGCCAATTAGGCCATCTTCTGATATATATGCAGCTAGAGACATGAACTCTGGGGGCAGGGTACTGGTTAGTTCATATTGTTGTTCTACCTATAGGTTTGAAGATCCCCCCAGCTCTTTGGGTACTTTCTCTAGCTACTCTATTGGGGGCCCTCTGATCCATCTGATAGATGACTGTGAGCATCCATTTCTGTGTTTGCTAGGCCCTGGCATAGTCTTACAAGAGACAGCTATATCTGGGTCCTTTCAGCAAAATCTTGCTAGTGTATGAAATGGTGTCAGCGTTTGGAAGCGATTATGGGATGGATTCCCGGATATGGCAGTCTCTAGATGGTCCAACCTTTTGTATCAGCTCCAAACTTTGTCTTTGTAACTCCTTCCATGGGTTTTTGTTCCCGATTCTAAGAAGGGGCAAAGTGTCCACACTTGGGGCTGGAAAGATGGCTCAATGGTTAAGAGCACTGACTGCTCTTCCCAGAGTCCTGAGTTCAATTCCCAGCAACCACATGGTGGCTCCCAACCATCTTTAATGAGATCTGATGCTCTCTTCTGGTGTGTCTGAAGACAGCTACAGCATACTTAGATATAATAAATAAATTAAATCATATCTTTTAAAATTCCTTTTTATCCTACTTATTCCTTCAATGTCCTTGCTCCTTGGTCATTTTCAAATCTACAGTTTTTCAGTGCTATACAACTACAGGCAATTAAGAAATGCTGAAAATGCAATAAACAATTTTCCCCAGGGAAAAAGACACCAATTAATTATCCAATACAAGGTGGTCATTCTGAATAGCATACAGTTAACATTATAGAGACTGAGTAAGCTTCATTTATGTCTTTAGGAATAGATAAGTACACACACACACACTAACATCAACAATTAATGGAAAAATAGGCAGTGAAGTAGAATTGTTCTTTAATAAGAACTTAAATGATAATAGAAAAATTATAAGTGGGTGAAGCATTTCCTTCTGTTGACATCAATTTTCTTAATAAAATGAGAATCTGATTAATCTTTGGATAAGTTTCAGAAAATCACATAAATCCCTAATCAGTAACATGGTTATATTTGAAGTATACTAGATTGGCAATATACTAGTAAATAAACTACAAATTTTATCTATAAATGTATTTTGATCATGTTTTTCCTCTCCCATAATTCCTTCTTCCATCACCCACTTAAGTTCATGCTCATTTTCTCTCCTTCTTTCTCATACACACGCAAAGAAAAAAACCAAAAGCAAAAACTAAAGAAAAAGAAAACCAAAAGGAAGTAATAACAACAAAGAAAAAATCAAATTAAAAACAAAACAAACAGAAAACAAACCATGCAGTTTATTATGTGATGCTCACCCAGGCATAGGGCTTGCTTTGGTGTGTGGTTGAGATATTGAGTAACTTTTTCAGTAGTTATGATCTACATGTTGCTTATTGGTTAAGGGGAGGGATTTCTTGTCCACTTCTGTTTCTCTGTGCTGGAATTTTTGTTTGAACCTGGGAGGGACTCATGCATCTTTCCCAGTTTCTGTAAGTTCATATGTTTATTGTACTGCTGGATCTGGAAGACAATAGCCGTGGAGTCATCTATCACTTCTAGTTCCCTTTTTTGTTTCTATATAGATCCCCGAGGCTTAAAGGAAGGATAAAGACATCCCATTTAATACCAAAGGATGCAAGGTCTCCCACTCTCCACTCTGATTTCTTGTTGGTCTCAGTGTTAAATTCCATTCACTGAAAGAATTTTCTCTGAGGATGATAGAACAATGATCTTAACATATGAGTATGGCATTATTAGTCTTTTTATTATAACTTTACTTTACCATAATAATTTTGAAAATATATTTTATTTACAAGATGCTATTTTTGTCTCAGAAGCACGAGGCTGAATATGTTCATCCTTTCAAGTACTTTCTGAACTATATCTGGGTGGTTCAACTCAGCCCTTCTGACCAATTCTCTTCTCCAAGCTGACTTATTCAAACTGGTTTCTTGGAGCTTGTGACTAAATTGTTCTGCTTGGCCTTAAATAAACTCTGGTCGGTAATTTGTTGTAATCTTCTGGCTCCTTTTCATTCTCAAGCTTCTTCTATCTTCACGTGCATCTTTTCTCTGTAAAACTGCCTCCTTTCTCTCTCCCCCTCCCTCAGGCCACCACTTTTTCCTGACTGTTCTTGTGATAGTTGGACGTATCCTCTCTGAGACTCATTCTGTCAAATCTTTCTCTGGGCTATCACTTTGTCTGACTCTCAATTAGATGTCACATTCAAACATTAGGGCTTTCTTCTACAAACTAACTTTACATTCACTATTTGGGATTCAAGCGTACAAGGGGTATTCCAGCTAGATCCTACTGAAATCCAGATGGTGTCTTGGATGTGATCCCCTGGCCATAGCAGCAATGTTCCTGGATTAAAATGTCTCTGTTATTTCAAATTTTCCAAATTAGTTTGGCACTTTAATTATAGGATTGATGGGATAGGGCTAACTCTGTCTTGTTTATAGTTAAAAATGTCATTATTTTATGACAAGCAGTCTGCCATTGTAGGCATTGTCAACTATAATGAGAATTATCACCAGAATGCGATTCTGTACACACAAGGCCCAAGTAAACTTATCTAATGAATATTAGAGTAGTTTATATTTATGTATTGACATGCATGCACAATCTTTTTGTTGTTGTTTTTGAATGGTTAGGCATTGTAAATTTTGGTCTTGGTCACAAATTATGTATTAAGTGTGCGGTAGGACTTTAAATTCTTGATTCTAGCCTTTTAAAATGCAAATGCCAAATACCTTGTCTTTATAATATACTGAGCTTATTAGCATAATATCAATGTTCTTATAAACCTAAAATAAGAGCATGATTTGCTTCTATTGGATTCTTCACATCTATATTTAGAATATTGGCAGATATCCTGATATATGCATGAGCCCATAAGAGAGTTGCATGATTTTGTAGAAAACAAATGATTTGGAACAAATTAAAAAAAAATGTACAGTAAGTCAGACTATTTTTTTCTCCTTTACAATATCTTTGTTCTTTTATTGACAAAGGTTCACTTGCCCTCCTTGTCCTTCCTAGAGTGAGGAAGTAGGCGATGATTGAATTCTTGTCCCTATGAGGCAACACACCTTCTGTTTGACTTGAACATATTCATCTTAGTTGAGATTTACTGGGATTCTTATATGAGAATTATCTGCTTTGTGCTTCTGGGAGGTTCTCAGCTTTCTGGGGGAGAGGGAAGGTTGGGAGACTAGGAGAATTAGAGAGAAGTGTTGTTGGGATGTATTGCATGAGATAATAAAATAAGAAAAAAGAATAAGAATATGTGAAAACACCGGGAGTTGGTGCTGCACGCCTTTAATCCCAGCACTTCGAAGGCAAAGGCAGGCAGATTTCTGAGTTCAAGGCCAGCCTGGTCTACAAAGTGAGTTCAAGGACAGCCAGGGCTATACAGAGAAACACTGTCTCGAAAAAACAAACAAACAAACAAACAAATGAACAAAATATATATATATATATATATATATATATATATATATATATATATATATGAAAACATACTAATACTCTATATTCTGTTCCTAGATGGAAGCTGAGATATGCATACATTCTAAGTTTCAGATTGCAAAATAATGCAAACATGTGTCAAATGAATTTGTGTTTTGATTTGAAATTAATATAACAAACTAGGCTGATTTTACTTAGGTAATATTTGTAAAACATTGAGATAATTGTGAATATATCATTGAACAAGTCATATAGCTCAACAATTAGCTTTTTTTGTTTTTTGTTTTGATCCTTTGGGTGTCTTTTTGGGTTTGCTTTAAGAGATTATTTCACACTTTTTTCTTCTATATGATAGGTAGGAAAGACGCTCTGTTTTTCCTAATTCAAAACAACATAATTAGGATCAAGTTGATAAACAAATTTTGAAACACTGAACATCATCATACAGATGCAGAATATATAATGCATTATCTTTCTGTACCTTTTTATGATATGGCTAAATCATATTTACAGACCAATATTAATTTTGAATATTTATCATGTGCTAAAGTTTTACCAAAATAGTTGTTTGAATATTAGCGGCAACATTAGGAAATAATATGTATACAGTATTGTCTCAGTACCTAATATTATGGTAAATTTTTATGGTTTGTATCCAACTTAGCACTCAAACTTTGCTGTTAGGTGCATAATATTATCATTTAATTTTAAATTAAAACTAGGTCTAACCTCGGTAAAGTTGACAGCAGTATTTCCAAGTCACAAGCCCAAATTAGCTCCATTTGACATCATGTTCAAGTAGAACATCAGGAAACAAATGAAAAAGTGCAAGTGAGAGGGAGTATGAAGTGTTTACTACTGATTTTACAGAAATATCTGGGCTTGGATAATCATACATAGGTGACCTTAGTCCAGAGTCTTTGTATATATGTGAACCTCTATGAATGTTTACTATTACTATAGTTATTATTAATTATTGACTAATGTTAAAAGAAATGAAGCCAAAAGAATTAAGTTTATTAGCAGGTAAATTCTTTATACTAAGTTTTATGATCTTCAATTGATCCTTGGGACACACATGTAATAAGAGAGAATTGTCATTGCAAGTTATATATACTATATACAAGACTTAATATTTAAGTAAATATTAATCGAGTGATCATTTAAAACTACCTAATGAAGTCTAGTGGGGAAATGTACTTGGAAAGGAGAGCTGTGTGGGATGAGAGGGCAGAGACCAATGTCTCAAGATTCATTTGCGATGCAGAGCAATGTGTGTTCTATCAGTGGAATGGCATTATAAATTATATTGTTATTTGATATATTTTAGCATAAAGTTGTAAGTAAATAGTGATTGGTTTAAATATAATGGTAAATTTAAATGTTATTATCTGATTTATTATTTATAAAATATGTCTATATTATATATTATATACTATATATTTATTTATAATAAATTTTAATATTATTAGCTGATTTAAAGGGAAGATAGTCTTTTGGCTATTATATATCATATATTCACTTGAAAACAAGGATAATATTGGCTGAGAGTAGGAAGTCAAAGGAGATAAAGAAAAATGAGGGAAAAGAATGATAATAAGGAGAGGTAAATTTCAACAATAAAACCAATCACTCTTTATATCTGTGCTTAGTCCAAAGTAGAAAAATATTAAATACTTTAAAATAAAATTAAATATTTTAATCTTTTAATTTTCATCAATCAAATTTTAATTTAATGGCTTATTGTTTAGAAAATTAAAATCAACCATTTTTCTATACCTCGATTTTCATGTGAAACAGAGAATATATGTTCTGTTGTGAGGAGCGGGTGTGGCGGCAGTCCCAAAGGCGCCAGGGACTGCAGCTAAGTCGTATGACTTGCACCTGACTTCCTCATATAAGCCACAAACATCTTGAGTGCTGCGCAGGTGTACCAGGATACCGGTGAATCCAATTTGGTGGAGATTTGCCCCTGCTGCCCTGATTAGCTGAAGCTGCGTGCCTGGTGAGGTGGCATGGCCTGCTGTGCGTGGATGGGAACTGAGAGTATAAAAGGAGTGAGAGGCCCAGGGTTCGGGGGAGATATAAAAACAAGGGAGATATAAAAACAAGGGAGATATAAAAACAAGGGAGATATAAACAGGGAGAGATATAAAACAAGGGAGATATAAAAACAGGGGAGATATAAACAGGGGAGATATAAACAAGGGAGATATAAACAAGGGAGATATATGGAGAAAGAAGAAACAGGACTGAATAAATGTGTGCAGAAGGATCCTGTAGCAGCGTCGTTCTTCCTGGCCTGTTGAGCGCGCGCAAGAAGTGGTGCTGAAACCTGGGACAAGAAACATCTTCAGGCATGAGCAAAGACCCCCTGCTACAGGGAGGATTCAGAACTGCATCACGGGGAAGGAGCGGTTAATAAAGGTTCCCATAAAAGAGACTGTTGAGAAGGATCCAGCGTGGATTCAGAACTCTTCAGCTGGGGAACGGTACTGATGAAGAGAAAGAAGAAAGATGAAGACTGAATAAACTGCTGTTAGAAGGACTGGTGGTCGCGTCGTTCTTGCTGGTCGAGAGCGGGCGTGACAATTGGTGGCCCCTATGGGGAACCGACTCCCCCACCGAGTTCAGAACTTTCAGCAGTCAGTGGTTGCCGGCAGGGTAAGTTCACAGTGAGTGAAACTTGCGACCCCAGGACTTTGGGAAGGACCTCGGATAAAATAGAGGTGAGCATAAAGTTGCCAGGAAGTAGGCACAAAGTAACCCAGGAGTTTGGGAAGGACCTCTGATAAAATAGAGGTGAGCATAAAGTTGCCAGCAAGCAGGCACAAGGTAACGAAAGGTTCCCGGCTTTGGGACAAGTTAAGGTTCCTGGTTTGGGGACAAGTTAAGGAACTATGATAACCTCAGTGTAGTGATCAATAGATCCTCGCTGTGTAGTTATGCTTTTTTCTCCCATTGACCCTTTGTGGGTAGGTCTGATAGTTTTGGTCTTGTTTGTTCTGATATATGGACTCTGTTACTGTTTGAAACTGTGTGTAGAGGCAGTCAAGACAGGTCAGAAAATCCTTACAGAGCAACAAGAAAGTATGTCGGAGGAAGAGAAGGGCTTAAAAAGAAAAAGGAAAAAGAAAGGAGACACAGTGTTATCAGGTGGACAGAAAGGACAAAATAAAAGAGCTGAGGTGGAGGAGGAAGGCGAATTAGCTTTTGCTCCCCCTCCCTATGCCTCCTCGTCAGCCATCTATGGGCAGACCTTCTGTCCGGAGGTCTGGAAAGAGGATAGATTCTCCTTGCTGGGATGTCCTATTTTCACTGATCAAGCTAAATTTGCATGGGATAGAGATATGCTGCTTGATCAAGGTAGATTTGCACAACAACAGACAGGATATCCACTGCAGGTGTTTGAGCAGGTGAATCAGATTGCTCTAAGGGCGTGGAAATCATTGCCCAACAGAGGGGAAGCTAGTGAAAACTTGACTCTCATATTGACTCCCTAGATGGGCACACAGGTGATTGAGGTTATGGTTTCATCACCACCAGGTATTGTGTCCATCTCCCCTGGGGATCAACCAGATCTGGTGTTGACGTGGGCGAGAGGGTCTGTTTGTGTGTTTCCACAGGACCAGACGGAACCTCTTTGGGTGCCGGAGAGATTGGTGAGACGCTGCAAGAATGAGGCTCCTGATCCAATTGCCCCCGTGGATGTGGTGGATGGTCCCACAAGCACAAACGATGGAGCCGAGATGGGAGATCCTTTCGGTATTCCAGAAGCCGATACCAGCTCGACATGACATTCAAATTTTTCCATGCCTTTTTGATCCCTGAATTCCCCTTAAAGAGATAGCCCCGCTGGCCATCTATCCCTTGCTTCAGGGAAGATGAGCGGGGATGAGAGCCCTGGGATGTATGCTTGTTATAGTGTGTGTGTGTTGTGTGTTTGGCACATGTGTTAGGTGCAGCGTGTGCAGGCCCGCACTTTTGCCATGGTAGCATAGGCTTTTGCTGCAGTGGAGGCGGGACAATCTCCTCAGATTCGGTTTGCCGCTCTAAAAGAAATAATGCTGCTTTATGCCATGGGTTGTGAGGCTAAGCACTGCACAGAGGATAGCTTGCTGTTGGCATCCTGTGGAAGGCATGTCTGATTGCATGAAGATTCAGTGTCCTAGTTCCCTTCCCTCAGGAAAAATGACACGGGAGCTGGCCAAGACCTCTCTGGGTGATGAGCCTAAGGGATGGTTTTGTGTAGGGCCCCTATGCTTGCACACTGGGGATCAGACCTCTACCTTCACCCATGAGGCTTGCTTGCAGCAATTAAGATCTGGCCATAGATTAATCAACATCCTGGCCTTTTGATGCACCTGCCGCAAGCAAAACACAATCTCCCCAGGAGTGGCTTGGCATGATTGAGAGGTAGTCAGTGATAAGACTCCCTGGGCATGTCACCAACCTAAGACAGGGATCAAACCAATGCTGTTTGTCTCCCAAAGACAGGTAAGGGGCATGGTTGCGAGGGGCTATCTACAGACATTCTCTCTGCCAAAAAAGAATAAAGGGGGAGATGTGAGGAGCGGGTGTGGCGGCAGTCCCAAAGGCGCCAGGGACTGCAGCTAAGTCGTATGACTTGCACCTGACTTCCTCATATAAGCCACAAACATCTTGAGTGCTGCGCAGGTGTACCAGGATACCGGTGAATCCAATTTGGTGGAGATTTGCCCCTGCTGCCCTGATTAGCTGAAGCTGCGTGCCTGGTGAGGTGGCGTGGCCTGCTGTGCGTGGATGGGAACTGAGAGTATAAAAGGAGTGAGAGGCCCAGGGTTCGGGGGAGATATAAAAACAAGGGAGATATAAAAACAAGGGAGATATAAAAACAAGGGAGATATAAAAACAAGGGAGATATAAACAGGGAGAGATATAAAAACAAGGGAGATATAAAAACAGGGGAGATATAAACAGGGGAGATATAAACAAGGGAGATATAAACAAGGGAGATATATGGAGAAAGAAGAAACAGGACTGAATAAATGTGTGCAGAAGGATCCTGTAGCAGCGTCGTTCTTCCTGGCCTGTTGAGCGCGCGCAACATTCTGTATTCTATTCATCATGATTTCATGAAAAAGCATACTTCAGAAAAAAAAATAGTACAAATATTTATTTCCTTCCAGTGCATCAGATGAGTCCAACATAGTTAAGGCCAGAATACTTTATTCACATTTTGTAAAAGACTGCAATTAAGAAGGTGGCTCATAATCTGTAACTCTGTGGAATTATACAGAACATCAATGATATTTTTAATCTCCTACTTTTCCCAAGTTTAAAAATCTTAGTCTTGAACCATGTATTCATGGAAAATTATAGGAATTTTAAAGGCAAAGATAGTGTATTTCGATAGCTACAAGTTCCAGACTGTAACTAATTTAAACTTCCTGCTAGTCTCAAATTTTCTATGCATTAAAATATGGAAAACTGTTGTCTTAAATCTGTATGAGGAAACATTACTAAGATTCTGTAAGAGAAAACACACAGAAACACACTGGCTACTTGAGTCCACATCCTTGAGGATATTGACCCTAAAGGGCTCCTTTTAGATATGTGTTTGGTTCCATTTACATGATTCTATTATTTTTAATTTGAATTTAAGCCTACAAAATATAGAATCTTATGTCCATCATTCACTAGGCAAACTGCAAGCTCATAGCAGTATAGATTCTAATGTAACATGGGTTTTTTTTGTTTGTTTGTTTGTTTGGATGGTTTTTTTGCTTCCTTTCCTGCATGTATTTCTGTTCATCAATTTATTATGTTCATCTTTTTTGTTTTATCTTTTATTCTGCCTGCTTCTTTGTTTTCTTCCAATACTCAATTTCTCTCTGGAAACTTCCATCTTTTTTTCTTTTCTTTTTTTTTTTTTTTTTTATTATTTCTTTACAGACCAGTCATTAACCCCTCCTGGTCCACCCTCCCACAGTTCCACATCCCATTGCTCCTCTCTTCTGAGGGGCAGCAGACAATCCATCCTTTGAAACATCTTTCTTTCCCTCATGAACCATTTCAATCATCCACTTTCATTTCTGAGTATGAGCTTGCCTTTGTGACACTTGTATGTCACTGCATTTATGTCCTATGTGCTGTTCTTGTAAAAAGGCACCTATGCTCACTTAATTTTCGAACTACCCTTGAAATACCATTAGAGATGATGAAGACTTAAGCTCATTCTCTCTGTTCTTGGGTTTGCAGAGAACCCATATTTAAGTATTTAAATTAATGAGATTTGAAATGTACTAGGACAATTACTCTATGGATTTAAAACATAGACCAACATTTTCACTTTATCCAGCTAAAAATTTAAGAATATCTGGAAGCGATTTCTTTCTTTATTTTTTATGTGATTATGACTTCATTCTTCATTATCATTAACACTTTTGTTTGAATTTCTCAATACAGTCAGTGAATTGTGTTCAACCGTTTCATAGACTAGTCTATCAAAGTTTTCTCATTCAACTAGGTTCAGAAGACCAATCGTTTATTAGAATAATAAGGGCCACAATTCAAGGCTGATGTAAAAATTGGCTTATAGAGCTAATCTTGGCATCTGCTTAAATGTTCAAGGTGAGATGTAAAGCTGCTGTTACCTTGTATACTGCATTCCTCAATACATGTAGCCACTAACAGATGACACAGTGATATAGCTAAATGAGCAACAACAACTCAGAACATAAAATATTAGAATGTGAAACATAATTCTGGTACATATAGTTATGAATTTGGTCAATCAACACAGTATTAGGATCTTCTGCTTTTCATACAATTATACAATGAGAAGAGCAAAATGATAACATAATGTATAAATATATGCTATGCACAAAGACATAAGTTTAATAGAAAAACAATATAATAACATAATATATTCAGTAGTGTGAGAAAACAACACTAATGGCAAGCAGTTACCTCACAGTGACATTAATACCATACTTCTATCAGTTTTAGCTTTCAGAAAAAAAGCAACATAAATGCTATGGTGTGTTTATACAGAATTTCCTTTTTCATTATAAGGTGGAAGATAAAACAATCTGAATATGTTTAAATGAACGAGGTGGATTTAACATGTAAGAGAGAAAAAGAAGTCATATACTAAAGTGCCTTGAAATTATAAAAGATATTATTGGTTTATGCAATAATAAACTCTATGCTTAGAAGGGGTTTGAGGCACAAGAATTTTAGGCTAATAACAAAAGGGTCCAACTTCATTAAATTTTGCTCCATTTTCAGACAGAATGTTATTCTTAGATAATGATGAATGTATACCCTCTGGTAAAGGTGAGATAACTATTCAATCACCACATAGAAAGCTATGATAAATGGTACTTTGATAGTCTAAGGATGTCTGTGAGAGGTCCATGATTTAATCTGACTTTGGGGGTTTTCATTACATATACAACACTCACATAGGCACTGGGTGCAGAGAAAGTGCCTGAACTTCTGTCAGTCATGTTTTCAGTAAATAGAAGAGCTCAATGATACTACTCTTACATGCTTCACATGAGGCAAGTCTTGGAGAATAAGCTACTCAAATGCAAATTAGAGTTGAAAATATTTTTTGTACAGTTTTTTTTGTTGTTTTACTTTATTTTTTAAATAAAATAAACATTTACATTCCCAATGCTTTCCCTAAAGTCTCCCACATGCTCCCCCACCCACTCCCAATTCTTGGCCCCAGAGTTCCCCTGTACTGGGGCAGATAAAGTTTGCATAACCAATGGGCCCCTCTTTCCACTGATGGAGAACTAGGCCATCTTCTGATATATATGCAGCTAGAGACACGAGCTCTGGGGAGTACTGGGTAGTTCATATTGTTCTTCCACCTATAGAATGGCTACTCCAGCTTGTTTTTTCAGACCATTTGCTTGGAAAATTGTATTCCAACCTTTCATTCTGAGGTAGTGTCTGTCCTTTTCCCTGAGATGGGTTTCCTGTAAGCTGCAAAATGTTGGGTCCTGTTTGTGTAGCCAGTCCGTTAGTCCATGTCTTTTTATTGGGGAGTTGAGTCCATTGATATTAAGAGATATTAAGGAAAAGAAATTATTGCTTCCTATTATTTTTGTTGATAACATTGGTATTCTGTGCTTGTGGCTATCTTCTTTTAGGTTAGTTGAAGGATTCCTTTCTTGTTTTTTCTAGAACGTAGTTTCTGTCCTTGTATTTTTCTGTTATTATCTTTTGAAGGTCTGGATTCATGGAAAGATAATGTGTGAATTTGGTTTTGTCATGGAATACTTTGGTTTCTCCATCTACAGTAACTGAAAGTTTGGCTGGGTAAAGTAGCCTGGGCTGGCATTTGTGTTCTCTTAGTGTCTGTATAACATCTGTCCAGGATCTTCTGGCTTTCATAGTCTCTGGTGAAAAATCTGGTGTAATTCTGATAGGCTTCCCTTTATATGTTACTTGACCTTTTTCCCTTACTGCTTTTAATATTCTATCTTTATTTAATGCATTTGTTTTTCTGATTATTATGTGTCAGGAGGAATTTCTTTTCTGGTAAAGTCTATTTGGAGTTCTGTAGGCTTCTTGTATGTTCATGGGCATGTCATTCTTTAGATTTGGGAAGTTTTCTTCTATAATTTTTTGAAGATATTTGCTGGCCCTTTGAGTAGAAAAATCTTCATTCTCATCTACTCCTATTACCCCTAGGTTTGGTCTTCTCATTGTGTCCTGGATTTCCTGGATTGTGGGAAGCCATTCTGGACTCCCTGGCCAGCAGGACAGAAATCTGTTCCATGGAAGTAAACAAGCCCATGTTTGGTGGGTGGCCCGCCCTTAATCCCTGATTGGCTGAGAAAGCCTGCCTGGTGAGGTGATGTGACCTGTGGTGATTGGTGTGGGGCATGGTTGAGGGTGGAGTGGGAGAAAAACACTTGTAACCAGAGAGGCAGGGGATTTGAAGAGAGAAGCTGCATGAGTAAACTGCTTTAAGAAGAACCGGTGGTTGCTCTTTTTTTGCTGGTCGAGTTGGACTAGACAAGTGATGCCGAAACCCAGGACCCAAATCCCCCACTGAAGAGGTTCAGAACTTTCTGCAGTCAGGGTCTGTCGACAGGATGATTATGGTAAGTAACTCATTATCCCGGGGTTGGGATTAGGCTCTCGGTAAAGAAACAATCAGGTTCTCGGTTAAGAGACAATTAGGCTCTTGGTAAAGAGACAATAAGCCTCTCCCACTCTGGAGATGAGAAAGTGAAAGTAAGAGGGTAGTGAAAGTAAGAGGGTAATAGGGACAGTTTATGGATTATCTTCTTTTTCTAGCCATTTGAGTAATTTTTCTGAGGGCGTGAAAGACTAGGTATGGGGTCGTCACAGTCACACCCAATTTTTTCAGTGCTCAATGAGCTGCTAAGAGTGAAGGGCACAACATTCAAAAAGCATACCATTCAAGCCTTCCTCGAGGAGTGTGACAAGGTTGCTCCTTGGTTTGCTGTGTCGGGCCATTTGACTCCTGCTAGCTGGGGTAGGTTGGGAAAAGACCTAGATTTCTCCTGGGAGCAGGGTGTCCTTAAAGAAGGTAAGAAGATAGCAGTGTGGAAACTAGTGAATAACTGTTTAGAAGATGAGCGTTGTTGTCAAGCAGTGGAATCAGGCAAGCAAGCACTAGAACAATTGAAGGAAGAGAGATCATTAAAGCCCGAAAAAGAGAGCTCAACAAGCTCTGAAACTGGATCAGAGGAGGATATAGAGGAGCTAGCACAGGGGTTAGGAAGAAGCTCCTTTTATCCCGATTTTACAAGATTAAAGAAGGAGACAAGTGAGGAGCAGAGGGGTAGGGATCAAGGCAACACCTCTAGTGCAGACCTTAAAAATTACAGATGAGAAAGGAGGAGGGAGGAAGTGACCCCTACAGCTTCCCCGCCCTATCAAGATTTGGGCGAGACTGGCAACTCATTTTGCCCTGATGCTTGGAAGGAGGTTAGATTCTCTTTGGGTTGCTTTCCTGTTTTCCTAGATCAACAAGGGGAATCGTTCCATGAACCATTGGACTTTAAAGTTATTAAAAATCTAGCAGAATCTTGCAGAGCCTATGGAGTCTCTGCCGCTTTCACCACAGTTCAGCTAAAAGCGCTACAGCGCAACTGCCTAACACCCAGCAATTGGGCAGGGTTGGTGAGAGCATGTCTGTCTTCTGGACAATATCTGGATTGGAGAGCATTCCTGATTGAATTTGCTAATGAGCAGGCCGCTAATGCTGCTGAGGGGAATCAATTCTGGGATAGAGATATGTTACTTGGTCAAGGTCGCTTTGCTCAACAGCAAACTGGTTAACCCGTGCAAGTTTATGAGCAAATCAATCAGATAGGAATTAGAGCCTGGAAGTCTTTACCAAATAGAGGAGAATTGAATGGGATTCTAACAAAGATTATACAGGGAGCTACTGAGCCTTTTGCTGACTTTGTGGCTAGAATGGTTGAGGCTGCTGGGAGGATCTTTGGAGATCCTGACACTGCCATGCCGTTAATAAAACAACTGGTATTTGAGCAGTGTACTAAAGAGTGTAGAACAGCCATTACTCCCTACAAGAATAGGGAAATTGAGGCCTGGATGAAGATTTGCCGAGAGCTTGGAGGGCCTTTGAGCAATGCTGGACTGGCCACAGTGGTGATGTAATTGCAGGGGAAAAAAAGAGCAACTCCTGCAGGAGCATGTTTCCACTGTGGCTGGGTGGGACATGTTAAAAGGAATTGCCCAGAAAGAAGTACAATGCAAGGACATCGAGCTAGACAGCCAGGACTGTGCACAAAATGTAGAAAAGGAAACCATTGGGCCAGTGAATGTCGATCTATAAAGGACATCAACAGACAGCCACTTGTCTCCTCTAATTCAGGAGCTTGCCCAAAAAACGGCCAGCGGGGCCCCTGTCCTCAGGACCCGCAAATATATGGGGCAGTAAGTGTAGAGAGCCAGGGGGAAACAACCTGGACTCTCCTTTATCCTCCTCGAAGCCGAGGAAAGCAATTGAGGGTTCAGCGGGATTGGATCTCTGCTCAACCACCAGAGTAGTATTGACTCCACAGATGGGAACCCAATTAATTTACAAAGATTTTAGAGGACCCTTTCCCAAGGATACAGTAGGACTGCTCTTGAAGAGATCCTCCTCGGCCTTGCGAGGTCTTATAGTCCATCCAGGAGTGATCGATCCAGATTATGAAGGAATTATCAAAGTCATGGTCTGGTAGCTATTTCTCCAGGGGATAGAATAGCACAACTTCTAATCATCTCTAGTCTTCACAGCTTGTACCCAGCTGCATCACAAAAAAGGGGAGAAAAAGGATTTGGGTCTTCAGGCACCCAGCTTACCTGTCTGTCATTACAAATGGATCAGCGTCCGGTTCTGGAGTTACAGGTGGATGGAAAATCCATCTTGGGGCTTTTAGATACGGGAGCTGATAGGTCCATAATTGCAAGGAAGGACTGGCCAAACAGATGGCCAATTCAGGAGTCAGAACAAATATTACAAGGCCTGGGCTATGCAAAGAGCCCAGACATAAGTGCCAGGATGTTCCCTTGGAAAGATAAGGAAGGGCATGATGGGATGTTTAAACCATATGCGCTTGAGCTGCCTATTACCTTATGGGACAGGGATTTGTTGAAGGATCTACAATTAAGACTTACTAATGAATATTCTGGTGCCTCCCAGAAGATGATGAAAGACATGGGATGGCACCCATCCTTCGGGTTGGGAAAAGGGTTGCAAGGAAGTAAGTCCCTGATTCTCCCAATTAAAAAAAAAAGCCTCGGGAAGGAATGGGTTTTTCCTAGGGGCCACTGGGGGATGCATTCCCATAACCTGGAAAACTGAGGAGCCGATGTGGGTGCCTCAGTGGCCATTTTCCTCAGAAAAAGTACAAGCTGCTAAGGAATTAGTTGAAGAACAATATCTTTTGAGTCATATTCAACCTTCTGTATCTCCATGGAATACCCCAATTTTTGTTATCAGAAAGAAATCTGGCAAATGGAGGTTATTACATGATCTGCAAGCTATTAATGCACAGATGCAGGTGATGGGCTCCATTCAGAGAGGTCTGCCTCTCTTATCTGCCCTGCCAGAAAAGTGGCCTCTAATAGTAATTGATATTAAAGATTGTTTCTTTTCCATTCCCTTGGATTTGAAAGATAGTGTTACATTTGCTTTTACTTTGCCCCCCTGTAATCATGAAGAGCCTGATCAAAGATTTGAGTGGGTGGTGTTGCCTCAAGGAATGGCTAATAGTTCTACCATGTGCCAGCTTTATGTAGGAAAAGCATTGGAACCAATTAGGAAAACATATCCCAAACTTCACTGTGTTCATTACATTCTACTTGCAGCAAAGGATGAAAAGTATTTGCAGGAAGCCTATGGAAAGATGGTGGAGAGTTTGAGGCAATGGGGTTTGCATATTGCACCAGAGAAAGTGCAACAAGATAAAATAGTGTCCTATTTAGGAACAAGGATTGCCCCTACGGCCATTTGGCCTCAAAAGATATAGTGGAGGGTTGATTCCTTGCATACTTTAAATGATTTTCAGAAATGGTTAGGCGATATCAATTGGATTCGGCCCTATTTGAAGATCCCAAATGTTAAATTAAAACCTCTGTTTCAAATTTTCACAGGATTACTGTGGCAAGAAGGCCCATTGTTATGGATCCATTCCAAAATATCCACTTGGAGGACATTAGATCATTACCCTACAGCAGTGGGTTCTTTAGCCTTGTTGGGAATTCAGCATTGTTTACAATTTTATGGTATAAAACCAAGCTCTATTGTAATCCCTTATGATGGGTATCAGCAAAAGGTCCTAACAGCAAATATTGATGAGTGGGCTATTTTAGCCTGTATTAATGAGGGCCCATTTGATAATAATTATCCCAAACATCCATTAATGACCATTTTTAAGGAACATCCAGTCATTTTCCCTCAAGTGGTGAGGAAAACACCCATTAAGGATGCAGTTAATGTGTTTACTGATGGATCAAAAACCGGATGTGGTGTATATGTGGTAGAGGGGAATGATCCTGTGGTCAGGCAGTATTATCCCTGTACTCCGCAGATGGTGGAATTACAAATAGTTATTGAGGTCATTAAGGATTGTGATTTTCCTTTTAATCTAATTTCAGATTCACAATATGTAGTTAATTTAGTTTTATCCCTAGAGGTGGCAGGCCAAATAAAAGCTCATAGTACCATCCAAGCCTTAGCCTTACAATTACAGAAGTTGCTGTGGAAAAGACGCCAACCATTATATATTGGACATATCCTTGCCCATAGTGGGCTTCCAGGACCCTTAAGTAAGGGAAATGATATTGTGGATAATTGTACTAGTATGGAGTTCATATTTTTAGCATCCCCTAAAATTTCATTCTAAATTTCATGTTAATGCTAAAACTCTGCAGAGAAAATTTGGAATCTCTAGAGCACAAGCTCGGGATGTAGTCACTACCTGTGGACGTTGCCTTGAGTTTTAACACCCACCTTCTTATGGAGTGAATCCTAGAGGATTGCTCCCTCTACAGGTGTGGCAGATGGATGTGACACATTTTTCAGGATTTGGCAAATTGAAATATGTTCATGTATCCATTGATACATGTTCAGGAATAGTTTATGCATCTCCCATGGCAGGGGAAAAGGCCTCTCGTGTTATACAGCATTGTTTGGTGGCCTGGGCAGCTTGGGGTAAGCCCCAACAACTTAAAAACAGATAATGGCCCTGCATATACTGCCAAAACCCTGGTGTCTTTTTGTCAACAGATGGATGTACAAGTTAAACACGGCCTGCCATATAATCCTCAAGGCCAAGGAATCATTGAACGAGCACATAGAACCTTAAAAGAATTATTAATAAAACAAAAAGGGGGAATAGGCTATGGCCATACCCCAAAGATAAGACTCTCCTTAGCTCTTTTTACCTTAAATTTTTTGCAACTGGATAAGGAAGGTCGCTCTGATGCTGAATGACATGCTAATACCAGCCCCAGTAAACTGAGGTATGCTAAATGGAAGGATGTGCTTACAGGATCATGGAATCGTCCGGATCCTGTGTTAGCCTGGGGGAGAGGGTCTGTTTGCATGTTTCCACAGAATCTCGCAGAGCCAGTGTGGGTTCCAGAGCAGCTAGTGTGACACTGTCAAAATGAAGAAGCTGATCTTGCTGGTGATGAGCATGTGTCTGCCCCTGATGGGTGCGAAACCCAGATGGGGAATACTGTCAGTGTTTAAATTGGACTGCAAATTTTGATGGCAAGATGAATGAGCCTCATTTGGTGATTGTCACTGTGAATTCTACCCAAGTGGATCCTGGCTTGGCATCGGGAAAGAATGAGCTGGGATAGGTGCCCTCGCTGTGGCCCTTGTTTTGGCATGCATGTATGCATGTTGTGTGTATGGTGTATGTGTTGGTTGCAGGATGCCCAGGTCCAAACTGCCGCCATGGTGGTGCAAGCTTTTGCCACAGTGGAAGCAGGGCAGTCACCTCAGATTTGGTTTGCTGCCATGAAGAATGAACAATGAAGCCATCATTCCATAGGGTTGTAAGGCTAAGCCCTGCACAGAGGTTAGTCTGGAAGCTGTTTGATGATCTCTGGGAGGTATGTCTGATTGCATAAGGGTTGAGTGTCCTAGTGTCCTTCCCCCAGAAAAAACGGCACAGGAGCAGGTCAGGGTTGCTCTGGGTAAAAACCTGTGAGCCTAAGAGTCAATCCTGTACATGTCCCTATTTCTGCACACTGGGGACCAAACCTCTATCTTCACCCAGGAAGTTTGTTCAAAAAAAATATAAAAGGGGGAATTGTGGGAAGCCATTCAGACTCCCTGGCCAGCCAGACAGAAATCTATTCCAGGCAGTAAACAAGCCCATGTTTGGTGGATGGCCCACCCTTAATCCCTGATTGGCTGAGCAAGCCTGCCTGGTGAGGTGATGTGACCTGTGGTGATTGGTGTGGGGCATGGTTGTGGCTGGAGTGGGAGAAAAACACTTGTAACCAGAGAGGCGGGGGATTTGAAGAGAGAAGCTTCCTAAGTAAACTTTTTTAAGAAGAACCGGTGGTTGCGTTTTTTCTTGCTGGTCGAGTTGGATGTGACACTGGATGTTTTGAGTTCGATCTTTTTGCATTTTGTATTTTCTTTGATTATTGTGCCAATGTTCTCTATGGAATCTTCTGCACCTGAGATTCTCTCTTCCATCTCTTGTATTCTGTTGATGATGCTCGCATTTATGGTTCCAGATTTCTTTCCTTTGGTTTCTATCTCCAGTGTTGCCTCACTTTGGGTTTTCTTTATTGTGTCTACTTCCCTTTTTAGGTCTAGTATGGTTTTGTTCATTTCCATCATCTGTTTGGATGTGTTTTCCTGTTTTTCTGTAAGGATTTGCAACTCTTTAGCAGTGTTCTCCTATATTTCTTTAAGTGAGTTATTAAAGACCTTGATGTCTTCTACCATCATCATGAGATATGCCTTTAAATCCGGGTCTAGGTTTTCGGGTGTGTTGGGGTGCCTTGGACTTGCTGAGGTGGGAGTACTGTGTTCTGATGATGGTGAGTGGTCTTGGTTTTTGTTAGTAAGATTCTTACATCTGACTTTCGCCATCTGGTAAATTCTGGAATCAGTTGTTATAGCTGTCTCTAGTTAGAGCTTGTTCCTCTCGTGATTCTGTTATTCTCTACCAGCAGACTGGGGAGACTAGCTCTCTCCTGAATTTCAGTGGTCAGAGTACTCTCTGCAGGCAGGCTCTCCTCTTTCAAGGAAGGTGCACAGATATCTGGCATTCAGACCTCCCTCCTGGCAGAAGATGAAGGCCTGAAACACACCTGTCCCAGAAGCTGTTAGTTTCTGTAGTCCACACTCTCACCTGTACAGACTAGTCTAGGTGGAGTCTGGGAACCAAGATGTCTCCTGCAGATGCTCAGGCAAACCCTCCCAGGCTGGCCAGACACATATCCTCTGGCAGGGAAGGTGCCCGGATGTCTGGAGCTGAAAATGGGGATGCCTCAGAAGCTCTGTGGCTCCTGCCTGTCCCAGAAGCTGTTAGCTTCTGTAGACCACACTCTCACCTGTGCAGAGTAGTCTCGGTGGGGTCCGGGATCCAAATTGTCTCCCACAGATGCTTAGGCAAAATCCTCCCACGCTGGGTGGACACCTATCCTCTGGCAGGGAAGGTGCCCGGATGTCTGGAGCACGAAAAGGGGGCTGCCTCAGAAGTTCTGTGGCTCCTGCCTGTCCCAGAAGCTGTTAGCTTCTGTAGTCCACACTCTCACCTGTGCAGAGTAGTTTTGGTGGAGTCCAGGAACCAAGATGTCCCGAGCAGATGCACAGGCAAATAAAGAAGCAAGTAATATTATCCAGTAGAGATATCCAAATGTGTATAAGAAAAGTTAGAGGTTGGTGTATGGTATAATTACAACAAAACACAGGTATATTTGCCAAATGTAAACAAAAGGAGAAATAACCAATTGAATGGTTTTTCAAATGAAATGTCAAAAAATAGAAAACATATGTTCAAGCGGGTCATGCAGTAAAAAGAAGAAAAAACAGAACAAAAGCAATCCCCTACACCCCCTCCCCCCCAAAAAAAGGCTAGTGGATTCTTCAAAATTTTTATTAAGGTCATTCATGTTTTTAGCATCTACTCATTAGCAGCAATAAAGAGTCTTAGATATTTGCTTTATGTTGTTGTATTAAAACAATAATTTATATCAATCTCAAAATTCCTAATTTCCCCATTAAGCTCTTTTACCTTTGTTAATGACATTATATTGGAGAACGGAGAAGATGGATTACCTGTGAATATTAACTTGCATGAGCAAGCAACTACGAGTACATATTGGTCATTTGTTATTTTAATTTATTCTCTCTTTCATGTGTGTGAGTGTGTGTGTATGTGTGTGTGTGTGTGTGTGTGTGTGCCCTATGTGCATATGCCCAAGAACCAGAAAAAGGTGCCAGATTTTCTGAATGTGCAAATGCAGCTAATTATGAATACTCTGACATGGGTCCTGGGAATGGAACCAGAGCCCTATGGAAGTACAGCAAGTTCTCTTAACTACTTTGCCATTTCTCCAGTACATCTATATCAATTTTCATGCCAAATATATTTTTATTCATATTATTACTGTTTATTACTCAATAATTTAGAGAAGTGTATTCAGGGGTCTGTCTTATTCCATTTGGAGTGTTGTAACAAAATTCTATTATTTAGGTAGAAAATTATTATGTCAAGGGAATCTAAGCTTTAAATGGATAAGTCCATGATTTGTATATTTGTCATTAGTAGAGGTGATGGTTTTAGGAACATTTTTTCTTATATTAACATATTCCATTTCCACTATATTCAGTGATGATGGAAAGGACACAGGATTATTTTTCAATAGGACACTAATACATTCATAAGGTTAATGCTGATCTGATACAATCATTTCCTGTGGTCACTGGATCCTAATATAACTATCTCAGAGGTTAAGATTTTAACATTTACATATGCACCACAGGTTCAGACCATAGTCATCTTTAATTTTAATAATATATTTATCTATTTCTTATCTCTTTCAGTCTTACATTATATATTTTTACAATGTGAAGTTGGTATCATTCACAGTATGTTATACAAACATATAGTACACATAATATTTTCTTCTTTGATAGCCAATCCTTTAACATTATATTAATCCATTCATAATTGTTTATAATATTCTTGATTGGAATTTGTCTTAAACAATAACCACTGCATTCCTTTATTAATATTGTTGTGACATAATATATATATATATATACATGCATTTTTTACATATCTTAAAGTTTTCCTTGCAGTGCATATTTAATCCTCAGTGAACTTTAATTTTTTTGAACATGATATTATCTACAATGACTTAGAAGACCAAAATAGGGCATTTCTGTGAGTCATTATCTAGAGAAGGTTAACTGAGATAGGAAGACCCACCGTTTCACAGACTGATGTCTTGGACTGATTAAAAAATGAGAAGCACTCTATATATACGCCTCCTCTCTCTCTCTCTCTCTCTCTCTCTCTCTCTCTCTCTCTCTCTCTCTCTCTCTTTATTCCACACTGAATATGAGAAGTCACCCTAAGCTCCTGCCATTACACTTTCTCTGCCATGGGGGCCTAAACTCTTATATAATAAGCCAAATAAACTCTTACTTTCTTATGTTATCTTTACAGGGTAATTTTATTACATCAAGAGACAAAATAAAATAACTATTACAGAAACCACATGCTTAGATAGTTATATATTTTTTCAAGCTGTTAATTTATATATTATACTGTTCATTTTAAGCTGAGTATTATTATAGGTTGATTAATATTTTTATGTATGTAATTATGTTTACTTACATGATCATATTTTCTTATCATCCTTAATCAGTGTCTGGTTTTAAGTATGCATTCACTATTGTTGCTGCATTACAGGCCCTTTTAAAAAAATCATATCAGTCATGTTTATTTTAAAATATAGTGACTGTTGTAACATTGGTGATACGATTTTAAAGCATTTTACATATGCTTTTAAATAACACGATGCTATTTCATGTAAAGGGGGATATCTTTATAATAAGGATGATGAATATTTTTTCTTTTTTTTATATACTTTTTATTAGGTATTTTCCTCACTTACATTTCCAATGCTATCCCAAAAGTCCCCCATACCCTCCCACCCAATCCCCTACCTGCCCACTTCCACTTTTTGGCCCTGGCGTTACCCTGAACTGGGACATACGAAGTTAGCAAGTCCAATGGGCCTCTCTTTACAGTGATGGCTGACTAGGCCATCTTTTGATACATATGCAGCTAGAGTCAAGAGCTCTGGGGTACTGGTTAGTTCATAATGTTGTTCTACCTATAGGGTTGCAGATCCATTTAGCTTCTTGTGTACTTTCTCTAGCTCCTCCACTGGGGGCCCTGTGATCCATCCAATAGTTGACTGTGAGCATCCACTTCTGTGTTTGCTAGGCCCCGGCATAGTCTCACAAGACATAGCTATATCTGGGTACTTTAAGCAAAATCTTGCTAGTTTATGCAATGGTGTCAGTGTTTGGAAGCTGATTATGGTATGGAACCCTGGATATGGCAGGCTCTAGATGATCCATCCTTTTGACACAGCTCCAAGCTTTGTCTCTGTAACTCCTTCCATGGGTGTTTTTTTCCTAATTCTAAGAAGGGGCAAAGTGTCCACACTTTGGTCTTCGTTATTCTTGAATTTCATGCGTTTAGCAAATTGTATCTTATATCTTGGGTATCCTAAGTTTCTGGGCTAATATCCACTTATCAGTGAGTATATATTGTGTGAGTTCCTTTGTGATTGGGTTAACTCATTCATGATGATACCCTCCAGGTCCATCCATTTGTCTAGGAATTTCATAAATTCATTCTTTTTAATAGCTGAATAGTACTCCATTGTGTAGATGTACCACATTTTCTGTATCCATTCCTCTGTTGAGGGGCATCTGGGTTCTTTCCAGCTTCTGGCTATTATAAATAAGGCTGCTATGAACATAGTGGAGCATGTGTCCTTCTTACCGGTTGGAATATCTTCTGGATATATGCCCAGGAGAGGTATTGCAGGATCCTCCAGTAGTACTATATCCAGTTTTCTAAGGAACCACCAGACTGATTTCCAGAGTGTTTGTACAAGCTTGCAATCCCACCAACAATAGAGGAGTGTTCCTCTTTCTCCACATCCTCCCCAGCATCTGCTGTCACCTGAATTTTTTATCTTAGCCATCTGACTGGTGTGAAGTGGAATCTCAGGTTTGTTTTGATTTGTATTTCCCTGATGACTAAGGATGCTAAACATTTTTTTTAGGTGCTTCTCAGCCATTCGGTATTCCTCAGGTGAGAATTCTTTGTTTAGCTCTGAGCCCCATTTTTAATGAGGTTATTTGATTTTCTGGAGTTAACTTTCTTGAGTTCTTTATATATATTGGATATTAGTCCCTATCTGATTTAGGATAGGTAAAGATCCTTTCCCAATCTTTTCATGGCCTTTTTGTCTTATTGATGGTGTCTTTTGCCTTGCAGAAGATTTGCAGTTTCATCTGATGCTGAATATTTTATTGCCATCGTTTTTATTGTTGTCTTTCATTTTAGTATCATGTGCTATAAATTGCTGCATTATTTCTGCTGATTAGTGTCTTCCTGCTCATAAAGAAATTAGGGGAGCAGATGAGATTTAAAAACCCTTATGATATTCCTCCTGGAGGTTATACAAACAGAAAACAACCAAGGAGGATGAAACTTTTTCATGGTACACCTTCCTGCAAGTTGCATATAGGACTCTAGTGATACACCTCTTATACACCATAGTTGTGAGTTATGCTTTCTGATGTTGATACTGCATAAATGCCTATTTTTCTATAAGCACAATAAGTTTACAAGCTCAGCAATCAAAGCTTATAGAATCATTTCATTAAACTGTCACAGCCCTCTCTCTATTTGGAGGTGGGGAATACAAATAGACTCCATGGTAACAAAAAAAGGCAAGAATTTATTTAAAGCTATTTCTGAAATCCAGTAAGAACAAGACCGTTCTTAACTTCATATATTTTTTATCTGACAATTTTCATGCCTTAATGTAAATTGTGTCATCTAGCTTATGCTAGCCAGTTCAAGGGTCAATGTCTTATTTTGCTCATGTAATACCGAATGCTTGTTTTTTTTTTTTTTTCCTAAATTTGATTTTTCTAATCAGTAGTCAGGCCTTATAATTTTTATGGAAGCTAAATATTATGGGCAAGCTCATAGAAATTGGGTTATACACATTCTTAAAAGGATTTTACTCTGGCTTGAAGTATATTTATACTTAACATTTGCTGTAGTTGTGTGTCAGAGGATCGGAATTCCTCTCTATTTTTTTTAATATTTTTTATTACGTATTTTCCTCAATTACACTTCCAATGCTATCCCAAAAGTCCACCATAACCTCCCTCTCATTTCCCTACCTACCCATTCCCATTTTTTTGGCCCGGGCATTCCCCAGTACTGGGGCATATAAAGTTTTCATGTCCAATGGGCCTCTCTTTCCAGTGATGGCTGACTAGGTCATCTTTTAATACATATGCAGCTAGAGTTTAGAGCTCTGGGGTACTGGTTAGGTCATAATGTTGTTCCACCTATAGGGTTGCAGATCCATTTAGCTCCTTGGGTACTTTCTCTAGCTCCTCCATTGGGAGCCATTCAATAGCTGACTGTGAGCATCCACTTCTGTGTTTGCTAGGCCCTGGCATAGTCTCACAAGACACAGCTATATCTGGGTCCTTTCAGCAAAATCTGGCTAGTGTATGCAGTGGTGTCAGCATTTGGAAGCTGATTATGGGGTGGATCCCTGAATATCGCAGGCTCTAGATGGTCCATTCTTTTGACACAGCTCCAAACTTTGTCTCTGTAATTCCTTCCATGAGTATTTTGTTCCCAATTCTAAGAAGGGGCACAGTGTCCACACTTTGGTCTTCGTTCTTCTTGAGTTTCGTGCATTTACCAAATTGTATCTTATATCTTGGGTATCCTAAGTTTTGGGCTAATATCAGCTTTTCAGTGAGTACATATTGTGTGAGTTCCTTTGTGATTGTGTTACCTCACTCAGGATGATGCCCTCAAGGTCCATCCATATGCCTAGGAATTTCATAAATTCATTCATTTTAATAGCTGAGTAGTACTCCATTGTGTAAATGTACCACATTTTCTGTATCCATTCCTCTGTTGAGGGGCATCTGGGTTCTTTCCAGCTTCTGGCTATTGTAAATAAGGCTGCTATGAACATAGTGGAGCATATGTCCTTCTTACCGGTTGGAACATCTTCTGGATATATGCCCAGGAGAGGTATTGCTGGATCCTCTGGTAGTATTATGTCCAATTTTCTAAGAAACCTCCAGACTGATTTCCAGACTGGTTGTACAAGCTTGCAATACCACCTAAAATGGAGGAGTGTTCCTCTTTCTCCACATCCACGCCAGCATCTGCTGTCACCTGAATTTTTGATCTTACCCATTCTAACTGGTGTGAGGTGGAATCTCAGGGTTGTTTTGATTTACATTTCCCTGATGTTTAAGGATGATGACCATATTTTCAGGTGCTTCTCTGCCATTCGGTATCCTTCAGGTGAGAATTCTTTGTTCAGTTCTGAGCCCCATTTTTTAATGGGATTATTTGATTTTTCTGGAGTCCACCTTCTTGATTTCTTTATATATATTTGATATAAGTCCCCTATCTGATTTAGGATAGGTAAATATCCTTTCCGAATCTGTTGGTGGTCTTTTTTTCTTATTGACGGTGTCTTTTGCCTTGCAGAAGCTTTGCAGTTTCATGAGGTCCCATTTGTCAATTCTCGATCTTACAGCACAAGCCATTGCTGTTCTATTCAGGAATTTTCCTCCTATGTTCGAGGCTTTTCCCCACTTTCTCCTCTATAATTTGCAGTATTTCTGGTTTTATGTGAAGTTCCTTGATCCACTTAGATTTGACCTTAGTACAAGGAGATAAGAATGGATCGATTTGCATTCTTCTACATGATAACAACCAGTTGTGCCAGCACCATTTGCTGAAAATGCTATCTTTCTTCCACTGGATGGTTTTAGTTTCCTTGTCGAAGATCAAGTGACCATAGGTGTGTGGGTTCATTTCTGGGTCTTCAATTCTATTCCATTGGTCTACTTGTCTGTCACTATACCAGTACCATGCAGTTTTTATCACAATTGCTCTGTAGTAAAGCTTTAGGTCAGGAATGGTGATTCCACCTGAGGTTCTTTTGTCCTTGAGAAGAGTTTTTGATGTCCTAGGTTTTTTGTTATTCCAGATGAATTTGCAGGTTTCTCTTTCTAATTCGTTGAAGAATTGAGTTGGGATTTTGATGGGGATTGCATTGAATCTGTAGATTGCTTTTGGCAAGATAGCCATTTTTACAATGTTGATCCTGCCAATCCATGAGCATGGGAGATCTTTCCATCTTCTGAGATCTTTAATTTCTTTCTTCAGAGACTTGAAATTTTTATCATACAGATCTTTCACTTTTTTAGTTAGAGTCACGCCAAGATATTTTATATTATTTTTGACTATTGAGAAGGGTGTTGTTTCCCTAAGTACTTTCTCAGCCTGTTTATTCTTTGTGTAGAGAAAGGCCATTGACTTCTTTGAGTTAATTTTATATCCAGCTACTTCACAGAAGGTGTTTATCAGGTTTAGGAGTTCTCTGGTGGAATTTTTAGGGTCACTATCATATCATCTGCAAAAAGTGATATTTTGAATTCATCTTTTCCAATTTGTATCCCCTTGATGTCCTTTTGTTGTCGAATTGCTCTGGCTAGGACTTCAAGTACTATGTTGAAGAGGTAGCAAGAAAGTGGGCAGCCTTGTCTAGTCCCTGATTTTAGTGGGATTGCTTCCAGCTTCTCACCATTTACTTTGATGTTGGCTCCTGGTTTGCTTTTATCATGTTTATGTATGGGCCTTGAATTCCTGATCTTTCCAAGACTTTTATCATGAATGGGTGTTGGATCTTGTCCAATGCTTTTTCCGCATCTAATGAGATGATCATGTGGTTTTTGTCTTTGAGTTTGTTTATATAATGGATTACATTGATGGATTTTCGTATATTAAACCATCCCTGCATCCCTGGAATAAAACCTACTTGTTCAGGATGGATGACTGCTTTAATGTGTTCTTGTATTCAGTTAGCAAGAATTTTATTGAGTATTTTTGCATTGATATTCATAAAGGAAATTGGTCTGAAGTTCTTTATATTTGTTAGATCTTTCTGTGGTTTATGTATCAGAGTAATTGTGGCTTCATAGAATGAGTTGGGTAGAGTTCCTTCTACTTCTATTTTGTGGAATAGTTTGTGCAGAACTGGAATTAGATCTTCTTTGAAGGTCTGATAGAACTCTGCACTAAACCCATCTGTTCCTGGGCATTTTTTAGCTGGGAGACTATTAATGACTGCTTCTATTTCTTTAGGGGATATGGGACTGTTTAGATGGTTAACTTGATCCTGATTTAATTTTGGTACCTGGTATCTGTCTAGAAATTTATCCATTTCATCCAGGTTTTCCAGTTTTGTTGAGTATAGCCTTTTGTAGAAGGATCTGATGGTGTTTTGGATTTCTTCAGGATCTGTTGTTATGTCTCCCTTTTCATTTCTGATTTTGTTAATTAGGATGTTGTCCCTGTGCTCTCTAGTGAGTCTACCTAAGGGTTTATTTATCTTGTTGATTTTCTCAAAGAACCAACTCCTTGTTTGGTTAATTCTTTGAATAGTTCTTGTTTCCACTTGGTTGATTTCACCCATGAGTTTGATTATTTCCTGCCGTCTACTCCTCTTGGGTGAATTTGCTTTTTTTTTTTTTTTTTCTAGAGCTTTTAGATGTGTTGTCAAGCTGCTCGTGTGCACTCTCTCCAGTTTCTTTTTTGAGGGTCTCAGAGCTGTGAGTTTCTCTCTTAGAAATGCTTTCATGGTGTTCCATATGTTTGGGTATGTTTTGGCTTCATTTTCATTAAACTTTAAAAAGTCTTTAATTTCTTTCTTTATTCCTTCCTTGACCAGGGTATCATTGAGAAGATTGTTGTTCAGTTTCCACGTGAATGTTTGCTTTCCATTATTTATGTTGTTATGTTGTTATTGAAGATCAGCCTAGTCCATAGTGGTCTGATAGGATGCATGGGGCAATTTCAATATTTTTGTATCTGTTGAGGCCTGTTTTGTGACCAATTATATGGTCAATTTTGGAGAAGGTCCCGTAATGCCCTGAGAAGAATGTATATCATTTTTTTAGGATAAAATGTTCTGTAGATATTTGTTAAGTCCATTTGTTTCATAACTTCTGTTAGTTTCACTGTGTCCCTGTTTAGTTTCTGTTTCCATGATCTGTCCATTGATGAAAGTGGTGTGTTGAAGTCTCCCACTATTATTGTGTGAGGTGCAATGTGTGCTTTGTGCTTTACTAAAGTGTATTTAATGAATGTGTCTGCCCTTGATTTGGAACATAGATATACAGAATTGAGAGTTCCTTTGATGAGTATGAAGTGTCCCTCCTTGTCTTTTTTGATAACTTTGGGTTGGAAGTCGATTTTATCCGATATTAAAATTGCTACTCCAGCTTGTTTCTTCAGTCCATTTGCTTGGAAAATTGTTTTCCAGCCTTTCACTCTGAGGTAGTGTCTGTCTTTTTCCCTGAGATGGGTTTCCTGTAAGCAGCAGAATGTTGGGTCCTGTTTGTGTAGCCAGTCTGTTAGTCTATGTCTTTTTATTGGGGAATTGAGTCCATTGATATTAAGAGATATTAAGGAAAAGTAATTGTTGCTTCCTATTATTTTTGTTGTTAGAGTTGGCATTCTGTTCTTGTGGCTGTCTTCTCTTTTGGTTTGTTGAGGGATTAGTTTCTTGCTTTTTCTAGGGCATCATTTCCATCCTTATATTGTTTTTTCTGTTATTATCCTTTGAAGGGCTGGATTCGTGGAGAGATAATTGATGAATTTTGTTTTGTCGTGGAATACTTTGGTTTCTCCATCTATGGTAATTGAGAGTTTGGCCAGGTATAGTAGCCTGGGCTGGCATTTGTGTTCTCTTAGTGTCTGTATAACATCTGTCCAGGCTCTTCTGGCTTTCATAGTCTCTGGTCAAAAGTCTGGTGTAATTCTGATAGGCCTGCCTTTATATGTTACTTGATCTTTCTCCCTTACTGCTTTTAATATTCTATCTTTATTTAGTGCATTTGTTGTTCTGATTATTATGTGTCGGGAGGAATTTCTTTTCTGGTCCAGTCTATTTGGAGTTCTGTAGGCTTCTTTTATATTCATGGGCATCTCTTTCTTTAGGTTTGGGAAGTTTTCTTCTATAATTTTGTTGAAGATATTTGCTGGCCCTTAAGTTGAAAATCTTCATTCTCATCAACTCCTATTATCTGTAGGTTTGGACTTCTCGTTGTGTCCTGTATTTCCTGGATGTTTTGAGTTAGGATCCTTTTGTGTTTTGTATTTTCTTTGATTGTTGTTCCAATGTTCTCTATGAAATCTTCTTCACCTGAGATTCTCTCTTCCATCTCTTGTATTCTGTTGCTGATGCTCGCATCTATGGTTCCAGATTTCTTTCCTAGGCTTTCTATCTCCAGCGTTACCTCACTTTGGGTTTTCTTTATTGTGTCTACTTCCCTTTTTAGGTCTAGTATGGTTTTGTTCATTTCCATCAGTTGTTTGGATGTGTTTTCCTGTTTTTCTTTAAGGACTTCTACCTGTTTGGTTGTGTTTTCCTGTTTTTCTTTAAGGGCCTGTAACTCTTTAGCAGTGCTCTCCTGTATTTCTTTAAGTGAGTTATTAAAGTCCTTCTTGATGTCCTTTACCATCATCATTAGATATGCTTTTAAATCCGGGTCTAGCTTTTCTGTTGAGTTTGGGTGCCCAGGACTAGGTGGGGTAGGAGTGCTGTGTTCTGATGATGGTGAGTGGTCTTGATTTCTGTTAGTAGGATTCTTACGTTTGCCTTTCGCCATCTTTTAATCTCAGGAGCTAGTTTTTATAGTTGTCTCTGGTTAGAGCTTGTTCTTCAGGTGATTCTGTTAGCCTCTATCAGCAGATCTGGGAGACAAGCTTTCTCCTCTGAATTTCAGTGGTCAGAGCACTCTCTGCAGGCAAGCTCTTCTCTTACAGGAAAGGTGCACAGATATCTGGCCTTAGGACCTCCCTCCTGGCTGAAGACGAATGCCCAAAACAGGACCTGTTCTGAAGCTGAGTTGCTTTGGCCTGTCCCAGAAGCTGTTAGCTTCTGTATTCTACACTCTCACCTGTGCAGAATATTCTCGGAGGAGTCCTGGAACCAAGATATCTGCAGCCAATGCTCAGGCCAAGCGCTCCCGGCCTGGGCTGACCCCTATCCTCTGGTTGGGAAATTGGCCAGCTGTCTGGGGCCCGAAAAGGGGGCTGCCTTAGAAGCTCAGTGGCTCCCTCCTGTCCCAGAAGCTTTTAGCTTCTGTATTCTGTACTCTCACCTGAGCAGAATACACTCGGCGGGGGCCCTGAACCAAGATGTCTGTTGCCAATCCTCAGGCCAAGCACTCCTGGGCCGGGTGAACCCCTTTCCTCTGGCTGGGTAAGTGTCCGGATGTCTGGGGCCTGTGCAGAACAATCTTGGCTGGGTCCTGGAACCCAGATGTTTGCTGCTGATGCTCAGGCAAAGCTCTCCCACGCCGGGCGAACCCCTTTCCTCTCCAGAATTCCTCTCTTATTTTTGTTTTGTCTTCATACCATCTCAAGACAAATCTGGACCTACTAGCTTCACAAGCTGTAAGGATCTGTAACCTACAAGAATCTTACTGGCAAGGTGATAAGCACTGTTGGAAGGAAAGTGTTATGATCTAGTGAAGCAACCTTGGCTCTTCAATGTTCCTATATTCCCATGCTTCTCACTATTTTGTGCCTCTTGCCACAGATTTGAATCTTAAAATCAAGAGATCTGAAGTCTGCAAGACAATCTCCAAAATGGGATAATGCTATATTAGTGCCCCCTAACTCTCTGTCGATCTCTATCCCACTCTGATAATAATTCACAATGGCTTCTCTTCCAGTTTCCCTGCTAGAGCTACATTCTTGGCTTCTGACTGGTTGAATTTTGAGAAGCACTACTCATTTTCACTGTGGACCCTGAAAAATCTCACTCTTTGAATCACCTTTGCTATATACTTTTCAACAAAATTAACTATTCTTAACTACTTCTCTCCAGCAGCCTCTACTACAGGAAGGCAGCCTCTGATAATCTTTGGATCACTTCTCTTATAACTCACACAAACAAACAGGCAAGCAGAAAACAACCAAATATGAAAATCAACAGCTAAAATGTAAAATAAAAATTGTAAAATTGAAAATATGAGATTATAGAACCTGTACCCAAGTATTATATTATTTGTTTGTAAGAAGTTAGCACAAGTCTTTATTGGACCTTTTGAAATAAGGATATGCTCCATGAATCCTTAATTCTGTCCAGTTCTAATGCAGTACATCTGCTTTCACTCAGATGCATTCTTCAGAGACACTAAATCTTACATTTTATTTTTACTCACTACATATTTCTTGAGTTTTATGACTACTAGCAACATATGCCACTATATATCAAGTCCCTCATTATTAAAAATGTAGAAGACTATGGATTTTTTTGTTTTCCAATTTCATATGTCTGAACATAATGACAACAGACACATTTTGGTGAGAAGAATTCTTGACCATATTATCTTACTAAGTTGACACATTTTTACATTCTCATGTTTTTCTTTTAAAGTTTTGCTTACTTTTTTTTTTCAAAAAATGCATTGTCTACTAACAACATTTTAAAAGACACAGTGGATTTCACAGATGATCTTACAAGGACCAGAGGACTCCAAAATAATGGAAAAATGTGCCTCCTCAATAGACTACTTCTGTTCCTTGTGAAAATTTTCAAAATTAAAAAAAAGTCACTTATAGCTTATAATCAACAAACAAACAATCCAGTAGCTGAGTGTACGAGGAAGTACACTCTCTCTTCCTATATCCTCGACTAATTAAAAGAATAGTCATGAAAGATTTTCCAAAACTCAAATATTACATAAACAGTCACAACTTTATGCAAAGTCCATCCCTACAGAGACACCCATCTTACTATTTTGTTCAATCTTGGTTTGATGATCCTCTTCCTATTCATCTTGGTCTTAAGTGTAATTGTTTTCAAACGGTTTATATAACCTCTACTCTCTTCCCCTTCCTATATTTATTCAGCCTTGGGTAAGCACATGGCACATGAAACCAGGACTGGAGCCTCCTGTCATTCTCAAAGGAACTTTTGTTTTTGAGAGCTGATCTCCCTTCCTAGTTTGTGTTTGACATATGTGCTTACATGTGGCCAATTTTAATGAGCTATGTTAAAAAGTTACTGCTGCAACTGCTTTCAGCAAATGAAATTAATATACCCAAGATTTAAAGATTTCTCACATATATTTACATTTTTCTGGATGATTCAGACTTTACCAACTGCAAGAATTTATCAACATGTCTTTTAAAAGTCATTATTTTGATACTATTTAATTTTATAATACTTAACCCAAAACTTAAAGAAAAAATAACAACGATATTTCCAGAACACTCCTTTAAGAGCATGTAGCTTATGTTAGATTTATGAAAGCTAATCATAGTTTTTGACGAAACCTATAATCAGTGTCTAGCCTTTCTGGTGCCTGGGTGAGTTTGAAGAGAGTCTCATTGGATGATATATATATATATATTCCTCTTTCCAACAAGAAGCCTGAAGGTATTAGTTAGATATTAGTTGAATATCTTTTTTTTTATTCTTCAAATTCATTTATTTGTAGGGTTGCTTTGAAATTTTAATCAGTTTTGTAGTCATACAGTATTTAACAATGAAATGTAGAGATTCTGGCTTGTTGTGATAAATAAACGTAGGTGAATCTATCGCTTTAATCATAATTTTTCAAAATCATCTATATGTTCATCATAACCCTTTGTCATTGCATTCACAGCATGACAACAAGCATCACTTTGAGCTCCAGCAACACAATTCATAATTACTTGGTCATGAATTTTAAAATAAACGGAATTAGATGACTTGTGTCTCCTTGCCTTTTTCTCAACCTATCTTTTTTTTAATTTATTTTTTAATTAGGTATTTTCCTAATTAGTAGCAAGTAGTTATCAATTGGAGATTGTTTCTACATTAGGAATAGGGGTAATTCTTTCAGCCTGAGGACCCCATCTGGTATAGTGCTGTACAGACCCCAGGGATGCTTCCACAATCTGTCTGAGTTCCTATGTGTGTTGATCCTGCTTATTTAGAGTTTTATTTCCTTGCAGTCCTCCATGCACTCTGGTTATTACACTCTTTTGACCTCTTCTTTGAGAAGAGATTTGAGAGAGATACCCCATACAGGACTAAGTATGCCAAGGTTTCTCACTCTCTACATATGTTATGGCTGTGTGTCTCTATGCTTGTTCTCATTTATTGCAGAAGGAAGCTTCCCTGGAGATGACTGAGAAAGACAAATGCATTTGAGCCATTTATTGTTACATATTCTTAATAGGAAAGGACTGTCTAATTTTACTCTAAGACCCAGAGTCTAGTCTCAGATTGTTGGTCTCTTAAGCAGTGTTAGGTATGGATTACATCTCCTGGAGTGGACCTGAAGTCAAATCATATATTGATTGGCAACTCCCACAAGCTTCATGCCACAATTGCATCAGTATAACTTACAGGCAAGAAACTAGTAGATCAAACTGTTTGCGGTTGAGATGGTATTGCCATTTCTTATTTGGTAGTGTAGAGACTACCTTCCTGTACCAAAATGAGCAGATGGGAGTGAAGGCTCCATGAAGGCATCTGATATTCTTCTCTATGATCAATGAGTTGTATGTGTTTGCTGTTTCTGCACTAGGGCCATGTTAGGGAAATGGGATGGAATTCTAATGGATGCCTTTGGCCAATAATTCACCTAGATATAACCAATTTCCAACACTGAAAACTTCATTTGGTGATATCTACATGTCTAGTTGGGGATCTGACTCACCCACTATTTGGTGATTTTATTTTGATTGCCTTCACACACACACACAAACACACACACACACACACACACACACACACACACATGGAAGTTTTTATGGTGTTCCCACACCACCCTTCAAAACGCTCTTGATTTTAGATGTATCTCTTTATATTACCTTCTACATCTCCCTATTCCCTCCCCTGATTCATTTCATCCTCTATTCCAGTCGACTGTACATCCACACATCTCTCTATTCTATGTCCCTTACCTAGTGAAATCTGTCAGCCCCCTCTTCTCTTACTATATCCCCATTGCTCTATTTCTATCAAGTGTAGCTTTGTTATCATTGATATAACTAAAATCTACATATAAACAAACCTATACCTTATTTGTCTTTCTGAGTCTAGGGAACATCAGTCAGGATGATTTTTATTTTTAGTTAAATTTTTTTACAATATTTATCATTATTTCATTTTTTAAAATGTCTTAATAATATATCCTTGTAAAAATGCACCACATATTCTTTATCCATCCTCCAGGTGAGATATATGGAGGTAGTCTACAGTTTCTAGTTATTAGGAATGGAGCAGCAATGGGCATGTTTGGGCAAGTATGTATGTAGTAGGATGAAGCATCCTTTGAATAGATTCCCAAGAGTGATATAGTTAGATCTTGAGGAAGACTGATTCACATCTTCAGATGGAGCTACCACACTAATCTGCAAGGGCTGTAGGAGTTTATAACCCCATGAGCAATGAATGGGAAGTCCCCTTACTCCACATCCTCGTCAGCATGATCTGGCACTTGTTTTATTGTTCTTGGCTTTTGTGACTCATGCAAGTTGAAATCTGAAAGTAGTTTTGATTTTCAATTCCCTAATGACTAAGAATATTGAACATTTTCTGAAGTATTTCTCAGTTATTTGAGTTTACTCTTAACAGTTCTCTGCTTAGATCTGTACTCCATTTTTAAATGGTTTATTTATTTTTTTGACATTTTGTTTCTTGATACACACACACACACACACACACACACACATACACAAACACACACACACACACACACACACACACACACACACACACACACACACACACATCTGGCATTTTCCAGATGTAAAGTTAGTGAAAAAAATCTTTTCCTATTTTGCAGGCTGCTGCTTTGTCAAAACGATGATATCCTTTTCTTTGCAGACTTTTTTCAGTTTCATGGGTCCCATTTTACTAGTTGTAGATCTTAGTGCCTGGGCTAATGATATTCTGTTTAGAAAGTCTTTTCCTGTGGAAATGATTTCAAAGCTAGTCCCCACTTTCTCTTCTATTAGTATCAGTATATCTGGTTTTATGGTACTATTTTAATTCATTTATAAGTGAGATTTACATGAGCTTATAGGTATGGATATATTGGATTCTTCTACATGCAGACATCCAATTTGACCAGCACCAATTTTTGAAAGGCTGCATTTTTTCAGGGTGCATTTTTTGGCTTCTTTATCCAATATCAAGTGTCCATAGATACCTGTAATTGTGTCTTGGACTTTAATCTAAACACATTGGGTTGGGCCAACAATATTCTCTATTTATTACTATATCTCTGTAGTATGACTTGAAATTAGCAATGTTGTTACCTTTAGTAGATATTTTATTATTAGGGTTTGTTTTAGCTATTGGTTTGTAAGTGTGTGTTGGTGTGTGTGTGTGTCTGTGCATGCACACGCTCAGGTGTGTGTGCATGTGTGTGTTTCCATATGAAATTACAAATTGGTCCTTTCTGATCATTGAAGAATGTATCAAAATTTTGATGGGGATTGTATTGAATCTATAGATAGCTTTTGTTTTGTTTTGAGTTTTTACTTAATTAATTCTACTGATCTCTAAGCAATAAGAAAATTTTTCCATCTTCTGATATCTTTTTCAATTTTTCTTGTCACTGTCTTAAATTTTTATCATAGGAGTGTTTCCTTTACTTGATTAGAGTTACCTCTAAAAACTTCATATTATTTGACAGTATTATAAAAAGTATTGTGTCCTTGTTTTCTACTCAGTGTATTTGTAATCAATATATAAGAGTACTACTGACTTTTGTGAGTTAATTTTGTAAACAAGATTTGCTGAAAGTTTTCATCAGCTTCAGAAGTTTTCTGGAGGGGTTTCTAAGGTCACCTGTGTACCCCATCATATAATCTGTGAATGACAATACTTTCATGTCTTTCTTTCCAAATTATATCCCCTTAATCTCCTTCTATTTTCTTACTGCTCTGGCTAAGACTTAATGTACTCTATTTAATATGTATGATGAGACTGTACCACATTGACTTATTTTCCTGATTTTTGTGAAGCTGTTTTGTGTTTCTTTCCATTTAAGTTATTGTTCATTATGCAGATGCCAAAACTTATCCTAATTTTATTGAGGTTTGTCCCTTGTATTCCTGATCTCTTCAGGAGTTTCATCATGAAGGGGTATTGGGTTTTTCAGCTGTTTACATGGTGGATTACGTTTATCAGTTTATGTGTCTTAAACCATCCCTGCATCTCTGGGATAAAGCCTACCTCATTGTGGTAGATTATTGGTAATTTTTGTATCTAAGTCTATATGGAAAATTGGCCTAGAGCCTCTTTCTATTTTGGTCTTTCTCTGATTTAGGTATTAGTTTAACTATGGCATCATAGAGTGATTGGACTAATCAGGCATGATATTCATGGCATTTACACCATTAACACCAGCATTTGGGAGATAAAAGCCTGTAGATCTCTGAGTTTCAGGTCAGCCTGGTCTACAGAAGTTGTTCCAGGACACCCAGGGCTATGGATAGAGACTATGTCTTAAAAAAGTAAATAATAAAATTAAGAAAATATTTATCTAAAATCATTCATAATATGACATGTTAAAAAATAAAACTGGCCTCCAAAAAAAAACCAAATTTCTCTATACTCTACCATAAATATCCTGTATTATTTAATTGGCATATTTTTAAGTTACAATAACTGGTTGAGTATTTTTAGATTCCATATAATTTTGTGTTTTAAAAACCAAGATATAACTATTAAGATACAAAGAATATTTTCTGCTGTCATTATTATTACCTCAAGTCAATCCATATGATGCAATTAAATCTATTTTCATAGAAAGAAGTATATAAATATATTCATGTGGCTTCTACAGTGAATACAGAAGTCATTTTATTTTAGATAGCTCAAAGTAAAATGTTATTTTTACTATTATCAAATTACTTATAACAATGATATAGAAATGTAACTCATATTTCAATTTTTATGTATAGTATTTTAGATATATCTAAGAAAGTAGGAATAATTAAAAATCAAGTAGAGAAAACACCACTTGATCCATAAAAATGAGGAGATGAAGAAAACATCTTTGTTCAAAATTAGAGGGATAGAAGATGTGCACAGATACTCACAACATAACAGAACAGAAACTCCTGAGCATCACCACGCTAAGTTAGCAACAAATTTTTGAAGCTGATCAAAAAAAATGAACAGTTATGTTTGGGAAATTTTAATTTCAATTGACAAGTTGGTTGGGGCTAAGTGTGAACTAGTACTGTAATCTCTAAATCTCAGAATTAGAACAACGTCTAGTCTTATAAGTTTTACCTCAAAGAGTTTATTCAATTTCCACAGAACATAGTGATGGGGGAAATCTCCTTCAACTTTAGACAGGAGTAAGAGAGAAGGAACAATTCTGAAATATGTCCAGAAATTCTGTTCTTAATTTGGTCACCGTTAGAGAAAATAAAAACAAAACAATACAATACAATACAAACAGCTGTCCTTTCAAAGCAAAATCAGGGGTGCTCTTAAGGACCTAACCCACTTACAGGCAGATAATGCTGATTCCACATGCCCAAGCACAGAGCTATAAAATGTCTCTGCTCCCATCTTGACACTTCATTATAAAAGACACATTTATGATGTTCCTTCACACAGTACTGCATATCTCCTTTTTGACCAAAAGGGAGAAAATATAACAAATATTGATACTTAAAAATAGCTTATATGACAATGATGTCAGAATTATTGATATAGAAATATTTTATGAAAATTTTTACAACTTTCTGTATAAATATAATGCATTCTGTCTGTTCTATCCATATTGTCTTCAATTTTCCATACATCCTGATAGAATCACTTTTTCTTTACAAATTTTTATCTTTCATTCAGGTTCGTGTTTTGTCTTGAGACTAAGTTACAAATATATATTTAAACTAAAGTGAATATTTTAAATGTATTAATTCAGGATATTCACTATATATGACAATAGATTTTTAAAAACAAACAAAAAAATTTTGTGGGTCATTGACAGACTGAACATGGCTAAAATATTCTGATCTGGACAATATAAAAATTAAAACTGCCAGAACTTAAATATACTGGGAAAAATAAACTTATTCCCAACAGGAGAAAATAGGTTAGAACTAAGAAATATGAAACAAACAAGCAAACAAAATATAACATGTATCATAGGGAAAATGCCCTAAGTTGTCACAGTGATAAAATATTACTAAGCTCTTTTCACTTAACAACAGACTTAAAAGATGAAATGAAGACCAGAAGACCTGGTCAAGAGCCAAACTAATCTTGCTCAGTATTCAAATTTGTTTTTCAGTACCTGTATAGGGTGTCTTCCAACTGCTTCTACGTCTAGCTCTTAGAGATCTGAAGTCCTTCTTGAACCTAAGATCAACTGCAATTTCATGCATACAAATCAATGCACAGTCACAAACAGACACACATAATTAAAAATTAAACTGAAGAAAGTAAAACATATACAATTAGAGTGTGTTTTCCTTGTGTTAGCCTTCTAATCAACATTGGTTTATTACAATTTTTTAAATATATATGTGTACTTTAGAAGAAGAAAAGAAATTTATTCTGTTAAAAGAATTCTGAAACTACACTACTGGTGTTGTAGTTTGAATGAGAAATAGTCTCCATAAGGCTTGCATATTTGAATATTTAGTCTCCAGTTGATAACCTTATCTGGGGAGGCTTAAAAGGTGTGGCTTGATGAAGGAAGTGTGTCAATGGGTAGGCTCTAGAGTTGTAAAATCTATGCTCTTTTTTTGTGCAAGAGTGTTCTCTCTGCTTCTTGTTTCAGGTTCAAGGTGTGAGCATCCATCTACTGGTCTAGATGCCTAAAGTCTGTTACCTTCACATTACAATCTCGAAATGCTAACACCCTGGAACAGTAAGTCAGGTAAACCCTTTCTTCTATAAGTTGCCTTGGTCCTGGGGATTTATTATAGAAAAATGAAAATAAACAAGATAACAGAGAAAAACCATTACAGAATAAATAAATGTAAGCAATCATAAAGATTTAATTTCATATTTTAATTAACATAACTGGATTTACAGAGTCAAAAGATTCTCAAGCTACTTTTTGGCGTTAGCAGTACTGATTCTGAAGTTCCTTTCAATAGAGAAGTAGAGAAATGGGCTGGAGAGATAGCTCAGTGGTTAAGACCACTGACTGCTCTTCCAGTGGCCTTAATTTCAATTCCCAGCAGCCACATGGTGGCTCACAGCCATCTGTAATAGGATCAGATGCCCTTTTCTTGTGTATTTGAAAAGAAAATAGGTACAGTGTACTCATATAAATAAAATAAATGAATAGATCTTATAAAAATGATAGAACAAAAGTAGAGAGATTAGTAACTTGAGAATTTAAGTAGAGGATGGAAACAACATCATGGTCACTACTAACTGCACATTCCCATTCTGTTAGAGTCCTCAAGACAGCAATAGTAGTTAAAAATAAAATAGATATATTACCACGTTTTCTGCATCCATTCCTCTGCTGAGGGACATCGGGTTGTTTCCAGCTTATGGCTATTATAAATAAGGCTGCTATGAACATAGTGGAGCATGTGTCCTTATTGCATGTTGGGGCATCTTTTGGGTATATGCCCAGGAGTGGTATAGTTGGGTCCTCAGGTAATACTATGTTGCATTTTCTGAGAAACTGCAAGACTGATTTCCCCAGTTATTGTACCAGCTTGCAGTCCCACCAGCAATGGAGGAGTGTTCCTCTTTCTCTACATCCTTGCCAGTATCTGCCGTCACCTGAGATTTTTCTCTTAGCCATTCTGACTTCTGTGAGGTGTAATTGCAGAGTTATAGTGATTTGCATTTCCCTGATAACTAAGGATGTTGAACATTTCTTAAGGTGCTTGTCAGCCCTTTGAGTTTCCTCACTTGAGAATTCACTGTTTAGCTCTGTTCCCCATTTTTAATAGGGTTATTTGGTTCTCTGGAGTCTAACTCTTTGGCTCTTTGTGTATATTGGACATCAGACTTCTATTGGATGTTGGGTTAGTAAAGATCTTTTCCCAATCTGGTTATTGCTCCCTTGACCTATTGACAATGTCTTTTGCCTTTGCAATTTTATGAGGTCCCATTTGTCAATTCTTGATCTTAGAGCATAAGGCATTGGTGTTCTGTTCAGGAACTTTTCCCCTGTGCCCATGTGTTCGAGACTTTTCCCACTTTCTCTTCTGTTGGATTCAGTATATCTGGTTTTGTGTGGACGCCCTTGATCCACTTAGACTTGAGCTTTGTACAGGGAAATAAGAATGGATCAATTTGCTTTCTACATATCGACTGCCTGTTGAACCAGCACAATTTGTTAAAAATGCTATCTTTTATCCACTGGATAGTTTTAGTTCTTTTGTCAAAGATCAAGTGACCGTGGGTGTGTTGGTTCATTTCTGGGTCTTCAATTCTATTCCACTGATCAACCTGCCTTTCACTGTAGAATACCATTCAGTTTTTATTACAATTGCTTTGTAGTACAGCTTGAGGTCAGGGATGCTGATTCCCCCAGAATTTCTTTTATTGTTGAGAATAGTTTTTGCTATCATGAGTTTTTTTTGTTTTGTTTTGTTTTTTTTTTTTTGGTTTTTTTTTTTTTTTTTTTGTTATTCTGAAGGAATTTGAGAATTGCTCTTTCTAACTGTGGTATATTTACACAATGGAATACTACTCAGCTATTAAAAAGAAGGAAATCATAAAATTCGCAGTGAAATAGATTGAACTTGAGAATATTATTTCATGTGACAATCTCCAAGGAACAAACAGGGTATGCACTCACTGATAAGTAGATATTAGCCCAAAGGTTTGGAATATCCAAGATTCAATTCACAGATCATAATAAGCCTAAGAAGAAGGAAAACCACATTGTGGATGCTGAAGTGCTTTTTTTGAAGGGTAAACAAAATACTCACACAAGGAAATATGCAGAAAATGTGTGTAGCAGAGACTGAATGAAAGGTCATCCAGAGACTGCCCCACCTGGGGATCCATCCCATATACAGCCACCAAACCGGGATGCAACTGTGGCTGACAGGAAGTGCTTGCTGACAGGATCCTTGCTTCCTTAGATGCTCTGCCAGAGCCTGACAAATACATTGGCAGAAGCTCGTAGCCAACCATTGGACTGAGCTATCAGGGTTCTCCAGTGGAGGAGTTGGAGAAGGGACTGAAGGAGCTGAGGGGTTTTGAAGACACATGGAGGGAACAACAGTGTCAACAGGCCAGACCTGCCCCCCCAACCCGGTGCTCCAAGGGCTGGACCACCAACCAAAGAATAAACATGGAGAGACCCATGGATCTGGCCACATATGTGGCAGAGGATTACTTTGTTGGACATCAGTGGGAGGTAAGACCCTTGGGCCTGATGGTATTTGATACCCTAGTGTAGAGGAATGCCAGGGCAGGAGAACGGGAGTGGATGGGTGGAGGAGTACCTTCATAGAGGCAGGAGGGGGTGGGGGTGGGATAGGGTGTATTCACAGTGGAGGCCAACAAAGGGGAAAATATTTGAATGGAGGAGCTAGAGAAAGTACCCAAAGAGCTAAAGGGGTCTGCAACCTATAGGTGGGAAAACAATATGAACTAACCAGTACCCCCAGAGCTCATGTCTCTAGCTGCATACATAGCAGAAGATGGCCTAGTCGGCCATCATTGAAAAGAGAGGCCCCTTTGTCTTGCAAACTTTATATGCCCCAGTACAGGGGAACACCAGGGCCAAGAAATGGGAGTGGGTGGGTAGGGGAGCTGAGCGTGGGGAGGGGGGTACAGGAAACTTTCGAAATAGCATTTGAAATGTAAATAAAGAAAGTATCTAAGAAAAATTTTTTAAAAATTTTAAAAATGTTTAAAATTTAAAAAATATAGATAAATGGAAGAGAACTCCATTATCACAGCATACAAAGATGGCCAGTAAATCTCACACAATCAGCAATGGCAGTACAGTGGAAGAGAGGGTTGGGTCTATAAATTCACAGGAGCAACTGCTGCAAAGACCTGTAAAGAATTGAGAAGGCAGAAACTACTAAATGACAGCAGAGAAAGCCCAAATGATATTAAATATGGCAACCAGGTTTTAAAACAACACCTGGAGTCTAATGATGGGATGGATCCCAAAGTAAGACCATTTCTGGATATTCTTTCCTTCAGTCTCTGCTCCATTTAATTTTTATTTTATTTTAGTTCATGTGTTTCCATTAGACAGGAACTATTCTGGGCTAAAATTTTGAGATGGGTAAGTGGCTCCTTCTGTCAGCTGAGGGGCAGTACCTATCTGTTGGATGTTGTCTCTTTATTTTCTATCACCAAACTCCAACATTATTGCAGATGCCAAGAAGTGCTTGCAGACAGGGGCCTGGTATGGCTGTCCTCTAAGAGAAAGCCTAGAGGCTAGAAACCTACTAAGACAGAAACAGACACTCTCAACCAACCATTGGACTGAGCCCTAAGATGCCAATGGATGAGTTAGGGAAGGACTGAAGGAGCTGAAGGAGACTGCAACTCCATAGGAAGAACAACAGTATCAACTAACCATACTCTTCAGATATCCCAGGGACTAAGCCACCAAGGGTGGGTCCATGGCTCCTGCTACATATGTAGCAGAGGATTGTTTTATCTGACATCAGTGGGAGGGGAGGCCCTTGTCTTGTGAAGCCTTGTTGCCCTAGGGAAAGGGGATGCTAGAGGGATGACGAAGGAGTAGGTGTGTGGGTTGTGGAGTACCTTCTTAGAGGCAAAGGAGAGGGGGGAAGGGATGGGAGGTTTGTGAGGGGAGACAGGGAAAGGGGACAAAATTTGACCTGTAAATAAATACAATAATAAAAAACAAACAAAACAACAACCAACGAAAACTCTGGATCTAGAGAGATATTATATTGGGTAAGAGAACTGGGTGCTCTTTTGCAGCACTCAGGTTTCTGGATATGAATCATAGCAACAAGCTGGAAGCTCACAACCCTCTCTAACTCCGGTTCCTGGGCGTACAATGCACTTTGCCTTTATGGCTACTGCACACATTTTATTTTCAGGCATGAATGCCATCACAACACATAAAACAAAATAATAAAAACAAATATTCAAAAATATTATCCAATATTTAATCTCCTCTCGATTTCAGATTTATCTGCTGCCTTGAATACCATTTATAATCTTCTAGAACTTCATTTTACCTCCATATGAAGCTACCCTGTAATGTCAATACTGTTCGTTGAAAGGTGTTTTAATAAATATACTGTAAAATATTACAAATGTGTATACTAGAAAACTGTTGTATAATTTACTGTAATAAATATTAATGAGGCTTTGTAATTGTTTCTGATTTTCTTACTGATATCCTTAATACACAGAATTTCACCATAGAGTTTTGTTCCACAAATACCTTTGAGAACATGAAAAACTGAAGAACTTATATACCGAACCATTCTGTGATATAATTATGCATATCTCTTTTGTACAAAACCTTGTCACAATGCAGGCATATATATAAATATATGGAGAAATAGAATAGTAATGGCAAATAAAGGTGCACTTTCTGATGTTGATTTTTATGAGAGAACATATTTATTTGATTTAGGAATTGACTGATAATGCTTTGATATCTCCTGGGCCATTCCACACAAGGGCTGTTAGGCTCTACAGTTTGGGTGTTTTTACTTGTAGCAAATGGAATGTACCACAATAAGAAAGCTATCTAAAAAGCTATTTCCTGTCCATGGGGCACATTTGTCTAGCTTGGCTGCCTTGTCAGGGCCTCATTGTGAGAGGATGCACCCATCCCTACATAAACTTGATGTGTCAGAATGGGGTGAGACCCAGGAGTCTCTCACCTACTCAGAGGAGAAGGGAAGGGAGGATGTGGGGGATTATTGAGGGAGGGGAACTAAGAGGGGCAGTAAGCAGGGTTTAATGTGAATAAGGAAAAACAAAGAAAAAAAAAGGAATTATGGTCTAAGTAGCAAGACAGGGACAGAAAACATGGAATTCTGAGCCAGGTATGGTTGCCCACGACTTTAGTCACAGCACTTGGGAGGCAGAGGCCAGCAGATTTCTGAGTTTGATGCCTGCCTGGTCTACAGAGTGAGTTCCAGGACAGCCAAGGCTACACATAGAAACCTGTCTCAAAAAAAAAAAAACAAAACAAAACAAACAAACAAACAAACAAACAAAAACAAAAAAACAAAATACATGGAATTTTGTTCAGGCCGACTCTCTTTAGAGTATGCAGAATACGGAACCTTCTGCTCTTACTCCTTTCCAAACAGAAAAATCCATAGATTAAGTTGCAACTGAGGGATGAGTTGAAATGTATTTGATGCAAACATTTTTTAAATGCTATGAATACCAAATGTCATCATAATATCCTATAAACAAATATATTGAGCAGAATTGTATAAGCCCACTTTAATATATGCTATCTTCTGTTTTTCTTAGAATGTCCTATGGTGATATGCTATGGTTGATATATGTTCTATATAAATCTATTTTAAAATATAACTACATGTAAATGTATTCCCATCTTTCTTTATTTCTAACAGACTGACTGACCTTGTGCAACCCTAAAATACTGTTTAGCCATACTTTGCATCTTACTTAACCTCACAGGTTCCTTTTCTATAGTTAGCATAACAATGAAGTGTTCTGTCATAGTTGATTTTAATATATGCACACTAAAGTCCAATATTATAAAAGTCAAAGGTAGTTTTCGCAGTATTATGTCCTTTCTCTGGGTCCAGATAAATTCATAATTATTTACTTTTAGAACTTAGGAAAGCCAATTAAATTAAGTTTTCTGACTTCTCAATTAAACTGAGAAATCAAAAAAATTGATATATTCTGATACACATTATTGATCCAAAGTCACAAAGGTAAATGAATGAAATGGCAAGGAGTCAAGTACATATCTATACTATGATCTAGCTAATGGAAATATGTACAATGAAACTATCAACCATCTCATCTGGTAGTTCTTAATTGTTTTGTAAGTGTTTAATTTCCTTTTTATTGCATAATAATACAACATCCACAAACACATTATATTAAGTGAATAAACTAATATTTAATAAATATAATAGTCATATATATTAATTTCAAGAACTGAAGTTTATTTAAGCTATACCTTCACAACCCTTAAGTGAAACATCATTCTATTTTTTGCTATGCCAAAAAAAGTAACATAAAATCTTTTCTAAAAAAGATGTGAAACTATTTAGACTTTATGGACCATGCAATCTTTTTCACAACTCATCATCATTTTTTCCCACAGGACAGAAATAATCATAGAGAATAAGTAAACAAATGAATAATATTCTACTTCAGAGACAAGTTATTTCCAAACATAGAAAGTTTTATTTGAACCACAAGGGTTTGATAGTATATTTGATATGGGATTTTAGACATATATTAAAGCTGATTGTTCTATGATTAGATAATTAGAAATAAAAATGGATGCAAATTCTGCAACTAGTGTTTCAGTTGCTTCAAATACATAACATCATTAAATAATATGACATAAAATAAAATTGAACTAACAACTTATTAGACATCAAAATTCTGTAGCTTGTCTATAGAGACATCTCCTTTCTAAGGAAAGTATAATGCATACATGCCCATAAGGCTGAGCTTCTAATTTACTGAACTATATGAGAATAAATATTGAATGAGCAGATGCCAGCATATATTAATTTAGACTCAACTTATATACAGATTCATGTGAAAAGGTATGAAATCCTGATTACCCTATTTATCTCAAGACAGATAACTTAAAGTGAAAGTTAAATTTTCCAGATATTCTATCTCAGAGACGGGGTTAAAAATCACTGTCACACAACAGATGGAGCATTCCCAGTGCATAATTGAAATTGGCTAAGATGAAATTTAGAATAGATAAGAAGTGAACATAATTGTATTTCTTCTAATTTCTTGATCACTTCTTCCTATTAATTTGTCCACCTACTTGAGACACACGAACCAACTGTGTTTCCTCAGAAATTTCTGATAGAAATATATCTCTTATTAATAAAGACATGTTACTGTTAAATGAATAGACCTTTAACCCGTTTCAAAAGTTCATTGTCTTAAGTAGCTCAGTATGAAGATTAGTGGCACAGTTCACAGTGATTTTGACATCATATTGTGTTAATATGATTATTTCAAGTACATTATTTTAATACTCTTATTTACAAGTTGATGGTTGATTTTTATAACAAAGATTAAGTTACATTGTCATGTATAAGTATACAAATTAGCATAATAGTACTCCTAATGAATTATTATAACCGTAATTCAACCCAATACTCAACCCTCATCTTAGAAGCTTCTATTTGCAGCAGATTGTGATGAAGAGACCCATACCTAGACAATGTATAGAGAATAAGTGATGACAGAAAGCACAACTTTAAAATGAGCGTTCTTACTGCACCATACATCACTACTAGCACTAAGGCTCACACATCACTATTAAAATGGGGGTATAAAAAGTGTAAGAGTCAGAAGTTGCCACAAAGGATGATTGTCTTCTAATAAGAAGAGTGCACCTATGGAAATGACTTCACAGTGGTTGTGACACTGCACCCCAAATTTTTGCACCAGGAAAGGAGAGAGAAACATGGAACCACACCTAAATATATGGAAGTATTGACAATTGTTAACTGTGGGAGGACACCCAGTTTTCTTGAAGAATGTGTGCAGCCCCTTTTAAGTCAGCCAATCATTTTCCAGTGGAATACCACTTATTGAAAAACATTAGAATAGCACCAATTGATCATAAAGAGCTTTTATATATTAAAAAAAAAAACCTAAATGATAAATTTGAGGGGGAAGAGAAGGGGTGATTCTAAGCAGAGTTGGTAAAGGGGAGATAAGATCAAAACACACTCAATTATTTGAAAAATAATATACAATGAAATGCTTTTTATCTTAAGATCCTTATATCATCTGATTTTGATGCCACCTTGACCATCCATACCCAAGAGATAACTACTAACTATTTAAGAAGGAAATGGAGTGCTTGAAATCATTCAAAGAAAATGGTATTTTTTTATTATGTTTCTCTTTATTTTTTTAAAAAAAATATTATTAGCTATTTTGTTCATTTATATTTCAAATGCTATCCTTAAAAAAAAAAAAAAAAAAAAAAAAGGTAAAGTGCCCTATACCCTCCCCCCCCTCCCGCCCTGCTCCTCAATCCACCTACTCCCGCTTCCTGGCCCTGGTATTCCCCTGTACTGGGGCATATAATCTTCTCAAGACCAAGGGCCTCTCTTCCCACTGATGGCCTACTAGGCCATCCTCTGCTACATATGCAACAAGATACAAAATTCTGGGGGATACTGGTTAGTTCATATTGTTGATCCTCCTATAGGGTTGCAGACCCCTTTAGCTCCTTGTGTACTTTCTCTAGCTCCTCCACTGGGGGCCCTGTGTTCCATCCAATAGATGACTGTGAGCATCCACTTCTCTATTTGCCAGGCACTGGCATAAACAAGATTCCTACAGGACCCTGATAAAGCTATCTCTTGAGAAAATGGCTTTGGCAGATCAGTTGGGAATAGGTTAGGTTACTGCTCTCATCATCTGAGAACACTCAGCAAGGGTGATTCTCCCAAGTGTAGGACCTAAACTATGCTTCTGTTTTGAACTGATCAAAAAAAAAAAAAAATGAACTTAACGTCACACAAGAAACGTAGTTCTAAGCCGGGCTTGGTGGCGCATGCCTTTAATCCCAGCACTTGGAAGGCAGAGGCAGGCAGATTTCTGAGTTCGAGGCCAGCCTGGTCTACAGAGTGAGTTCAAAAAAAAAAAAATAAAGAAAGAAAGAACCGTAGTTCTATATTATGAATTTCAGTTAAGTTGCTATTAGACTCAATCTATTTGTAACTTTTTCTAACAATGAAGCATCTACTAAAATCAATAGAGAATTATTAATGTAACATGCAACCACATAGTATTAATAAAATAACTATTTATTTTGATATGGCTAAAAATTGGTATTCTCAAATGTATATTTATGTTTCCAGATTTTTGTATCTGTATACCCTACTTATTATAAATGTCTGATGTATACAGTTGATGAACTGAAAAGGGTCTTTTTTGAATCACTGTGGAATAAAAATCCCTGAGAATTTATCTTTTATTCCACACTGTTGAGCAGGGTAATTTTATCAAGGATATTTTTATTAAATTTATATATTTATTTCACTTGTAACCAGTCCTTCCTCTCCACCTAGCATGCCTCCTGCAATTCCCTCCTGTTTCTCTCTTCCCCTTAAATTTTTGAAAAGGGGAACACTCATTTTAGGTGCCAACCTCCATCCTGTATACGTGAACTCTTGCACATCAAGTTGCTGAGGGACTAGGCACATTCTTTCCCACTCACACCAGCCAAGGCTGTTTGTGTAAGGGCGCAGGATCCACTACAATGTGTGAATAAGTGGATCTCTATTTTATGAGCTCTATTCTTTCAGTTTGCTTGTATTTTCTAATTCCTAGTTTTTGTTCTATCTTATGTTATTACATTTACTCGTATTATTACCTCTTACAAATGTGTATTAGTCTGTGGAGTATGACTTGTATATTTGAAAAAGAAAGAACACTGTCATCCTTAAGGAATTATGCTGATGTTCTTGGTCAAACATCTCTTATGATGTTTAAACCATTTTGGTTTTATGTATCATTTTAGATTTTTAGAGACTTACATGAGTAAGACTTATCTGGCAAAAACTATGAAGCACACAATTCACAAAGATTCAAAATGTAACACAGTTCTCATCTCAAGCATTTAAACAAGAGTTTCATCATGTATGGTAAAAGAAGTTAGAACTTCCTCACTCCTTGCAAAAACAGGTATGTAAATCAGGCCTACAAGCAGCAAAGATGGACTCTGCCAGTAATTAAGGGAAATTGGAAGAGCACCAGAACTCCTAAGTGAAGGTTAGTCTGGTGTCCTGGGAATTTGCTGAACAGATAAAGCACTTTAATCCAAACCAGATCCCCAAGTTCTACCTGTAAGAGGGAGGGGGATGGTAGCTATCTGAGAGAACAGGTGGAGTTCTGGAGTATCAGAGTTCCAAACTCAGGCAGAGACTCACCTTCAATAAGTAAGAGAACAATCCAGCAAGTCACTTTTTGTCACCCATAGTCTGCAAAAACACATGCATACATGTAACCAGAAAACATATACACATGTGAACATGCATATATGTATATGATATACTCTATAAAAATATACAAGTGATAGAGATCAAGGGAGGGAGAGAGAGAGAGAAAAAGAGAGAGAGAGAAAGAGAGAGAGAGAGTCTGTCTATTATATGCATGGCCAATATGAAAACATAAGCAGAAGTCACCATATACCTGTTTCACTATATGTATGTGAGTCTGTGTGCATGTGTACATGTATGGACATGTATTTTTTTTAAAATAATGAACAGGAAGCTAGCGCCAAGTATACTACAGCCAACTATAGAATGCAGACAATGAGAAAAATGTCTCCCCTGGGGTAGAGCATATCAATACCAATGGTCAAACATAAAAACATACATATAAGTAACATCATACAGACTGATCCGGTTATATATAGGAATACACACACACACACACACACACACACACACACACACACACGCTCGCGCACACGTGTGTGTGTGTGTGTGTGTGTGTGTAATATTATATAGATTGATCAGGTTATATTTAGAAATACACATGCATATACATACATACATACATGTTATAGCATTTAATTAAAAAGTGGCCATGAATTTGAAAAAGAATAAGACATAAATGGGAGGGCTCCAAAGGATGAAAGTGAATATGGAAATGATGCAATTATATTACAGACACAAAAGAAAAGAAAAGAAAAGAAAAGAAAAGAAAAGAAAAGAAAAGAAAAGAAAAGAAAAGAAAAAAAAGAAAAGGTAAATAAAACATAGGAAGAATTGAATTATATATGATCAAAGAAATTAAACTCTTTCTGAAACCTAATTGTTTAAGGAATGACCTTGCATCAATAAAAGTAAATTAGACCCTATGATTATAGCATAAATGCCATCTTAAAACCCACACTATCCTAGAAGCCCTGATCCTTCCAACCTCACAATAGTCTATTTGACTCGATGTTGATATTACATTGTTTTAAAAACATGTTTCTGCCTTCAGATACATCTCATAATTTGTAAACCAACATTAAAATTTTTGAAAAGACATTTAACCGCAAGACTAAAAGATCTCACCTGTTACCTTCATAGTGCATGTATTATACATGCTCTGGTTAAATTACTAGAGAGAGACAACCTGAGATTCCCACCTCCATCCAATTTAAGTGTGCTCTCTAATCTGCACTGATCCCAGCTTTCCTTTCAGCCCTGTGCTGCATATAACAGCTTGTATCTCTACAAAATACACTCTTCTTTTCATTATTTGGTTCTCATACTTTTGCAACAAAGCACAGAGGCCACACAATAATCTGATAACATTACCTATCAAGGTAAATATCAAGAAAAAAATGTCTTACAATAAAATTATGGCTCCAGGGTCCGTAGTCAGGAATTAGATAAAGCCCTGTCATAATAATGTGATTGACTGTATGACCTAGGGTCCTTCCCTCATTTTATTTCACAACTTGGGATGCACAGCTACAACATAGCATTAAATCGAAACATCAATAGTATGAATTCTTTGATTTAAGAACTAACAGATATTTGGGGAAAATTACAATTGATCATTAAGCTTTTGAGGCATGCTAGCTTAAGCCTATATTTAATATACATTTGATTAGTCACTTATTTAGCTGTTGCATGATGCCAGATTTAAGGGAGTGATGAATTCACACTGAAAAAAAAATGTATTTCACAAGGCCATTGTTAAATATATTCACGGTCATTTTTCTAAATCACTTTCTCTTATGATCATTGCTCTCAGGGCATAACAATTAATAAATAATACATGAGGCTATATTGCTTTTAATATAAACAATGAGGACATGTAAGATAAAAATGCTAAGTTAGGAAAGAAAAATAATTTAATTGTGGGAACAAAACTTACCATATTTGTTACTAAAGTTCCCCAGTCATAGTTTGAAATTGAAAGTACTTTTCCCCTTTCCTAAACGTTCTCAATTTTAGGATGACGAGATTAAAGTTTCTGAAAACCAATGTGTGGTAAACTGTAAGATTAATTTATAAAGGAAGGTTTAGCCATTATAATGCAAATTCATTGAACACACTGGGCAAATGGAACATTGAAGGAATTCTAGTACTGTTTTTGATATATGCTATTGATCAACTAATTCTCCAAAATTACGCCTTAAACCTTTTGAGTTAACAATTTTATACATTTCAGCTTAATTGTTTGTTTATATTTTGTGTCTGTGGAATCTGAATTACATTAGAAAATATTTGTTTTATAATTTTTTAAAAAACATCCCTATTGGCAACTTCTGAAACAAACTTTTCTCTCCCAAAGGTAATGGTTTGCAACTTTATTATTAAATTATTAACTATATTCTGAGACTTCACAGTTTTATTTCCAATCCTGGAAGCAATTTGCCAAAAAATTTTAAGTTTCAATTTTAGCACATGTATAAGACTACTTTCCTAAATAACAAAGTATCTAGATTTAAAATAGACAATTGAATTTCATCTTTTCCAATATCTTTCCAACTCTGGGAAGGAATGCTATAAAGATCTATGTTTATAATTACATTGAAGTGGTTGATCACTTCATTTTTTAAAATAATTTTAAGAGTTGTTATGGTCATAGTGGTGGTTAATGTTGGTTGTAAATCTGGTAGAATTAGGAAATGCTGGAACGGAGACTCAGACCTCTGCATTTTCCTGGGAAAAGTATATAACCAGACATGATTAGATCATGAGGGTTCTGTTCAAAAGGGTGGCTTAGGCTCATCAAGTGATTTGTGATAGGAAAGCATTATTTGGAGATGGTGCAAACATTGAGTGGCATCTAGTTGTAATACTTGTGTCCTTACTGTGGGTCCCAGGAGATTGTATCTTGTAGTGGCACTCACTTCTTTATGCTGCTTTCTCTGCTTCTGTTTTCCAAGTACTTGAGATCACCTCAATAACACAGTCAACCACCACATTGTTCCACTTAAGCCCATTAGACCAACCATCCACAGGCTAAGCCCTCTGAAGCAGTAAGGCAAAATGTGGTATGAATCTGCCTCCTTTATGTTAATGTGATTAGGGTGCTAAGGTAGCCATTCCAGGGGTGGTAATGATGAAAATTTGAAGATGAATATTCAGATGTTTCTTAGAAAGAAAGCATTATATTATTGCTGAATCTATATCCTACAATAGATTATCACATTCTGTTAATATATTGTGTGTTTTGCTTTTCTTCATTGATCAATGTCTACATTTTAAGTGGGGCATGATATGTAATGGTAGTAAAACAACTTTTATTCACATGGTTTACATTCTACTTATGGTGAAGGCATGCAGGAATGTCAAAATAGGGGAACAAAATTCTGAAAATCCCAAATAAAATAAATTGGAACTTTATATACAAACCCAATTTCATAAGCAGGAACATACACACACACACAGAGAACCATTCTCACACACAAGACCTCTGCAATGTCTCAAGAATTTTTAACTTGCTTTTGTGCTTTCATACCTTATATTCCCATATTTAAAAATCCATATTTTTATCAGAAATTTAAAGGGGAACATTCGAAAAGAAAATTACTGATTATACTTTCCTACAAATGGCAATAGTAATAAATGAAATATAATCTGACAGCTTAAATTTAATCAGTATGTCACTGTTTTGTCTTAATAGAGCAAAATCATCCTGGGTTGAATACTTAATTTACTTTCAGCCGCAAGAGGTGGGTAATGAAATCAGGAGTTCACTCACTAGTAGGCTATAGCAGGTAGCACAATTAGGCTGCTCATAACAATTTAAATTAGATCTGAATCGTGGAAGACTTTGCTAATTTAGACAAGTATAAGTTTGGAAAGCACCATGACTCCTGCATGTCAAGTAGGCATGGCAGGCCTTGCATGATGATTCTCTGACATTTGCAGGTGATCCTTTTAAGTTGCTGGCAATGCATGCATGCAAAGCACCAGGGCTTGTAATAGAAAATATTCATTATAGGTGTATACAAATAAGGTTTTCTTCCCCCAAGACTCCATTTTATAGCACCGGAAAGGGCAAAGGAGAGGCAACCAATTAGTAGAAAGAAAGTCATTTTGTTTTGAGTATCAAGGGAATAGAATTAGACTAAAGGCTTAAACAAACAACCCAGCACCATTTAGATTCTTTTGTGGGATTTACTATAAAATGAAACAGTCATAGGGAATTCTTTCCATTTTGTGACTCATTTGCCCTTTCTCTAATCATTGGAAAACCTACTTTTTTTTTTTCCTTTTTTCCCCCATGGATTGAAATCAACGTATTTTTTTTTTTACATTTTTTTGCAATTTCTTTTTTTTTTACTAGATATTTTCTTCATTTACATTTCAAATGCTATCCTGGAAGTCCCCTAGAACCCCCCACCCCCACCCCCCGCTTCCCAATCCACCCACTCCTGCTTCCTGGCCCTGTCATTCCCCTGTACTGGGGCATATGATCATTCCAAGACCAAGGGCTTCTCTCCTCCCAGTGATGGCCAACTAGGCCATCTTCTGCTACAGATGCAGCTAGAGACAAGAGCTCTAGGTGTTGCAGACCCCTTCAGATCCTTGGGTACTTTCTCTAGCTCCTCCATTGGGGGCCCTGTGTTCCATCCAATAGATGACTATAAGCATCCACTTTTGTATTTGCCAGGCACTGGCATAGCCTCACAAGAAATAACTATATCAGTGTCCTGTCAGCAAGATCTTGCTGAAATATGCAATAGTGTCTGGGCTTTGGTAGCTTCTTCTTAACATACATTGAAGTGAAATTTGTTGACAATGTGATTCAGAGATAAACTTACATAAAACTAAACATGCTTTTTAAGGTAGACACAACGTTAGCAAAAGTAAGATAGTTTGTCATTTGCCTTTCCATGACAATATGCTACAACTTAGAAGGGAAATTCAGTTATACTAAAAGAAATAGGGAACTAATTCCATTAATATTCTGAAGAAATGATATATTTATGGACATTTTCAATTATGAAAAATCTAAGGAAAATCTTAGTTTTGGAAAAATTAGCAAACATTTATTTTAATAAACAAAGACAAAGCAGTACTTGCATTTTGTAAAAGTCTATGATTTAATGCAACATATTTAATTCTCTCTCTCTCTCTCTCTCTCTCTCTCTCTCTCTCTCTCTCTTTCTCTCTCTCGTTGTTGTAGAAAAATACCTGATGAACATAAGAACATGAAGGATTTTTTATTTTTCCTCATGGCTTAAGGAGAAATACAGTCCATTCACATTCTTTATGGGTGGGTTCAGGACTGTAAAGAAGTTAGCTACATGGTTCTCACAGTTAGAAAAAGGAGTCCAAGTGATGGTGCTCAGCTTGCTTTTGGCTCTTCACTCAGTAAAATATCCAGACAAGATAATAGAATACTGCTACTCATATTAAGGGTAGATTTTCCTGTGTCGATTAAAGCAATCGAAAAATAGCATCTTAATCACTCCCAAAGGAGTATCTTCTACATAATTCTAGAGCATGGCAAATTCACAACCAACATCTACCGTCATGGGTGTTTTCTTTCATTTATTGACTTGTTAAAATTTTGGGTTTCTCATATTAAAGTACAAGTATTGGTTCAACTACTAGAGACATAAAAGTGAAGGGTGGTTGACCCTCACGTAAAATGACACAAACTAGATAAGGTATCAGAATATCCATTTACCATCTACTCTAGATCTGATACAATCAGAATTCCTCATTCAGTGTTGAGAAGTAAAATGTAAATGTCAATTCCAAAGGTGTTTCTCAGGTATTGAATGAATTTTCAAATATAACTTTTTTCTACACCAAAAGAATACAAGGTACAATCTTGGAGAATTTCCCAATTTCACTTGTACAAGTTTGCTTAGTTTCCTTCTTCCTTTATTTTTATTTTGTATTTATACATGTCTTGGAAGTTCAATATTACTGATATTTTATATAATCTTGTAAGTGCTCACTGTAGATCCTTTTATTGTTTTTATTATGTCAATTTCATTATTTTTACATAGTAAATGAGTGCTTGAATTAATTTAAGGTTATTTTAGAAAATCTAATAACTAGTCAAATATTTTAAAATATATTTTTAGGTGTTTTATGAAAGAAATATTTCATACTTCAACCATTTCCATAAAGACATTTTAAATTATATTTTGATTTTATTTCTTATTTGTATATGCAGGTCTACTAAAGTGAGTGTGTGCGTGTGTGTGTGTGTGTGTGTGTGTGTGTGTGTGTGTGTGTGTGTACTAGCCATAGTGGTGGAAGTCAGAATAATTTTTATGAGTGTTTTATCTTCTGCCAAATGGGTTCAAGAAATATAATTAAGGTCTTCAAGGTTGATTACAGATAGTTTTGCCCTCTGGGCCATCATGTTAGCCCAAACTTTAGTTCTTGTGGCTTCAAATTAGGAATAGACTTACAAAGTTCGAGTTCCCATTGCTCCCAAAGGATACTGAACTAGAGTAATGTTAACAAACTCCTGTGCAATGTCATTGAAGAGTTAGTATTAATAATTAGGTTCAGAAAATAAAGGTTTCTTGCATCTATGCTCCTTAAGGAAGCCTGACTATATTATGATTTGTAAGAATTATACTGTGACCAATTTAATCATCCCATCCTTATAGAATGATAGTTTTTGTTTGTTTGTTTGCTTGCTTGTTTGTTTTAGTTTTACCCTACACAGGGACACTTTACTGTAGCTATGCTTGGTTTTAATATCAAATGTGTTGATTTGAGGCTCACAAATTCTGGTTCTGACATGCCTACCTGAATGACAAGAGAAGACAAGATCTCAGTGGAAATATATTGAGGGAAAAAGTTGAATATAGGTATTCAGGAGAAAAAATATAGAGAAAAGAAAGGAGTAGAGACAGAAAAACATTAATACCTTGTGGACACTACATATCAGCCTCGTTTTCATTTTGTGGGATTGGCAGACACAGTGTATGCCTGCAGCAGCTGTGGTTTTCCTTCTCAGACTCTGTCAGCAGGAACAGCTAGACTCCCTGCTCAGAGGATGTAGCTGATATGGCTGGGAAGTTGTGAGCCTAAGATTGGGAAAGACACCTGGCACTGAATCTGAGGGACTGTTTGATCCCTGAAGATTGCTCTGTTTATTGCAAACTTTGAAGTTTCTTTTCTGTTCTTTCTGGCTAAAGTGTGAATATATCTATTACCGACCTTCCCAGCCAATACAGAAATCCTCAATCAGCCAGAGTTTTCGGGAGACTGAACACTATTATTGGTGACAAAAGACAGAATTAAGGTGAGAACAGCAGTGAAGATATCAAGAAGAAGCAGTTCTTCCAAGGGGTAGAAGTGATTATCAAATAATGTGCTCAGGGCATTCTGCAGAATGGATGTTTCTATGCCTCTCTTTCAAATGTATAAGGCAAAAGTTAAATCCCAAGGTAGGGGGTTGGGAAATGATGAGGTCATGAAGATAGAAACTGCAAAGAAGGGAATTATTGCCTTTATAAACCAGCTTATAAAGAATCCCTTGCCCTTCCACAATAAAGCATGCATCAAAAAGAAATATCTAAAGTGCTTTGAGTCCAACCAGTCTTCAGGGACTGGAGCTTAGGCCTGATCTGCATCAAGAATGTAGAGAAATCACTTCCTATTTTTGGAGTTACCCACTTTGTCTTATTTTGTATAACAATATGAAACAATTAAGGTAGAGCCATTTCCTTTATTACTGATAGTAATATCTACCATGATATCTTAAAATCAATTCTAGAAATAGGTCTTTATGGCTCAAAAATATTTTCAATGAAAATTATAATCACACCAACTAATTTTAAAATTCAGACGCATTTTTTGTATACTGCTAGAAAGGTGACTACAATTACAATTGTAAGTGGAGACTTTCTGGGTGGGTTGGTGTCCCTCTCCACTTCAAGTCCTGCCTGGCTACAGGAGGTAGCCACTTTAGTCTCCACATCATCTGATGGTAGGAATCTCAGCTAGGGTCACAGTCAAAGACTCTCTGGGCCTTCCCTGTCCCAGTTCCCCATCTAGTCTCAGAGATGACCCAAAATTTGTGTTGCCAACAAAATGTGCAGGGAAAAAGATGGAGCAGAGATTGAGGGAACACCCAACTGAGAAGACCTAACCCAGTCCATTTTAGAACAGGGGGCCATATTGGTTTCATTAAGTTTTAGTTTCCCAAAGAAGCAGGCAAGGATCCTCAGGAGAGCCATACACCGTGGGTCAATAGTGGCCTGACATTTGGCCAAAAGGGAGGATAAGCCCAGAGCTGAGTCAGTTGCTGGGACATCTAGCTGAAGGAGATAAGGAGGCTGGAGCTAAATCAGTTCTTGAAGTTCTTCAATCCCTTACCAAAAATAGTAGAACTAACATAGCAACCACTCTAAATTGCACTAGTAACTGCTACATTCCTAGACAATCATATTAGAGATTACTTAATCCCTCCAGAAAACTACACTAGCCCTGCATAAAAGGGTTCCTGGGACATCAGCTAGTTGTCACAATTTTGATAAATAGTTGACCCCCCACATGTAAGTAATTTCTGTAGAGTAAAGGCTCTTTGTTGTTGTATATTATTTGAGTCTGAGCATCATCCTTTAGGAATTCTTGGACCCTAACAAAACCAATGACCACTCCAACTTAAGATCCATCCCATGTTAGAGAACCAGCTCCTGACACTGTTAATGATGCTCTGTGAATTTGCAGACAGGAACCTAGCATAACTGTCTCCAGAGAGGACACATCCAGCAGCTGATAGAAACATATACAGAGACCCACAGCTAAACATCAAACAGATCTCATAAATTCTTGTGGAATAGTAGGGGATAGAATTGAGAAAGCCAGACCAGTCAAAGACACCATAAGAAGACATACAGTCAACTAACCTGTGCCCATGGGGGCTCAAAGAACCACTGACCAAAGAGCATACAGATGATGGACCAAGGATCCTGTACATTTGTAGCAGATGTGCAGCTTGGTCTCCATGTAGGTCCCCTAACACCTGAAGTGGGTACTTTCTCTGACTTTGTTGCCTGTCATTGGATTCCATTATCCTAACTGGACAACTTGGTCAAGTCTCTGTGGGAGAAGATGTACTTAGTCCCACTGGGACTAGATGTCCCAGTGTGGGGCGGTAACCGGGGGTGGGGTGGGGGGCTTCCATTTCTTTGATGAAAAGGGAAGGAGATAATGGGAGGTACTTGTAAGGATGGTACTGAGAGGAGATAATGGAGGAGAGATGCAATCAGGATGCTAAGTAATAAATAAATTACTGGAAAAATTATAAATGGAGATTGAGGTTTCTTTGGCATGTTTCGTATTTCAAATTCTCTCTACTCCATTAAAAGAGATATAGATATAGACATAGACTATTCCTTTCATATGTATACATGACATGTTTGCTTTGTCTTTCTGTAGCAAAATATCTGAGGATGGAGAATGTATAAAACATAAAACAAACAAAAATCCAAACAAACCAAACAAAAGCAAACAAACAAAAACGACATATGTAGCATACAGTTCTGAAGTTCGAAAGCATGTCCCTTGCTCTCACTCAACTTCTGGTTCAAATACAAGAAATTTACTTGTATAAGAAAGTAAAACAGAACAAATCAACATGGAAGGCATGTGGGCATTTTCAAAGGAAGAAGATGACCTGGATATCTAGAAGAGCTAATCCATTACCACAAGAGACTTTCTTGACTCCAAGTGCCCATTAAAGATACTACCACATCTACAGGCCAATAACTGGGAACTGATACTTAAGAGTTTCAATGAGGACAACTAGAGTTTTTAAAAGTCACACTATGCTAAGTGGCACTAGAAAATAAATTTTGAGCCCCTGAAATTCTTTTATTAAATACCATATCCTAATATGATGTTGAAGACAGAGGCTATGGTATGCTTTAATCTTCAGGAGTATGATAAGACAGATACCAAATGTTTAAGCCACTCAGTGTATGTAATTTTCTATGGCAGTTCTAGGAGATAAAGAGACAGGGAAAGCTGGAATCTGTAGCCACACAGTTAGAATAATGCATATCTTTGTTTTCTATGATGAATGTATACTTATGTGAGCTAAAGCCAAGCATTATCTTCTATTAATTTAATTTCCTCTACCATAGGGCTCTGGGGGAAGGGCTGAGTTCTCTATTTATGTTAACCTACTTGCCAAGGGGAACTAATGATATATATATCTGTTGTTGCTAAAACAAGATTGAACACCTCATAGATTAAAAATGGGAAACTTGTTGTTTTGTTACTTTTTGGTTCCATTATGGACAGAAAAAGAAGCTTAGAACATGTAAGGGTCTGGAACACAATGATAATGGAGATGTTACAGACAAAACTATGGGTATTTTAGAGAAATTAATACAAGATGCTTGAACATAGCTAATAAAAGCTGGGATGTAAGTGCAACTCCTGATTTTTTTTTTATTCCTCTTGGGATATTGTGGAATAAATTCCTGAGCACAGAGAGAAATGGAAAACTAGAGGTTAGGGAGACATATGTTATTTCATGAGTGAGTTGTTTTATGGAGGTAAAGTCAAGAATAATAAAATATAGATATAAATCTTTAAGTGACAACTGGCAAGTGGAATATACACAAAATATTAGAGGATTAGTATGAATTTGTTGTTTAAGATTGAATAGATTTTATTATACATTCATGTTAGACTAGGACAATTATTCCTGTTTACCATTCAGACAACTTTATAGCCTAATTTATTATTAGAGTTCTTATTTAACTTATTTGCTGAAGAGTTGCTGTTGGCTAAGGATCTTTAAAAATGAGGACAAATGAGGAAATGACATACAGGTTTTTGGGTTTTTGTTTGTTTGTTTGTTTTTTTGTTTGTTTGTTTTTCTTCTGAGACTCTCTCAAAATGCAAAGTTCTTACATCCCAGGTCTGCTGGGCTTTCTAGAGGTTCCCCCTGCCTGTACCCCCAACTATTGCATATTTTGATTCATTCTCCTGGCCCTCAGGGCATCTAAAGTGTCTCTCCCCACATCTAATCCTGACCCTCCTTTTATCCTCCCCACTCCTCTCTTCCACTTAGTTTCCTCCCTCCTGCTGCCTCCTGTTTATGATTTTGGTCCCCTTCTAAGTGAGTTTCAGATATCCATACTTGGGCCTTCCTTCTTGTTAAACTTACTATGGTTTGTGAGTTTTATCATGGGTGTTCCAAAATTTTGGGTTAATATTCACAGATCAGTGAGTACATACCATCCATGTCCTTTTGGGCCTGGAAATGAGGATGGTATTATCTGAAATGTCTAACTGTTGGGTGATGGTACTGGAAGAGACTATCTCTAGTAGATAGATATGGCCTTCAGTTGAGGCAGTGGACTTCCCACCCATCTTCAGAATTTTTAATCCAGAATTGTTCATGTCTAAAGTAAATGCAGGGACAAAAATGGAGCAGAGACTGAAAGAAAGGCCACCCAGTGGCCAGCCCAAATTGGGAACCATCCCATGCATGCATACCAAATCCTGATGCCATATTGTACATTCAGACAGGAGCCTGGCTTGGCTGTACTCAGAGAGGCTCTACCAGCAGCTGCTGAGACAACTGTAGGTAACTTTCAGTCACCCATTGGATTGATATTGGGGACCAATATGGGAAAGTTAGATCAAGGACTGATGGAGCTGAATGGGATCACAACCCCATAGGAAGAACAACAATGTCAACTAACCTGGACCCCTCAGAGCTCTCAGACTAAGCCAAAATCCTGGCCCCAGGCATGTGTGTAGCAGAAAACATCCTTGTATGGCCTTAGTGGGAGAGGATGCTCTTAATCCTGTGGAAACTTGATGCCCCAGGGAAAAGGGATGCTGGTGAGGGTGGGTGGGTGGGTGGGAAAGCACCCTCTCAGAGGTGAGAGGGAGGGGTGATTGGGAAGGTAAGCAACTTTTGGATATAAATAAATAAAATAATTTAATAAAGATTTTTTAAAAATGCAAATTTCTGCTACTCAAGAAACTATCCTGCAACCACAAATCGCTCGACATTAACGCCCAAGCCCTTTCCATCGCTGACATGAAAAGAGGAATGATTTGTAGCATAAACATGGAAAACCTTAAGTTTAGTCTCCCCGATTCAAGGTAGGGAGGGAGGCAAAATAAGAAAAAGAAATGTTGAATGATAAATTGAAAAATATTTTATACAAATTTTACAATTACTATTCATTCAAATAAAATTTCTATGGCTACAGAGATACAGATAGTTTTTGTAAATCATTCATGATGAGAGGTAATTTTGTTCTTTTTTTTTAATTGATCATTTATTTTGTTACATTTCAAATGATATGCCCCTTCCTGGTTACCCCCTCCAGAACCCCCCACTCCATCCCCCTTCTCCCCTTTTCCGTTTGCCTCTATGTGGTTGCTCCTCCCCATTCAACCACTCCTGACTCACCCCTCAGGCATCCCCTTAACCCCATCAAGCCTCTCTTCCGTCCCATTTATGTCATATCGTTGGTATCTGGAGTCCTGGCTACCTCTATGTATACTCTTTGGTTCGTGGTTTAGTCCCTAGGAGCTCTGGGTAGTCCAGTTAGTTGATATTGTTCTTCTTATGAGGTTGAAATTAGATGATTTTCTGATAACATAAAATGTGGATTATATTTTGACATAAAACCAAAAAAAAATTAGGAATGGGTTTAAGATTATCCTTTATTCCAGAAATTAAGACAATATCACAAAAGTGAGTTTAATATTAAATTCCTTTTATGACATTGAAAATTGTTAGTTCGTTTCATATTTTTCGGATTGCTTTGAGTTTCATTAATTTAATAAAAGCAAAGCAATATAGATTTGAATGGAAGGCAATGAGGACAGTCTGCTAAAAAAACAATTTAACCACATTTCTTCATTATTGCATATTGTCTTACTTCTACCTGAGCAATGTAAACACTACTTTCCAAGTCATTTTTTGGCAATTCTGTGCACTGTATTTAGTTCTATTTTGGGCATACTAAAAGCATCCCTTGAAATAGCTCTAAAATTATGTGGAAGCATTTCTTTGGATGTTAAAAATAAATAAAAGTAAAAGCTTAAGAGGTTTTTTTTTTCTTGGCTAAGAATTATATTACATATTATATTTGCTCTTTCACCAAAAATATGATTGGCTATCTCATTTTTAGCATGTCAGCATATTAAAATACTTAGTACTACCATTTCACCCCCACTTCCATATTCCTCCCAAGAAACAACCTTCTCCTTATGATGAAATATTATATTAATTAATTAACTACTAACTCTCCATTTTTCAGGGGATACAATAATTGACATAGAGAAGCAAAATGCATGCACTTTAATTATCTTCTCTTATTCTTACACTCCAGTGAGCCTCCAGATATCTTTCTAGGATGAAATATTAAGGCCTTGTCAATTATTGACAGAAACAATGTAATCTTTTTCATTTTGGCATTTAAAAAAAAAAACAAAGGGGAAAATCTGTGTGTTCAAGGCCAGCATGGTCTACAGAGTGAGTTCTAGGTCAGCCAGGGTTCCATAGAAAATCTCTGTTGCAAAAAGCCAAACCTAACCAAACAAAATCAACAAAACAAAAAAGTTAAGTCATATTTCATCATGGCTATGATTTGCTTTTGATTCAGCAAGACAGGTTCTGCTTTTCGGTAACAGTGGAAAGTTCCTGCAGGTAGAGTTGGTAGATCCAGTTTGAGGTGTTCAGCGAAGTCAAAATTTCAGTCCATAGCTCTAAACTCCTACCCTTACATATGTCCATCCCTTCACATCAAGAACATCCAAAATCAAACATTCTGATCAGGAATACTAGAGTCACACTAGAGAGCACCTATATTTCACGGTGCCCGTAACAGTATTGGGCAAATTTGTCATTGATTTGTATTTTATGAACAGTCTACTAAAAATATCTAAAATAACAAAACAATGGAAAATAATGCAATCATTTTATGTATGTTAATATTGGTTATTAAGTGACGTATATAATCCTGCAGTAATATGGTATTAGCTAACATTTTAATATATGTATATCAAATCATATTGAAATAAGGTTAAACATACCATCTGTTTTCTGAAACATTTAGCCATTTTAAATTTAATTAAACTTGTTTTTTTCAGTTTTTTTTAAATTTTATTTTATGTGCAAAGTAGTTTTGACTGCACTCATGTCTTTGTTCCACATGAAAGCAGTGCCCTGAGGTAAGAATAAGGCATCCATTTCCCTGAAATTAGAATTATAGGTGTGTGTGAGCCATCAGTAATAGTGTCAAGCTTTAGTGTCTTCCCAGGAGGTAGATCCCTAGTTGGGCTGGTCATTGGATGACCTTTCCCTCAGTCTCTTATCCAATTTTGTTCCTGCAATTCTTTTACACACATAATCCTCTTCTATCACTTTGTAGTCCCTCAAGTTTAATGATCTCCTTCCTTCCTCTTTCACATTCCCTATTCCTCATTTTTTTTCTTTTCTTTCTTTCTTTTTTTTTTATATGTTCAAGATCTCTTGGTTAAGTACCTCCCAGAGCTGTGTCTCTAGTTGCATATGTAGCAGAGGATGGCTTAGTCGGCCATCAATGGGAGGAGAGGTCTTGCAAAGATCATATGCCCTAATACAGGGGAATGCCAGGGCCAGGAAGCTGAAGTGGGTGGGTCGAGGAGCAGGGCACAGGGGAGGGTATAAGGGGGCTTTGGGGATAGCATTTGAAATGTAAATGAGGAAAATATCTAATAAAAAGATCTCTTGGCTAGAGATAGACCAATTTTAATGAGGATTATCTCGATGACCATGTATATAGAGCTATTTTGAACGCAAAAGGCATTAATTACCCTTCTGTCCAAATCTGTCTTTAACCAATAGTTGAGCTAGTAGAAGTAGGGCTGTATGGTCTTCCCTATATGTGATTAGATGCTGTTGGGGCCATACTTGTGCAGGTCTAATGCCGGCAGCTACAGAAGCTCTGATTTATGGCTGCTGTGCCCAGAAGATGGTATTTCCCCGACCTATATTTTGGCTCTTATACTCTTCACCTCTCTTCTGTAATATTCCCAGAGTCTCTCAGAGCTTCTCTATAATAAATTCCTTTATAGTAAGAATGGAAACTACTTTTGTCCAGTTTGTTTTTAAATGCTCAGTGTATTTTTCTATTTTGAAGCACACTGTTATAAATAACAAACAGAAGCACCTGCTCTTGTGCCTATGTAAACAATACATATCCTTCAACATTTTCCCTCAGTCCTATTCTTCCTATCTCACGCTTCTTAGCCTCAAGTGTCCATGCATCTCTACTTAATTTCTCTCATAGTTTATGTCCCACAGATGAGTAGATTCTGATACTGGTTTTCATTTATTCTTTTTCTTCTTTTTACTTCTTTGCATTTGATTAAATACAACATTCTTCACTTCTATCCATGATGATTGAAATGGCAAGGGGATAATGTTTTTAATGGAAGAATAATTCTTCCTAGTTTATATGTACCAAATTTCCAACCCACATACCAACTTCATTATTTAAGTTGTTCCTGTTTGCTCTGCTATTGTAATAATGGTGCTATTTTTCCTTAAATGGAATTTCTGTATATCTGACTATTAACTACTCACAAAAAGCATAGTTTTCACTGTTTCTTATTTTGTCACCTTTCCTTCCACTTCGTTGATTATTCCCAAAGCTGTTTAAAGGCTTTTAAATTTTACATAAGCTTTTTCTTGTTTTCCTTTTATTTAATTTATTATAATTTTAATTGACTCAGATTGATATATAATATGATTTTTTCTATCTTTCTATATGCCTTTGATTGCGCATTTTATAGCATCTATTATGTTATATTATCAAAACAGATTTGAGCCTCTCTCTTTTGTATACCAAAATAGTACCCGTTGAATGGAAGACCTCAGTTTATTTCATGCTTTTCTCTAGAACATAGTAAAGTGTTTGTTATGAAGAAGTTGTCTTATAAGTATTTGAATAAAAATGTAAAACCATTTAAGTTATATTTTATTGTAGTTGTGCTGTGCATACATCAAATAATAAAATTTTACTTGTGAAGGATTATGTTAGAAGGCGAATACTTCGTTTAAAAGTCTAGTTAGAATACTTAAAATACTTGAAACCATACTTAACTATATGTAGAAGACAGAAGCCAACTTAAAAATCCATGCTGCTGTACAAAATATGATGTAGAAGTTTAAGTACTCTTACACAATCATGGTAGTTTCAGTATGTTATATGCACAAAGTAAATTGTCCTGAGAAGTGTTTACACATGACTTAGTGAAGTACACTGAATGTTTTATTTGTATCCTTGACAATTTGAAACATGCTTGATAATTTGAGCATTGACGCAAATATATATATATTTGCTCCTAAATGATGTTTGAAGTCTCTTACTTTATAAAATCAAATGCTGTATTTTCTGAGTATATTGAACATGTACATTTCTTCTTATATTAATTATTGCAAAATACAAGCAACTAACTTCTACCAACATGTTCAAAAATAAAGCAGAGTATAATATTTATTGTGGATGTATAATAAATTATGGTTGGAGAAAAATTATTATGGTTGGAGAATCTGTAGATTAATACTTGGAAGTAGTAGAATATTTGTCTTTCAAGAACTTTGGGATATGCTGGAAAGCAGTTCTAGTTGTCACAACTGGGGAAGGGTGTGGATGTGGCTATCTATAAGTCAACATTCCACAATAAGAGACTTGGCAAATCAAAATTTAAAATGTCAGTGATGCCATAGTGGGAATCCTGTTCCAAATATATTTATATAAACAGAATCAAGAATATTTCCCAAGGGTGTTTTTTTTTTTCTAATTCCTTTTAGCTACAGTACATTGTACACTACTGAGAACAATAAAACTTTTGGCTTTACCAACCCTTGACTAAAAACCATGACTTAAAATATTAAGTGCAAACATATCCTAGATAAGCATTGTCATAAGTATTGAAAGCAGAGCATTACATATTAAAACCATATACCAAATGGTCAGCTCTGAAAGCATATATATGAATACTATTATATAGACTTAGCAGATTATATTTAGGAATAAGTATATAAATATATAGATAAAACAACAATTAAAAACTTGAGGCCCTGAAATTTAGAAAGAGCAAAGATATGGGAGGTGTAGGAGGAAGAAAGGGTTGGGAAATTATGGAATTATATTATAATCTCAAGAATATAATTTAAAAGGTGATGAAATTATATCCAACATTTTGGTAATGGTGAACCAGACCAGTTTTCTCCTAAGCAAAGGAAATACAATGATCAGCCTTTGCCAGTCTTGAAGGAACATTTCTGGAAGCTGATTCTTGGTGTGACTCTAACCAAAGAAGTGAAAGATCTGTCTGACAAGAACTTCAAATCCCTGAAGAAGGAAATTGAAGAAGACCTCAGAAGATGGAAAGATCTCACATGCTCAAAGGTTGCCAGGACTAATATAGTAAAAATGGCCACCTTATCAAAAGCAATCCACAGGTTGAATTCAATCCCCATCAAAATTCTAACCTGATTCTTCCTAGAATTAGAAAGAGCAGTTTTCAAATTTATTTGGAATTACAAAAATCTAGGATAGTGAAAACTATTCTCAACAACAGCAACACCAACAACAAAAACAACAACAACAACAACAACAAACACTGGGAAAATCACCATTCCTGACCTCAAGCTATACTATAGAACAGTAGTGATAAAAGCTACATGGTTTGATACAAAAACAGGCAAGTAGATCAAAGAAATAGAACTGAATACCCAGAAATGAACCCACACACCTATGGTCAATTGATATTTGACAAAGGAGCTAAAACCATTTAATGGAGAAAAGACAGCATTTTCATCAAATAGTGCTGGTTGAATTGGCAGTCTGCATGTAGAAAAATGCAAATTGATCCATTCCTATCTCCTTGCACAAAGCTCAAGTCCAAGTGGATCAAGGAACTCCACGTAAGATGAGATATGCTGAATGTAGTAGAAGCGAAAGTAGAGAAGATCCTCAAATACTTGGGCACAGGGAGAAACATCCTGAACAGAATACCAATGGCTTATGCTTTAAGAACATCAATGGGACCCAATAAAATAGAAAGGTTTCTGCAATGCAAAGCACACTGTCAAAAGGACAAAACAGCAACCTACAGATTGGGAAAAGATGTCTATCAGCCCTATGTCCAATAGAGGGTAATATCCAATATATACAAAGAACTCAAAAAGGCAGACTCCAGATACCGAAATAACTCTATTAAAAAGTGTAGTAGAGAGTTAGATAGAGAATTCTCAACCAAGGAATCTCAAATGGTTGAGAAAAACTTAAAGAAATGTTCAATATCCTTAGTCATCAGGGAAATGCAAAATAAAATGACCCTGGGATTCCACCTCACACCAGTCAGAATGGCTAAGATCAAAAATGCAGGTGACAGCAGATGCTGGGGAGGATATGGAGAAAGAGGAACGCTTCTCCATTGTTGGTGGGATTGCAAGTTTGTACAACCACTCTGGAAATCAGTCTGGTGGTTCCTCAGAAAATTGGACATAGTACTATGGGAGGATCCTGAAATACCTCTCCTGAGCATATACCCAAAAGATGCTCCATCATATGACAAGGACACATGCTCCACTATGTTCATAGTTGCCTTATTTATACTAGCCAGAAGTTGGAAACAACCCAGATGTCCCTCAACAGAAGAATGGATACATAATATTTGGTACATTTACACAATGGAGTACTACACAGTGATTAAAATCTATGACTTTATGAAATTCGGAGGCAAATTTATGGAACTAGAAAATATGATCTTTATTTAGGTAACCCAGAAACAAAAGAACACACATGCTATGTACTCAATAATAAGTGAAAACTAGCTCAAAACTCTCAGTGCCCATGACACAACCTAAAGACCATATGGAGAATAGAAGGAAAGAAGACCAGGTGGTGTATGTTTCTGTCCTCCATTGAGGGGGGAACAGGATGATTGTGGGAGGGGGAGAAGGGGGAAAGGGAGGGAGAAAGAAGGGGAGGAAGTAAGTGTGGTAGTATAAGAACCTGGAGATGTGAGAGAGGTACAGAGGGACAGGAACCTGAATAAAAATAGATAGCAGGGAGAATGAAGAACTGAGGATAACCACTGGAGGGTCCAAGACACCAGAGAAATGTGAGGCTCCCAGGACCCAACAAGATTGACTTTAGCTGTAATGTGCAGAGAAGGGGAAGATAGAACCTTTGAAGTCTACTTCCAGTAGAGAGGCATGACCCCTGGTATAGGGATATGGTCACACACGCATCTAAATCTTTTTTAACCCAGAAATGTTCATTACAAAGGAAGAACAGGGGAAAATGGAACAGAAACTGAAGGAAGGGCCATCCAGTAACTGGCCCACCTGGGGATACATCATGTCTGCAGACACCAAACCCAACACTGTTGCTGTGGTCAAGAGAAGCTTGTGGGCAGGAACCAAGTGTGGCAGTTCCTTGGAGGTCCAGATAGCAACTGATGCTTGGAGTCAACCATCAGACTGAAATCAGGGAGCCTGATGGAGGAGCTGTCAGAAGGACTAGAAGAGAGGAGAGGGATTGCAACCGCGTTGGAAGAACATCATAGGCTGGTCTGACTACCCAGTTCTTCCAAAGTCTAGACCACCAACAAAGGAGTGTACTAGAGGGATCCATGGCTCCAGATATTTATGTAGCAGAGGATAGCCTTGCATCACAGCAACAGGAGGCGTGGCCTGTTGGGAGCCGCCCTCACATTCGCCGTTGCAAGATGGCGCTGACATCCTGTGTTCTAAGTGGTAAACAAATAATCTGCACATGTGCCAAGGGTAGTTCTCCACTCCATGTGCTCTGCCTTCCCCGTGACGACAACTCGGCCGATGGGCTGCAGTCAATCAGGGAGTGACACGTCCTAGGCGGAGGATAATTCTCCTTAAAAGGGACGGGGTTTCACCACTCTCTCTCTTGCTCTTGCTCTCTTGCTCTCTTGCTCTCTTGCTCTCTTGCTCTCTTGCTCTCTTGCTCTCTTGCTCTCTTGCTCTCTTGCTCTCTTGCTCTCTTGCTCTCTTGCTCTCTTGCTCTGCTCTCTTGCTCTCTTGCTCTCTTGCTCTCTTGCTCTCTTGCTCTCTGGCTCCTGAAGATGTAAGCAATAAAGTTTTGCCGCAGATTCCGGTTTGTTGTGTTCTTCCTGGCCGGTCGCGAGAACGCCTGTAAGTGTTGGTGCAGAAACCCGGGATTTCTCGTCCCAGGTCTTCTACCCGGGACAAGAAAACCCGGGACGGAATTTACCATCACCGGCGCAAGGAAGATCCCTCATTCCGGAACCAGAACTGTGGGTCACGGTCATAAAGGTTCCCGTAAAACAGACTGTTGAGAAGGATCCAGCCTGGATTCAGAACTCTTCAGCTGGGGAATGGTGGTAATGAAGTGTTCCCGTAAAACAGACTGTTGAGAAGGATTCAACTGCGTGAATTCAGAACTCTTCAGCTGGGGAACAGGGCACCCATAAGTATAGCTTTACAAGGTAAGTCTGGTCTTGAACTTTCTAACGAAATTCAAGACAGTCTATCAGAAGTAAAGTGGGAAATAGCTTTACAAGGTATGTTTGGCCTTGAACTTTCTCTAGTGTTAGGAGCCTTTTTGTTCCTTTTCACTTGTTATCAAGCGGTTAAGGCAGGGCTGAAAATTCTGGATGAAATTCAGGGCAATCTATCAGAAGTAAAGCGGGGAGAGAGAGTAGGAGCAAAGAGGAAATATGGTACACAAAATAAGTATACAGGCCTTTCCACGGGTCTTGAACCCGAGGAAAAGTTTAGGTCAGGTAAGAATACCTGGGGAGAGATTAGAAGGAAGGAAAAGAAAAAAGAAAAGAAAAAAGATCAATTAGCGGAGGTCTCTAGGAGAAGGAGCCTATACTCATCACTAGATGAGCTCAAGGAGCCAGCTCTTAGTGGCTCTGAATCAGATGAAGAATTCTCCTCTGAAGAAACAGACTTGGAGGAGGAAGCAGCTCATTATGAGAGAAAAGAGTACCAGCCAGATAAAATGCTAGCTAATCAGTTAAGGAAAAAGCCAAAAGCGGCTGGCGAAGGCCAGCATGCTGCTCAGCCTCCGGGCAGTCGACTTCAAGGTCATAGTGCACTTCCACCCTATGCGGAGCCCCCGCCCTGTGTAAGGTGTCAGCCCTGCGCAGAGAGGCAATGGACAGAGAGGCAATGCGCAGACTCGTTCATTCCTAGAGAGGAACAGAGGAAAATACAACAGGCATTTCCGGTCTTTGAAGGAGCCGAGGGTGGGCGTGTCCACGCTCTGGTAGAATATGTGCAGATGAAAGAGCTTGCCGAGTAAATATGGAACCAATGCTAATTTTACCTTGGTGCAGTTAAACAGGCTTGCCGGCATGGCACTAACTCCTGCCGACTGGCAAATGATTGCAAAAGCCGCTCTCCCTAGTATGGGCAAATATATGGAATGGAGAGCTCTATGGCAAGAGGCTGCACAAGCACAGGCCCAAGCAAACGCTGCTGCTTTGACTCCAGAGCAGAGAGATTGGACTTTTGACTTGTTAACGGGTCAGGGAGCTTATACTGCTGATCAATCAAACTACCACTGGGGAGCTTATGCCCAAATTTCCTCCATGGCTATTAGGGCCTGGAAGGCGCTCTCCCGAGCAGGTGAAGCCACTGGACAACTAACAAAGATTGTCCAGGGACCTCAGGAGTCCTTTTCAGATTTTGTGGCCAGAATGACAGAGGCAGCAGAGTGTATTTTTGCAGATTCCGAGCAAGCCGCACCTCTGGTAGAACAGCTCATTTATGAGCAAGCCACACAGGAGTGCCGAGTTGCCATAACCCCAAGAAAGAACAAAGGTTTACAAGACTGGCTCAGGGTTTGTCGGGAGCTTGGGGGACCTCTCACCAATGCAGGCTTAGCGGCCGCCATCCTCCAATCCCAAAAATGCTCCATGGGCAGAAATTAATCAACTCATAGATCTTGTCCAGGAACAACTAGATGTATTATGGCAAATAGCTCAGCTGGGATGTGAATAAAAGTTTCTGGGATTGTGTTACTTCCATTCAGTATGAGAAATTTACTAGGGCAGCTAATTTGTCAAAAAGTCTTTCTCAGTATATATTACAGAATTGGACGGCTGAATTTGAACAGACCCTTCGGGAATTGAGAATTGCCATCATTCAGGTCAACTCCACACGCTTGGACCTGTCCCTGACCAAAGGATTACCCAATTGGATCTCCTCAGCATTTTCCTTCTTTAAAGAATGGTGGGATTGATATTATTTGGAGATATACTTTGCTGTGGATTAGTGTTGCTTCTCTGGTTGGTCTGTAAGCTTAAGGCCCAAACTAGGAGAGACAAGGTGGTTATTGCCCAGGCACTTGCAGCTTTAGAACATGGTGCTTCCCCTGATATATGGTTATCTATGCTTAAGCAATAGGTCGCTGGCCATTCAGCTCTTGCACCCCACCAGGCTAGTCTCATTGCACGGGATAGAGTGAGTGTGCTTCAGCAGCCCGAGAAAGTTGCACGGCTAAGCACTGCAGTAGAAGGGCTCTGCGGCATATATGAGCCTATTCTAGGGAGACATGTCATCTTTCAAGAAGGTTGAGTGTCCAAGTGTCCTTCTCCCCAGGAAAAACGACACGGGACCAGACCAGGACCCCTCTGGGTGATGATCCTGGAAGGAGGTTTTGTGTACGGCTCCTTTACCTGCACACTGGGGATTTGACCTCTATCTCCACTCTCATTAAAATGGGTGGCCTATTGCTCTTATTAAAAGGAAAGGGGGAGATGTTGGGAGCCGCCCTCACATTCGCCGTTGCAGGATGGCGCTGACATCCTGTGTTCTAAGTGGTAAACAAATAATCTGCACATGTGCCAAGGGTAGTTCTCCACTCCATGTGCTCTGCCTTCCCCGTGACGACAACTCGACAGATGGGCTGCAGCCAATCAGGGAGTGACACGTCCTAGGCAGAGGATAATTCTCCTTAAAAGGGATGGGGTTTCACCACTCTCTCTCTTGCTCTTGCTCTCTTGCTCTCTTGCTCTCTTGCTCTTGCTCTCTGGCTCCTGAAGATGTAAGCAATAAAGCTTTGCCGCAGAAGATTCCGGTTTGTTGTGTTCTTCCTGGCCGGTCGTGAGAACGCGTGTAAGAGTGGCCCTTGCTTCTAGGGAGGTGTGATGCCCAGAATAAGCGGATGCTGGTGCAGTGGGGCTGGAGAGGGTGGATGGGTAGGTGAGCACTCTAATAAAGGCAAAGAGGAGGGGCAGAGCAGATGTAGGATGGAGGGTTAGGGGAGGGATAATCAACCAGGAAGTGAGATATCATTTGAGATGTAAATGGAATGATTAATAAAATAAAAGTAGAATTTTGATCTACAAATTTATTTACTGGCTTTTCCTGGAAACCAAAGTCCAGAATTAACGTCACCTTGAGAAGAACTTCTATGACTGATGAAGACACAACTCCTCTCCACCTGACAGAAAAACAAACAAACAAACAAACAAAAAATCAAAACAAAACTGCATCTCATGAAATTGTAAGTCTGGAAGCAGGATAGCTAAGTACTCCACTTTTGCTGCTTTAATCATGACCTCCCTGTGAAGTGATAGAGGCTTTAATGCCCTCTTTTAAGTCAAGGGAGATATTTTCCACAGCAGGTACTTTCCATTTATGAGAACTTAACCTGACAGTTCAAAAAAGAAAAGAAAAAAAAAAACCAATATTTTTTTTGTTGCTATTTACCACTAAGTGGAAAAAAACCAACCTGTTTCTTATTTTATCCAACATGAAAACTAAGTATGTGATTTAATTTAGCAGCACTTCTTTCCTAAGCCCACACAGATAATATTCCTCATGCATTAGAATTTAGCAGTGGAAAACAGCATTTAGCATTTAGAGGAGACAGTTTATATCAATAACCTTCTCAATTCTTTAGACCTATATGATTTTGAAACATTAAACTACAACTTTGTAGAAATAGAGAAACTACTTAGTTATTTAGTGTTAATTTTTTTTAATTTAAATATAATTCATAGCATGGCTTGCTTTAGGAAAACTAAGAAATATAGTTCTGAGATCAAAATTTTTATAGAGAGTTCTGATATTAAACTGGTGAAAGGAAAGCAATCAACAAGGGATTGGAAATTTCCAAACTACAAAATCACTTTCATTATATGTTTCTAAGATTAGGTCATGTGATTCTTTATCCCTCCTGGGAAAAGACCAGGTGGGTAACACCACACAATAGTAAATCCTTTCGGCTTCCTAGTTTTATAGGCCATTCATATGTTACTAAATGATGCCACTATATAGTCCAGCTGGGCACAAATCCATCAAAAAATTATTATTTGTATCTTAATACTCTTTTGATGGAATGGACAGTTTTGAAAACTCTGGGATCCTAGGATTTCAGCATAATGAGCCAGGAGCCATAGATCAACCACTTAGGAAATGAATATCATCATTTGTACGACTAATTCAACATATTTATAGCAAAGAATCATGATTTCAGAAAATGTTCTCAACAGAGGATTTAGAAAACTGAGTATAGACAATAAATATGCTGAATACTAATGATATGCTCTATTTGACTGACATTCCAACATATTGAGATTTGTTGACATGAATCAGCTACTTATTTTTTGGATGAGAGAGATCTGCATTACTTTTAAAATGTTAAGGTGTACGAAACTGATTATACTGAAAAAAAAACTTTTTTATATTCCTTATAATTGAAGTTGAGTAGATAGGAGTCATTTCTGGAAGTGTAAGAATCCATCCTTCCTAGTTCAAGGTTGGGTTTAATGAAATCTCACTCCTTTAACTTTCTTCCTAATGTTGTCTAGGTACTGTGTCTAGTGATTATCACTTGTGGTGTGTTAGTAAATGTGTAGTTCTTAGGGGAAACAGAAAACATTCCTATGTTGGGCAAAGTCAAGCTTGCTTTTAAGATGGTATCACCAAGTGTGTAGTTGAAACGCAATGTTAATCATAAGCTCCAGTGAGCTGATGTGAGCAAGCGCTGATACATAAGCCTTAAGTGTTCTGATTTGGGGTTGCTATTCTTTGAAGTATGTTTCTCTGTCCACTGACTACAATTTTAGCCAATATGACCACTTCAACACCGAGAACGAGTTATCACTTCATTACTAGCATCAGTGGCTGGAGTCTTTTTCTCTGACCCATGAAACTTGCTTGTTAGCATCTATGAGTATGGTATCATCTCTGACATATGAAGCATACAAAATATAATGACCATTCCTGTGCTGATATGACTATATCTCTGAAGGATAACCTCATGACTCCTACAGTGTTCATTACTTCTGTAATAGAATCCACAATCCCTATAACATCAGCAAGATTGCTGTTCATTTCTCTCTCAGACTTCAGTTTCATCACTTCAGGCTCATATATGAAAACAAATCATTTGGCTTATTTCTACTCTCTCCCAGGCATACTGGCCATAGGACATTCAAAATTTGTGAACCATATTTAAGAATTCCAGATACTTAGCATCATTTTTATTAAACATTTTTATTTATTTACATTCCATATATTACCCCCTTTTCCTGGTTCCCTCTCCCAGAGTTCTTCATCCCATCCCACCTCCCCTTTGCCTCTGAGAGAATGCAGACCTAACCTCATCTTCCACCCATGGACCCCCTACTCCATTCCCCTAGCATCTCCCTTACCTAGGGCATCAAGATTCTACAGGATTAGGCATATCCCCTCCCACTGAGGTCAGATAAATCATTCCTCTGCTACATATGTTCCTACATATGCTCTTTGGTTAGTGTCTTAGTCTCTGAGAACTTTGAGAGTTCCAGGAAAATGGGTACTATTGTTCTTTCTGTGGGGTTGCCATCCGCTTAAGCTCCTTTATTCTTTCCCCCAGCTCTTCCATAAGGGTCCCTGACCCTTGGTTGACTGTAAATATCCTCATCTGTCTCAGTCAAACAGATAGAGTATCTCAGAGGACAGGCATGCTAGGCTCTACAAGCTCAGCATGGCATCAGTAACGGTGTCAGGGTTTCGTGCCTGCCCATGGGATGGATCACAAGTTGAGCCAATCACTGGATACCCTTTCCTTCCATCTCTGCTCCCTTTTTGTCACTACATTTATTTTAGAGAGGAACAATTCTCAGTCAAAATTTGTGTTGGTGTGTGGGTGGCCCTATTCCTCTATTGGGAACCCTGTCATTTTAATCCCTCCATTTTCTCAACACTAAAACATAACAATTATCTTTAATGGATCCCATTCCTTTCCTTTCCTTACCCTTCCCTAAGTTTTATTCAAATGCTGATTAGAAGACTGAGAACAGAGATTTCACTGTCATCCATGTCTCATGATGTTTCGTAATCTCTTCCTTGTTTTAGGAAAAGGCCCTTTGAGTGTCCAAGTTTTAGCTTATGAAATGGAAAATGCAATATTTAGGATTACATTTTAACAACATTTTCCTGTCTAATATCCTGGCTCTAGAGTCAGAATATTGGATTTCACATTAACATCTGACTGAGCTTTTATGCTACCCTCACATGTGGAGGAATATAAGTGAAATCTACACCTAGGTTAAGTCAAAAGTACTATTTTCAGTTTTCTAGATTTTTGGAGATAATTATAGTTTTTGTCTGTAAGCTAATTGATAATTACCTTAAAGAACTCTGTATAAAATTTGAGAATTTAACTTTTTAAAATGTTTTAGTTTTAATCTGCAAGCATTATGTGTATAAGTTTAATTTCTTAAGCATTAAAAATCAATTGTAAATTTGTTTCTTGGTTTCAAAAGTTTTTTTTTTTTAATGTCTCTATTGTATGCAATTTGATGAATAAAAATTCATGGCAGCTTAAACTGAACCATTCTCTTCCAAAATAACAATTGTTTCCTGGGACCCATCTGATACTTAAAATTTTTATTGTACATAAAAAGAAAATAGTTGCTGAGGGCTTTTAGTATAAACATACAAAATGAAAAAGGAATGGTGGCTTGTCTTTCTCATTCTCTAGAAAAGAATCTTTAACTTAGTAAATCATTATATATGTTAATATATGCCTTATATATAATGTTGTGGTCTATGAGTTACATTTGAATATATATGTGAGTATCCAGTGATGATACCAATTACTAGAGATCATCTAGGGGGCTTGACATAGTAATATGATTCAGATGAAATTGGGCAAATAGAGTTATAACCTATATATGAATAACTTTGTTTATCTTGAATACAAAATATTTTTAAGAATTGGATAATTGTAGTTTCTTAAATTAAGAATATACCTTTTTATTATTTATTTTTAAATATAAAGAGACTGTTCTCTCATAGAATAAAACCTATCTAGTTTTCTACTGCTAGCTCCCCATCACCTCATCAAGAATGCACATTTATCAAGTCCATAAAATTAAAACAAAAATACTCGCTTGAAGATATCTGAAACTCATACTTAGTAAGTTATCCTGAGTCCAAATATTTAAAAGAACTTTCAACAAAAAATACATAAAATGAAGTAGATAAGAAACTAATTATGCATATATGGGAAAGTCTTTATTATTCTAACAAACCCTACAGTAAATACCAGTTAACCCCATGCAGATGGGTTAGAGCCACATCAAAAGAGAGAAGCCTAGTTGGAGGAGAAGGTATAGGTATAATTTTCCTGGAGTCTCTGTAGCCCTATTTTGGAAACTTTAGCTGGTATTACCAACAATAAATTATAAATATGTTAGCCTTTATGTTATCCATTCCAATCCAAAGGATCTACTTGAAAAAAATGAGTACTGAATGTGCAATAGAGACCATAGGATGCAGTGGTAGTGTCTATTCTTCCAGATGGTAACTAAACACTCTCATAGTATATGCATAATAATGTGCCAAGTAATAACTGAAACTTATGCAAATGGTCACTAACTACAGCGAGTCAACAAATTGACATGTAATTAGATAGTGGATATTGGATATAAAAGATAGGTAAGGATATCACAAATATCAATAATATGAAGTCAAGTAAAACAGGGAAACATAGACTTTAGGGCATGGCTCATTGAGAAAAGTATGCGGTACAAGCATGATGACTTGAATTTGTATTCTAGCATCCATATATAATCTGGATACGGATGACTTTGCCTAAATTCCTAGGATTATAGAACCAGAGAGAGGAGCTTAGCCAGGTGAGTTAGTGAGAGACCTGGAAATGACATATGTAGGCAATGACACCAACATCTGTTTTTCTTATTTTCAAACACTGTTGCACCTAGTCATACATATAAATGTGCACACATCCATGTATCATACACAGAAACAGACATACATACTCACACATACACATATATATGAGAACAATTTTAATTATATATGTGTTCATATAAGTAAGTCTGCCTTCTGTTGCTTCTATGCATTCATATTGAGAAAAACAATACAATGAAGTATATACACATACAAATATAACCATGGAAATATTTATCTCCATTTGATATAAAATGTACAAATATAAAAAATGCATATACACTATCACTGGCTTAAATCATCAAGAAATAGGCATTTCATTATCAGTCTAGTAAAATGCTTAATTCATCATTTATACTATTAATTAATTGATATTTTTAATTAGTCATTTTTCAGACAGGAACTCTAGGTACCAAATTTTAGCACCTATTTGGTAAAGGTATTCATTAAGTTGGCCTGTCTATCTTGATAAAAGTTTTAGGAATTCCCACACCTCTTTAAATAGAAGAGTATGTTATGATTACACAATTATGTAACATTTGTTGGTTTTATTTTCCATTGCTTCTGTAAGAAATGCTAGATTAGTTAACTAAAATGACACTAATTTATATTATAATTCTGGATTTTGGCTGTCTAAAATGAGCATACTGGATTAAAAATTAATATATTCAGAGTATTGTGTGGAGATTTTTAGTGAAAACTCTGTTTTTGTTAATCTTATAACTTAAATTTTGCCCAATGGGATTCTGCTTCAGTCATATGTCTTTATTTGTGATGATCCTTGCAATTACCATTACAAATCTAGGCAATCCAGATTAAGTTTATATATTACAGTTAGTTGTCTATCACTTCTTATTAATTAATATATTTGACTATTTTAACTTCATCTATAAACTTAATTCTTTCTTTAAATGTCAAAAATAAATTCAGAGATTTCTTGGATTAGAGTTGGAAAATTGGAGTGGGAGTCATTATTTTGACTGACCCATTTGTTAATTAAATTTATGTACTGATAACATATTAGTTATGTTGTTTTCTTTCTTTCTTTTTCTTTTTTCTTTTTTCTTTTTTCTTTTTTCTTTTTTCTTTTTTCTTTTTTCTTTTTCTTTTTTTTTTTTTTTTTTTTTTTTTTTTTGTTAATCGCTTTGAAGTATACAGAGAGTAGTACACACCAGCATTATTTAAAGTAAAATGTAATTATGGAAACAATATATTCATTTCCGAAACAAATTACTGGCATTTTGTCTTTTGTAGACATTGAATAATTTCAATTTTCTCTTTAAGTGGTCCATAGAGCAGCTTCATTCATCTTCCGTAAAAATAAAATAACTGACAAATTGAAATTTCAGTATAAGGGAAGAAATGAGATCCAAAGTTTTACATTCTGATGGTTTGGCATTAATGTTTTTGCTTCTGTTATATCTAACTTGTCCTTAAGTGAGCTTTTCAGAGTTTTTTTCTGCATGAATACATTTTATTTTGGGTAAATTCACCACTTTCAATTTCTGGGTGAGTTCTCCCTATCATCCTCCCAAATTTTTCTTCTTTCTCTCTTTTGTTTCTGTCTTCCTTTTATCCCACCTTCCCATGCTCAGTCTGGAACATATTGATATGAACTTGTGATGCTCATACATACTTGGTATAGGAATGGCTACATGTCAGGAGTACCACCACTCAGGAAAGTATGATTTTCTAATCCCCATCAGCTGTTGACTGGCTGTAGTAATTAACTCACCATAGTGCCTGTGGGCACACCTACTCCATCCAACATGGATATTGACTAGATGGATCCTATAGGCAGCCATCATTGTTGACATTCAAGTGTATAGCAACGCTGTGAAGTTCAAAAGACACTATTTAGCAGCAGTCTTCACTAACACATTGCTTCTTCAAATCTTTCCTGCACTCATGCTCTATGATCTCGAAACCTTGAATCAAGGTGGTACTATAACTATTTAAAATTTCTAATATGATGGAAAATCATCAGAAGAAAAGGGTGTTGTAGAAATTTTAAAGGTCACACAGCAGTCAAGGAAGACTAAATACATTAAAAAAAAAAAAAAAAAAAAAAAAAAAAAAAAAACCTCTGCCAAGAAAAGGAGAATTAATTTTGCATAGACATGAGAACCCTAAATGACTATTCAACCCCAAATGGTGAGGACAGTATTTGTATCTGTATCTGTATCTGTATCTGTATCTGTATCTACACCTACACCTACAACTACACCTATACATACATACAAGAACAATAATGGGACTCAGCAGGTAGCATTTATACATTGATTTATTAAACATAATAATTAAAGAATAAAAAGTCGTGAATGTAAGATGGAGTTCAAGGAAAACTATGGGGGATGAAGAGTAAGAAGTTGGGTAATTAAGGAAATTATGTTTTCTTTGAAACAAACAGGTAATTATGATTCATTGATTCACACACTGAATATACTATGTACAATGCCATAGCCTCATATTCATGGTTATGTTCTCACCTGCATTTATACTTGTTTACACATATAAGTAACTTATGTCAAATTACTATAACATTCACATCAATATATTTGGCTGTTTATAATGCATATTTTATGTTTCTATAATGCTCATATATTCATGTTAATGATAGATTATCACTTATATATGAACTGAAGTAGAAAATAAGTGATTTGTTTCAAATTATGAAGACCTCCAAAATAAATATGTAAAAAAAAAAATGTCAACGGGATTCAGACTGCTTTAAACATACAGGAAATGAAATAAGGATTACACTTGAGATATTGCACAGAGGAAGAAGATTTAGAATGTAAAGAGTTAGCAGTGCTTCAACTCAAGCAGCAGACTAAATGGTAGGGCCAAACACTTATCCAGGAGGGGATTTATCATCAAATTTCGTTTCTTTTACTGTAGTGGAATTACAGAAAGGATGATGTTCATTGAATACTACAGGAAAGAGAACTTAATGATCCTGAAAAATTGATCACGGCTGCCTGTCCTTGAACATTTAAAATAATTTTTCTCACCTGGAAAGTTGCAAAATGACTTCTGAAGTATTATTGAGTTTCATATGAGATGTAAATTCTTAAATTTCCCTTGAGGATGAAGTGGACTAATTCACAAACCGAATTTGACTTTCACTGTCCTGTCTGTTTGGATGACTGAAGTCCAATAGTTACCTTTGACTTTTATGATATGAGTCCTGGAGAAAGCATTAATTTTCTCTGAAGACTTTTGCTGCCCTGAACATTGAAACTACATAAGTTCTATTATGACTTCACACATGAAGTACAACCCACTTTGTTCTCTTTTCAAATCAAGTTAAACTGAGCAGTCCAAAGTTGAGAACACTTTACAGAAACAGTTAACCATGGAGTGTTTACAATATTTCTTTATGCTTGATAATTAATTGCATTAATTGGACACTCATCTATGTGTATATAACTAAAGGTTAAATTTCACACATATAAGGACAGGGTTATCTCTTGCCTTTAATAGTTTTAATAGATAAGAACATTATATTAGACTGTATAATCCTTATGCAAAATAAACAGTGAACAAATGAATGAATGAATGAATGAATGAATCAATCAATCAATCAATAAAATATCGCATATGTTTGTTACACACTTTTAATTCCAGCTTTGTTGAGCGGGCCATGTGGACTTCTTTCGAGGTATGTCTGGTCTACATGGTGAGTTCTAGTAGCTTTTTATGAGGTAGGCACATAAAGTCCATGGACTCACAAATGTCTATATTTTTAAAACGCCTGCTATCTTAATAATAAGACAAAACTTTTTTGACTTTTTAAAGTGCAGAGATAAGCCATTTTCCTCTTCATTGTTTTATTTGAGTGTTCTTTTCTCCTTATTTTGTTCTTTTTTATTCTGCTTTCATCTATCTTCTTTAACCTTTTCTTCATCCTCTTTATCTTTCCATATCCATTTCCTTCTTTCAAATTTATATGTTAAATTTCCTTTTTACTTCAACAAATTAAAAGTCAATTGACCAGAGTTTTCACTGTTTCATGGCAATTCACCTTGTACTCTTGCGCGCGCCAGACTGGCCAGCAGTAACGACTCTGCAACAGGATCCTTCTGCACACATTTATTCAGTCCTGTTTCTTCTTGTTTATATCTCCCTTGTTTATATATCTCCCTTGTTTATATCTCCCTTGTTTATATCTCTCCCTTGTTTATATCTCCCCCAAACCCTGGGCCTCTCACTCTTTTATATTCTCAGTTCCCATCCACACACAGCAGGCCATGCCACCTCACCAGGCACGCAGCTTCAGCTAATCAGGGCAGCAGGGGCATATCTCCATCAAAATGAATTCACCAGTATCCTGGTACACCTGCGCAGCTCTCATGATGTTTGTGGCTTATATGAGGAAGTCAGGTGCAAGTCATACGACTTAGCTGCAGTCCCTGGCGCCTTTGGGACTGCCGCCTCACCCGCTCCTCACATCTCCCCCTTTTTTCTTTTTTGGCAGAGAGAATGTCTGTAGATAGCCCCCCGCAGCCATGCCCCTTACCCGTCCTTGGGAGACAAACAGCATTGGTTTGATCCCTGTCTTAGGTTGGTGACATGCCCAGGGAGTCTTATCACTGACTACCTCTCTATCATGCCAAGCCACACTTGGGGAGATTGTGTTTTGCTTGTGGCAGGTGCATAAAAAGGCCAGGATGTTGATTAATCTATGGCCAGATCTTAATTGCTGCAAGCAAGCCTCATGGGTGAAGGTAGAGGTCTGATCCCCAGTGTGTAAGCATAGGGGCCCTACACAGAACCATCCCTTGGGCTCATCACCCAGAGAGGTCTTGGCCAGCTCCCGTGTCGTTTTTCCTGGAGGAAGGGAACTAGGACACTGAACCTTCATGCAATAGGACATGCCTTCCACAGGATGCCAACAGCAAGCTATTCTCTGTGCAGTGCTTAGCCTCACACCCCATGGCATAACACAGCATAACTTCTTTTAGAGCGGCAAACCGAATCTGAGGAGATTGTCCCGCCTCCACTGCAGCAAAAGCCTACACTACCATGGCAAAAGTGCGGGCCTGCACACACTGCACCTAACACGTGCCAAACACACAACACACACACACTATTACAAGCATACATCCCAGGGTTCTCATCCCCGCTCATCTTCCCTGAAGCAAGGGATAGATAGCCAGAGGGGCTATCTCTATAAGGGGAATTCAGGGATCAAAAAGGCATGGGAAAATTTGAAGGTCATGTCGAGCTGGTATTGGCTTCTGGAACACTGAAAGGATTTCCCATCTTGGCTCCATCGTTTGTGCTTGTGGGATCATCCACCACATCCACAGGGGCAACTGGATCAGGAGCCTCATTCTTGCAGCGTCTCACCAATCTCTCCTGCACCCAAAGAGGTTCCGTCTGGTCCTGTGGAAACACACAAACAGACCCTCTTGCCCACGTCAACACCTGATCTGGTCGATCCCCAGGGGGTATGGACACAATACCTCGTGGTGATGAGACCATAACCTCAATCACATGTGTGTCCATCTGGGAAGTCAATATGAGAGTCAAGTTTTCACTAGCTTCCCCTCTGTTAGGTAATGATTTCCACGCCCTTATAGCAATCTGATTCACCTGCTCAAACACCTGCAGTGGATATCCTGTTTGTTGTTGTGCAAATCGACCTTGACCAAGCAGCATATCCCTATCCCATGCTGGATTTCCTGCAACAACATTAGCAGCTGCCTGTTTATTTGCAAATTCAATAAGGAAGGCTTTCCAATCTAAATACTGCCCAGGTGAAAGGCATGCCTTCACTAAGCCTGCCCAATCGGACGGTGTCAAGCAGTGTCTATTCAAGGGCTCTACTTGAGCCACAGTATAGGAAGCACTTAGGCTGTATGTCTGCACGGACTCAGCAAAATTCCTGATTACTTTGAAATCTAGAGGCTCATGATCTCTCTGCCCTGCTTGGTCAGTGAAAACAGGACATCCCAGCCAGGAGAATCTATCCTCTCTCCAAATCTCCAGACAGAAGGTCTGCCTATAGGCGGCTGCTGAGGAGGCATAAGGAGGAGGCGCAGAAGCTAATTCGCCTTCCTCCTCTGCCTCGGCTCTTTTATTTTGTCCTTTCTGTCCACCTGATAATACTGTGTCTCCTTTCTTTTTCCTTTTTCTTTTTAAGCCCTTCTCCTCTTCCGACATACTTTCTTGTTGCTCTATAAGGATTTTCTGACCTGTCTTGACTGCCTCTCGATTCAAACAGTAACAGAGTCCATATATCAGAACAAACAAGACCAAAACTATCAGACCTACCCACAAAGGGTCAATGGGAGAAAAAAGCATAACTACACAGCGAGGATCTATTGATCACTACACTGAGGTTATCATATTTCCTTAACTTGTCCCAAAACCAGGAACCTTAACTTGTCCCAAAACCAGGAACCTATTGTTACCTTGTGACTGCTTCCTGGCAACTTTATACTTGCCTCTATTTTATCCGAGGTCCTTCCCAAACTCCTGGGGTCGCAAGTTTCACTTACCATGAACTTACCCTGCCTGCAACCACTGACTGCTGAAAGTTCTGAACTCAGTGGGGGAGTCGGTTCCCCGTACGGGCCACCAATTGTCCAGTCCGCTCTCAACCAGCAAGAACGACAAGTCCTTCTAACAGCAGTTTATTCATTCTTCATCTTTCTTCTTTCTCTTCATCATTGCCCTTCCCCAGCTGAAGAGTTCTGAATCCACGCTGGATCCTTCTCAACAGTCTGTTTTATGGGAACCTTTATTAACCACTCCTTCCCCGTGATGCAGTTCTGAATCCTCCCTGTAGCAGGGGGTCTTCACTCATGCCTGAAAATGTTTCTTTTCCCTTGTCCTGGGTCCCGGGTCCCGGGTTTCGGCACCACTTCTTGCGTGCGCAAGACTGGCCAGCAGTAACAACTCTGCAACAGGATCCTTCTGCACACGTTTATTCAGTCCTGTTTCTTCTTGTTTATATCTCCCTTGTTTATATATCTCCCTTGTTTATATCTCCCCCGAACCCTGGGCCTCTCACTCTTTTATACTCTCAGTTCCCATCCACGCACAGCAGGCCATGCCACCTCACCAGGCACGCAGCTTCAGCTAATCAGGGCAGCAGGGGCATATCTCCATCAAAATGAATTCACCAGTATCCTGGTACACCTGCGCAGCTCTCATGATGTTTGTGGTTTATATGAGGAAGTCAGGTGTAAGTCATAAGACTTAGCTGCAGTCCCTGGTGCCTTTGGGACTGCCACCACACCCGCTCCTCACATTGTACTCATATGCTCTTTATCTCAGGGATTTCATTTTTGTGTAGAGTAAGTTTGGATTCTTTTTAAAGTAGCCTTTGTTGATTAAAATAGTAGAAGGGGGATCAAATACCTATGGAAGGAGATACAGAGACAAAGTTTGGAGCAGAAACTGAAGGAAAGATCATCCAGTGACTGTCACACCTGGGAATCCATCTCATATAGTTATGAAATGCAGACGCTATTATGGATGCCAACAAGTGCTTGCTGACAGGAGCCCAATATAGCTGTCTCCTGAGAGGCTCTGCCAGTGCCTGACAAATACAGAAGTGGATGCTCACAGCCATCCATTGGACTGAGCACAGGGTTCCCAGTGGAGGAGCTAGAGAAAGTACCCAAAGAGTTGAAGGGATTTGAAGCCCCATAGAAGGAAAAATATAAACCAACCAGTAACCCCAGTGTTCCCTAGGACTAAACAACTAGCAAAAGAGTACACAAGAAGGGACTCAAGGCATCAGCGGCATATGTAGCAGAGAACGGCCTTGTTGGACATCAATGAGAGGAGAGGCCCTTGGTCCTGTTAAGGCTCAATGCTCCAGGGTAAGGGAATGCCAGGACAGGGATGCAGGAGTGGGTGGGTTATTGAGCAGGGGGAGGGGAGAAGGGATGGGGGAGTTGGAGGGGAAATGAGGAAAGGGAATAAAATTTGAAATGTAAATACAGAAAATATCTAATAAAAAGAAAAATTAGTCTTTACACTGAAAACTTTTCTAAGTTTCTCCTTAGCAATTAACTAAGACCTGTGGATCCTAGAAGTGTGCCTTCAGAGGAACTGACCTGATAATGCTTAGCCTCTCAGGGGTAATGATAACATAATTAGTAAATAAATATATGTACCTAACACCGTCATTTAGTAAGAAACTTATTCTTTTTAGTGTCTGGGTTTCTTTCTTCCTTTCTTTCTTTCTTTCTTTCTTTCTTTCTTTCTTTCTTTCTTCCTTCCTTCCTTCCTTCCTTCCTTCCTTCCTTCCTTCCTTCCTTCCTTTCTTTCTTTCTTTCTTTCTTTCTTTCTTTCTTTCTTTCTTTCTTTCTTGTTTCTCTCTCTCTCTCTCTCTCTCTCTCTCTCTCTCTCTCTCTCTCTCTCTCTCTTTGAGGCAGGATTTCTCTGTATAGACCTGGCTGTCCTGGAACAACTCACTCTGCAGACCAGGCTGGTCTTGAACTCAGAAATTCGCCTGCCTCTGCCTCCAAAGTGCTGGGATTAAAGGTGTGCACCACCATGCCTGGCTGGATTTCTTTTAAAAATTATCAGTCAGTCTGGTTATCACTATTTCCATAAATTGTACCTATTAGTATGTGAAGATGTACTCATTCAAGTTAAATCAATATAACATGATTGTTTAAGATGAAAAGAAGCTAAAGAAGAAGCAGTAATCAGAAATATTGTATGAATATATTAAATTTCAATGACAAATTCAGTCAATAAAGTGAAAATAAAAGTGTTGAATATTTTTAGTTAGCAAAATGAATTTAAAATAGTGTTTAAGTAATCACATAAATATTTTTAATGTTTAAGTTTTATTTCTGCATGTATAGAAAGTCATGTGGATTCAATTACAAAGCTAAAAGTAAGTATCTTCTCTTTCTGTCTCCTTGTTTTTATCTCGGCCTACATTTTTTCTGTCTCTCTGTCTCTCTCTCCCTCTGTATTTCTCTCTCTTCCCCTCTTCACACACACACACACACACACACGCACACACCATACATATAGAGAGACCACGCAAATACACACATACATAAATATGTATATACATATGTAAATTATAATACATAAATCATTTCATACAATGTCAAAATATAAGTGTGAGAACTGCAGTTTCTCTAAAATATATTTTCGATTGTTACAGTAAACATTTTTCTCTCTGTTTAGTGAGTGATAGAAAATTCTGAGAGATACACAAATGGAAAATATTGTATAATACCATTTAAAGCTGAAGTAATGTCTGCCTTCTGGTTTTCCTTGAAGATTCAAATGGTGAGATGAACAGGGCTTGGCACAGCAAAGTCATATTTCCATGTAATTTGATGACCTCATTTTCCCAGCTGCTTCTTTATTCTTCCAACTTTTGAACCCAGCTTAATATTTAAGTTCTCTATTCTTAACCAAGTTCCTCATATTCTCGTGCTTATGGGTATTATAAATGGCTTATCTAGTGTACCCAACAGGGGAATGTAATCTACCTGTACTATCCTGCTACCAGGTATCATTAGGGTCATTATCTCCATGTCATTTGATCCCCTTTTCAGGACTCAACTAATCCTTCAGAATTTTCCCTCTTATGACTAAACATTCTTCTTATTATTTATGAGCAGTTTGAAGTAGAAGGGAAAAACTCTTGAGGCAAAGTAATTATGCTGAATTGCATGGTAGTACTAAACAAGACTAATTACAGTTCAATTAAATTGGATGCTCAGATAGAATTATCATTTAATTATTACAATAACAACAAATACCAGTTGAAATAGAAATGTGTGATTATTTGATGTTGAAGAAAGAAATTTAAGGGTTACTTTCCAAGACTAATAGAAACAAAAGACTTACAAATCTCAGTATGATTCAACACTTCTCTTATTAGTCACGGCTCTATCTGAGATAGGTAACTAAAGATGGGGTTAAGTGATTGGTTTGCAAAGTGCCTAACTTTTCAGGTAGGTCACAAATAGTCTGGCATCATAATTTTTTTCAGATTACATTAATAGCTTTGGAGAGCTGGAAAGATGGTCCAGTGGCTGACGATTATCTGCTCTTCCTGAAGATTTGGGTTTGATACCAAACCCCTTTATATTGGCTCACAGCAGCTATGGAGAATTGCCGCAGACTATCCCCTTTTTTGGGTCGCCTATCTGCTTGGAATGGGTCTCTGGTTGCAGGTGGACAAGGAGTCAGCAAATGACAAACAGAAGCGACACACTAGATTGTGTAGAATCTGAATGTAATGTCAAATCAAGCATCAAACTTTTTATACAGAAGAAAATATTGAAGTTAGGTGACACACCAGCAAGGTGCAAAGAGGTTACTGGATTCTTACACAAAACAGAGGAATACAAACACGGAAGGACTGGCAGGAACCAACTGGGTTAAAATTCAGTGTTAACAACTGGGATCAAAACACAATCAGATCCTTCTACAAAAGGCTATACTCAACAAAACTGGAAAACCTGGACAAAATGGACAAATTTCTAGACAGATACCAGGTACCAAAGTTAAATCAGGATCAAGTTAACTATCTAAACAGTCCCATATCCCCTAAAGAAATAGAAGCAGTCATTAGTAGTCTCCCAGCCAAAAAAAGCCCAGGACAAGATGGGTTTAGTGCAGAGTTCTATCAGACCTTCAAAGAAGATCTAATTCCCGTTCTGCACAAATTAGAAAATAGAAAGTAGAAATAGAAAATAGAAGTAGAAAGTACTGTACCCAACTCATTCTATGAAGCCACAATTATTCTGATACGTATAACAAAAGATCTAATAAAGATCGAGAACTTCAGACCAATTTCCCTTAATGAATATCGATGCAAAAATACTCAAAAAATTCTCGCTAACCGAATCCAAGAACACATTAAAGCAATCATACATCCTGACCAAGTAGGTTTTATTCCAGGGATGCAGGGATGGTTTAATATACGGAAATCCATCAACGTAATCCAGTATATAAAAGAACTCAAAGACAAAAACCACTTGATCATCTCATTAGATGCTGAGAAAGCATTTGACAAGATCCAACACCCATTCATGATAAAAGTCTTGGAAAGATCAGGAATTCAAGGCCCATACCTAAACATGATAAAAGCAATCTACAGCAAACCAGTAGTCAACATCAAAGTAAATGGTGAGAAGCTGGAAGCAATCCCACTAAATTCAGGAACTAGACAAGGCTGACGACTTTCTCCCTACCTCTTCAAGATAATACTTGAAGTCCTGGCCAGAGCAATTCGACAACAAAAGGAGATCAAGGATATACATATTGGAAAAGATGAAGTCAAAATATCACTTTTTGCAGATGATATGATAGTATATATAAGTGACCCTAAAAACTCCACCAGAGAACTCCTAAACCTGATAAACAGCTTCGGTGAAATAGCTGGATATAAAATTAACTCAAACAAGTCAATGGCCTTCTCTACACAAAGAACAAACAGGCTGAGAAAGAAATTAGGGAAACAACACCCTTCTCAATAGTCACAAATAATATAAAATATCTTGGCATGACTCTAACTAAGGAAGTGAAAGATATGTACGATAAGAACTTCAAGTCTCTGAAGAAAGAAATTAAAGAAGATCTCAGAAGATGGAAAGATCTCCCATGCTCGTGGATTGGCAGGATCAACAGTGTAAAAATGGCTATCTTGCCAAAAGCAATCTACAGATTCAATGCAATTACCATCAAAATTCCAACTCAATTCTTCAACGAATTAGAAAGAGCAATCTGCAAATTCATCTGGAATAACAAAAAACCTAGGATAGCAAAAACTCTTCTCAAAGGTAAAAGTACCTCTGGTGGAATCACCATGCCTGATCTAAAGCTTTACTACAGAGCAATTGTGATAAAAACTGCATGGTACTGGTATAGTGACAGACAAGTAGACCAATGTAATACAATTGAAGACCCAGAAATGAACTCACACACCTATGGACACTTAATCTTTCACAAGGGATCTAAAACCATCCAGTGGAAGAAAGACAGCATTTTCAACAAATGGTGCTGGCACAACTGGTGGTTATCATGTAGAAGAATGCAAATTGATCCATTCCTATTTCCTTGTACTAAGGTCAAATCAAAGAGGATCAAGGAACTCCACATAAAACCAGAGACACTAAAACTTATAGAGGAGATAGTGGGCAAAAGCCTAGAAGATATGGGAACAGGGGAAAAATTCTTGAATAGAAGAGCAATGGCTTGTGCTGTAAGATCAAGAATTGACAAATGGAACCTCATGAAACTGCAAAGCTTTTGCAAGGCAAAAGACACCATCAATAAGACAAAAAGACCACCAACAGATTGGGAAAGGATCTTTACCTATCCTAAGTCAGATAGGGGACTAATATCCAATATATATAAAGAACTCAAGAAGGTGGACTCCAGAAAATCAAATAATCCCATTAAAAATGGGGCTCAGAGCTAAACAAAGAATTCTCACCTGAGGAATACTGCATGGCTGAAAAGCACCTGAAAAAATACTCAGCATCCTTAATCATCAGAGAAATGCAAATGAAAACAACCCTGAGATTCCACCTCACACCAGTCAGAATGGCTAAGATCAAAAATTCAGGTGACAGCAAATGCTGGCGAGGATGTGGAGAAAGAGGAACACTCCTTCATTGTTGATGGGATTGCAAGTTTGTACAACCACTCTGGAAATCAGTCTGGTGGTTCCTCAGAAAATTGGACATAGTACTACGGGAGGATCCTGAAATACCTCTCCTGGGCATATATCCAGAAGATGTTGCAACAGGTAAGAAGGACACATGCTCCACTGTGTTCATAGCAGCCTTATTTATAATAGCCAGAAGCTGGAAAGAACCCAGATGCCCCTCAACAGAGGAATGATTACAAAAAATGTGGCACATTTACACAATGGAGTACTACTCAGCTATTAAAAAGAATGAATTTATGAAATTCCTAGGCAAATGGTTGGACCTGGAGGGCATCATCCTGAGTGAGGTAACACAATCACATTAGAACTCAAATGATATGTACTCACTGATAAGGGGATATTAGCCCAGAAACTTAATTTATCTGAGATATAAGAGACAATTTGTAAAACACATGAAACTGGAAAAGAACAAAGACCAAAGTGTGGACATTTTGCCCCTTCTTAGAATTGGAAACAATCACACATGGAAGGAGTTACAGAGACAAAGTTTGGAGCTGAGACAAAAGGATGGACCATCTAGAGACTGCCATATCCAGGGATCCATTTCATAATTAGCCTCCAAACGATGACACCATTGCATACACTAGCAAGCATTTGCTTAAAGGACCCTGATATAGCTGTCTCTTGTGAGATTAGGCCGGGGCCTATCAAACACATAAGTGGATGCTCACAGTTAGCTATTGGATGGATCACAGGGCCCCCAATGGAGGAGGTAGAGAAAGTAACCAAGGAGCTAAAGAGATCTGCAACCCTGTAGGTGCAGCAACATTATGAACTAACCAGTACCCTGGAGCGCTTGACTCTAGCTGCATATGTACCAAAAGATGGCCTAGTCGCCATCACTGGAAAGAGAGGCCCATTGGACATGCAAACTTTATATGCCCCAGTACAGGGGAATGCCAGGGCCAAAAGGGGGAGTGGGTGGGTAGGGGAGAGGAGGGGAGGGTATGGGGGACTTTTGGGATAGCATTGGGAATGTAATTGAGGAAAATACGTAATAAAAACAAACAAACAAACAAACAAAAAACAAAAACAAAAAACAAAACAAAACAAAAAGCACAGCTCCATCTAAGGTTCAGCTACTTAATCTTAGAAGCCAGGGTCAAGGGCTTCGTGCCCTTACCATAGTTCCTATTTTAGTGTATTTTATAGTCCACCTTCCCCCTAAGCCATTGTAAATACTTTTGTATGGGTGTAACTCAGCTATCTATAGTTCTAAGTATCTACTCTGGTTCCTTCTTAGAGCACAAACTTCCTTCTTCCTAGATAATGGTAAATTCCTGTGTAGGGCAGTGACTTAGCTATCCATGCCCAAGGTCGGATCAAGGACTGCCTAGAATCTAACTTAGCTTTATGTCAAAAAAATCAATCCTTAGGAGCACTTGTAATAAAGCAATATTAAGAGAAAGCACACAGATCTGTTTACAAACTAAAGCATGGACAGTGGAGCATTCCTTATACAGGATGCCACAATTCCAGGAGACTATGTTTCCGTGAACTTATTGCCTCGGGACAGCACCCAGGTTTTCGGGGCCTGTCACACTTGTCACTACTGGAGTGGATGTAGCAGTAAATGGTACCCCATTCTGAACTCTGCCTGGACTGCTTAAATAGTGGTGAATATACATAGACAATACATTCATAATACATAAATAAGTAAATAAAAAGGTAAATAAAAACTTAAAACCTGGCTTTGGAATGATAGGATTAGAAAACGAATCTGTAGTAGTGTGCCTGGTCTACTTTTCTCATAGTTTCTGGGATGAAGAACATCTTTTAACCTACAAACATCTGAGATAGCTGTTATCAAGCTTTAAAGAAAAGGAAAATGTATACCATGAGCACTGGCTTGGACCCATACCCAGTCCATGGGGAGCTATCTCATTGATCTCCTGATGAACAGAAGGAATAGAATCCACAGACTGAAGCTGCTGATGGAATTTCTAGTCAAAGCAGAGAAAGGAATTTGAAGCTTTCAAAAGTTGACTTCTCATTGCATCTATCCTCTGAGAATGTGTATAAGGACTGATCTGCACAGACTCAGAGTGAGAAAACAGAAGACTGTGCTCAGAGATCTTACAAGGTAAGATCAGAAGATAAAGCAGTCTCCAAAGATAATGGAATTGTGGTCCACTTAAATGGATAAACAGCAGTGACTCCAGCTGACACATAAGGGAGAGTCATTTAGGGGAATGTCTATGTACTAGAAAAATATCTTATTCAAGACCAACTCTAAATGTGTAAAACGTGAGCCTTAGCTTCTCTGAGAATATACTGTCTTCTTGGTCTCACTATTGTACACACTTTAGGGTTTCCAAAGGACTGCCTTAAACAAGGATAAACACAAGTATACAAAAGTTCAAGGTGTCTAGCAATAATCAGCTTCCTAAAAACAGTATGAGTGCCTTTCAGAGGAAAACAGCAAAAACTAGGAACTGTATATTACATTGCCCCCATAAAAATGATAATTGTAAAAGAATTCAAACATTGACAAAACAAATGAAATATCCATCAAAAATGTCTGTTTTTATTACACTGATATTCCATTCTATCTAGCTTTAGAGGGAAATAAGGTTGGGTTTTTGGATAACATGACAACAAAATAGTATGAAAGTAAACCATATATAAATGTAAGAAAAATACCTTATAAAATAGGTATCTGGATTATTCCTTAAATCAATGTTTTATGGGACAAGTATTTTTCAGATTTCCTTCTACCTATTATTTTTATGACTGAGGATATTTATCATAATGATAAAACATTATCAGCCACTGACCATTCTATGTAGAGATTCAACTTTGATGCTCAGTTAAAAAAATACTGACTAGAACTCAATAAAAAACATGGAAGTATCCTACAGGCATAAAATTTAATGAAAGAGTAAAATGCAGTTGTTTCTGGGTAATTATTTATAATTAGACAGACATAAATTGTGATATATGTACTGGATTTCTCTGTCTTTCTTACTATGAGGTGTACTTTTCATTTAAAATTGGATTTTATTCTAGTTTGAGACTGGGGTCTCCTTTTACCTCTGTCTTCAGTTAATGAGAATGAATAGTGAGAGAAAGATATCAAAATTTCTTTCATTATTCAAGTATATATTTGAAGTTCCCCAAAGACAGATTTTTTTTTAACTCTTGCAAAAATGAAAAGAAGACCTAAATTAAAGACCTAACTAAAAAGAATCGGAGGCTTGAATCCTTCTCTGAATGCTCTTATCCAACACATGACAAACCATGTGAACACCTCCAGTGAAAGAAAGTTCATTTCTTCCTGAGAAACCTTATTTCTGCTTGGATTGTTCAGATCATCAGCCAGAAGATAGAATATCTTTGTTACTATAGTCAACTGCCCAACAGCCTGGCTTTACCAACGGTCTCCATTGCAGTGGTGGGCTGGGACAGGACTCAGTATATTGTGTCTACACTTAATTAGCAATCATCTGTCTGCTTTTATCACTTCCAACCCTCTTCCCACATTGTAAAAATAGGTTTTTTGCTGTAAGTTGGTCAGTGGATTGAGCTACTACTGTTGATTCATGTGAACTGAACTGCTGCTGTCATTCATGTCAACTGAACTACTGCTATCCTGACACGAAGATGGAAATTGTCCAAAAGAAATACCTCTAAACAGATGCACTACCTCTTTTGCTATACTAACCTTTCCAGTCCAATACCTCTGGTGGGTAGTGGGCTAGAAATGAGGTTAAAGAGTTTAAGTAACCTTACTAAATTAGGGTTTGATAAATATAAGCCTACATGTATGTGCGTGTCTGTGTATGTCTGTCTTTGGAGAGCAAGAGAGTAAGAGAGAGAGAAAAAAAAACAAGAAAGAGAGAGAGCAAGAGGGAGAATATACAGCAAATTGGAGTTTCAAATATAATTTTTATTCCATGTTGATTCCCTATATGGTATATCATTTCATACATTATTAATTTTTGCTTTAAATATTAAAGAAGTTCACAACTTTAGTTTTATTCTAAACATATAATTCATACCTCAATTCTAGAAATTTCCTCTTAGGTATGGAATTGCATCTGTTTAGAGAAAAGAGAGATAGATGATTCAAGGTAATCAATTGCACAAATTGTTTGAGGTCTAAAGTTTGCTTTTTCTTTCTGTTTGTTTATTAAATGACTTTGAGAGAATTTGTTTGACATGAAATCAAAGGAGGTCTGTGGGAATTGTATTATCTGTTTCGTGGCTGTGCATAATGAGCTACTGTGTGAGGGATTAGTTACCTCTGCTATTGAATATTCCAAGGAAATTTGGATTTATTTTGCTTTCAGCAGAACACCAACTGCAGATCTTGGCATTGTAAAGTTGTGTTGCCTTGTTTGATAAATAACCTCTGCATACTTTATCATACAGCTCTGCAATCTTACCTCTATACCATTTCACATGTGCTCATATTAAAAGACTAGTTCACTCTATCCCCAAACTGAGTTGTGCGATTGAAATCATGGTTTGTGTCAATGAAACCATGATTTCATTTGCTAATGAGCCAGATATTTTCAATGGGAATGTTACCACTGGCATGCAAAGAATGAAAAAAAACTGGAATGAGCAAATGGCATGTGTAAAGGAGAGATTAAAGTGAAATGGTATTTAAATACATCAACACTGCCTAAAGAATTTGGCTATGAGTTTAAAACTGCTCAGTACTATTAAGGAATGCCAGTGTTATGAGAATTCTGTGTTTTGAACACTGTCCAGTGTTTGGTTTTCTTTCATGTAAGCTAAGCTGTTGGGAACCGGAACATTTAATCTTTTAACTGACAGACCTTCCCTGTCTGTTTGATTGCTCTGAACAAGTCACAAGCTGTACTCTATACTATAATACTTATAGACTGTAAGGTCCTTTGCATCCCGCATCTATTCTATTCCTATTCCAAATGTAGCCAATGGCTGCACTTGCCATAATCTCTAGAGAAACTGATAAGTAGCTGGAAATGTTTGCACACGCCATGGTTGTGATTGGTACACACATGAGGTTTATTGTAGCTAAGATGAAAAGCTATGCCTTAAGTTCTCATATTTCTCTTTTTCCTATATATCTCCAGATTTTGTGCTTTCCCTGAAGAATTATCTTCTGTGCATTGACACTGCTGTGCCCACATTTTAGAAATTACACCCTACAAAGCACCTTACAAATTGTTTTCAGTACCACTTCAGCTCTTTAATATGGGTAGAGCAAGCTGAATTGGTTACACTAAGAACAGATTCGACAGTGGGACACTTAGCCTCAGGAACTGGGTCACAGCTAGACAGTAGCTGAGAAAGACTCAAGCAACAGAGGACTACTGGGACTAAGCTGTCCATTTATTCAGCACACATCAGATAGTTGAATATTTCCAGAAAGCATGTGGAAGAAGATACAGATGACTACGGAGGATTGTAAAAGTCCACCAAAGGATGATCAAAAGAACAGAAAATTCTGCTTCCTGTGAATTCACTAGAGTCTTGGCAGGCTAATAGCTAAAGGCTGCGATATTTGAAACTCAGATCTGAACTACTGTCTGCTAGGTGCTGAGCCATTGATACTCAAAACCTAGAGAAATGTCTGTCCCTATAAGTTCTTAGCTTTGAAAGCCTATTGACATGAGCCATAATTCTTTAGACCTTAAGGCCTAGATCCATTAGTTGATAACACTATGGAGCTCTCACAAAAAGGGACTTATCATGACTGCACTGGAAAGACTCAACAAGCAAGTGAAAGAGTCAGATGCATATATTTGCACCCAACCAATGGACAGAAGCAGCTGACCTCTGTTGCTGGGAATTAGGGAAGGCTGAAAGAATTTGAAGAGAAAGGTGATCCTATAGAAGGTCCATCAGTCTTAATTAATCTGGACCCCTGAAATCTCTCAAACACTGGACTACCAAACAAACACATACACCAGCTGATATAAGGCCTCCAACAAACATACAGTAGAGGACTTCCAGATATATGTTCATTCAAGAGGCCCCAGGGAGTTTAGAGGTCAGATGGGGTAGAGGGTGGGGGTACCCATGTGTTGTGGGGAGGAGGTGTGGGATGTGGACCAGTTGGAGGGTGGGAGGGGAGGGGCAGGAAGTGGAATATGGAGTGTAAAAAAAATGAGTTACCAATAAAATTAAATTTAAAAAAATCTCAGAACAGTAAACCTCTTGATCACATGACTGTCATTGAGGGCACATAAGTCTATCTTTAAAAGGCCAAAGTCTTACTTATCAAGATCTAGAACTATAAGATTGTAGGGCTTGGTAGCCCAGTATTTGGCAGTCAGCAAATAAGCCTCTGGGGTGTGGGATAAACAACAATGAGAGCTGAACTTTGCTAATTCACTGCTTACATATGAGAAGATGATCAAGAGCCTTAGCTTGTTTATTCAAGTCAAACACACAGTGTGATTGTATGGGTTATAATGGTGGTACCCAAATCCACCAGTGGACTGTTGTCTAAGAATGAAATACCTGAATATCACCTTTCTCCTAGGCCATAGATATAGGTGGTTATGTGACAAACACAATAGGAAACGTATAAACTGAAAATTAGCCATTGTGGTACTTTGATCCTATATTCCACCTAATAAATTTGTGGTATTCCTAGCAAGATAAAGTACATCCAAATATTTCTAAAGATGTTTAAATCAGAAAGATCTTACTTTATGCATATGAGGCATTTCAGTGAAGTAGTGTATCTGGCAGCCCTATACAGATGGATTCACAATCCACAGAGGTTATGCTTAGTCTACTTCTTACCTGCATCTTTTGTTAAAGCTACATTGGCCAACAAAAGCTATGGGCAACTCGTAAAACTGCTTCCCTAGTAATCTTGTAAAGAGTTAAGGGTATTCACTTTTATGGCATTAAAAATTGGCATGCATAAAGAGTATAACAGAGACTTTATTTTGCCATTTCCAGCCTTCTCTTTCTCTGCAAATGATTTTCTAAAGGTGTTTTTATGAATCAATAAATAAAGGAATAATGGCAAAACTATCTGGATATTGTGGTGATTAAATCAGAAAATTTTCATAAAACATACACAATCGTCTCTGGTATATAATAAAAGCTCCTTTAATGACTGTTTCAAATCATTAAGAAAGTAAATGTTCAGCAACAGTCACTTTGATGTGTATAGGGATGCTATATAGTCTACTACTATGATTGTATTTCTCTAGTACAGTGTTTATGGTACATTTTAAAACAAAGAAATTTACTTAATTCAAATATGGTAATATCATATTCAATAAAGTGTTATTCTTAAAAGTGAATACTGGAATTTCAGAAAAATGTCAAAACACTGAAACTGAAGAACATAGTTTAAGTTTGTTGGTAAAAAGAGACTTTCTTACAGCCAATAGTAGCCAGTTCTTAGGAGATAAGCGTTCCATATAATTACCTTTATGTTATTTAGAATTTTAAGCACAGATAGCTTGTGGAAGTTTTAACTAAATAAACCAATAATTCTATCAGTATGACATTAATGAACTCTCTCTTCATAGATATTATTAACACAGATATAAAATATTATATTTAATATTCTGTCATATTTTGTCCTTAGGTCTAATTTGTAATAGAGGCTATTGCATCCATTTTTAAAATAAAAAACTTAAAATCCAAAACCTTTAATTAATTTGACAAAGTTTAATAATGAATATCAAACATATGAAGGAAACCCAGGATTGGACCAAAGGAAGGCTTGCAGGTAAAGATGCTTTGTCCACAAATCTGGAAACCTAAGTTTGATCCCTGGAGCTTTCATAGTGGTAGAAGGTCTTAAAATATTATCCACTGACCTTCAAATGCACACCTATACATGTCTACGCAAACACACACACACACACTTCACAGGGGCACACACTCAACGAAAACAACATTAATAGTAATTGTTTCATAAAAAGGAAATCCATGACTAGCAAATTTCAAAACCTCTTTGAACTGGTTTGAAAGTTAGATTTAATGAGTTCTATATTGTACAAAATTGTTTTTCAGTGAGCAATACTTACATAATTGAGATTTAATTATCTTTGTTCCAACTGACAATGCTTAGAATCAAAGTAAATTGTAGTGGCATATGTTTTTAGGCTAGTAATCATAATATTCTAGGATACTAAGTACGAACAGGATTTGTAATAATTGATTATGTCAAAATAAGAAATCATCATTAAGAAACTTAGGATTTTGCTCATGGTGTAAGTGTGTGTTTATGTGTGTACATGTTTCTATACATTCATTCAATTGCTTTGTGCAGACCACAGTTAACAGCAGGTATGGTCCCCTATTACTCAATCTTATGTTTTGAGATGGGTCTCTTCTAACCTGGATGTGAGGCTAGAAAATCAGACATGACTGGGTAGTATGTAAACTACCTGTATATTCTCTTTATCATTAGAAAGTTGGATTACTGGAAAGTATTGCTGAACTTGGCATGTCACATGGGTATTAGGATGCCAACTTAGGTCCTCTTGATTGTATGACAATCACTTTGATTGACAAATTATCTCCTTAATCTTTGAGACCCTGTTTTCAAGAAAAAGAGCATATTGCAAAGAGAAGCTCTTTGGTGAGAAGTGAGTGGTACTTTGTGTGAGTATAAAGATAAGTATTTAGAATTCAGATAAGTATTATTCTAGTCTAGTAAAGTGGCTTTAGTTGGTCCTTTTCATTTTTTGTTTTGTTTTGTTTTTGTCTTTAATAATTAATTAATTTACATTTCAGATTTTTTTTACCCCTCTCCATCCTCATTCCTACTGTTCCACAACCCAAACCTCCTCCCTGACCCCCTGCCTCCACAAGGACATCCTCACCACCCCTACCCCAGTCCCACCAGACATCTAAACTCTCTGGGGCCTCCACTCTCATGAAGGTTAGGTGCATCTTCTCTGACTGAACCCAGACCTGGAAGATCCCTACTGTATAGGTGTTGGTGGCTTCTTATCAGCTGGTGTAGGATGCCTGGTTGGTGGTCCAGTATTTGAGAGATCTCAGGTGTCCAGATTAATCAAGATTGCTGATCATCCTACAGGGTTGCTCTCTTCCTCAGCTTCTTTTAGCCTTTCCCTAATTCAACCATAGGGGTCAGCAGCTTCTGTCCATTGGTTGGGTGCAAATAAGTGCATCTGACTTTTTTAGCTGTTTGTTGGGTCTTGCAGAGGGCAGTCATGATAGGTCTCTTTTAGTGAGTGTGCCATAGCCTCAGTAATAGTGTCAGGCCTTGGGAGTTCCCCGTGACCTGGGTCCCACTTTGGTCCTGTTGCTGGACCTTCTTTTCCTCAGGGTCCTCTCCATTTCCATCTCTGTAATTTTTTTTTTTTTTAGATAGGAGGAATTATGGATGAGAGTTTTGACTGTGGGATGCCTACCCCCTCCTTCATTTGATGTCCAGTCTTCCTGCTGAAACTGGGCTCTATAAGTTCCTCTTCCTACTGTTAGGCATTTCATCTAAGATCCCTCCCTTTGAGTCCTGAGAGTCTCTCAACTTGCAGGTTTCTGGTGCATTCTGCAGGGTCCCCACAACTTCCTAACTCCCAAGGTTGCCTGTTTCAATTCTTTCTGCTGGCCCTCAGGGCTTCAGTCCTTTTCCCTCACTCAATACCGTAGGTTTAGCTCTTGTCCTTACCCCATCTACTTTCTCTCCCAGACCCCTCCCTCACCCCTTTTGATTGCTTTCTTCTTCCTCCTAAGTGGAACTGGGTTATGCTCACTTGAGCCCTTCAGCTTGTTGACTTTTTTTAGTTCTTTAGACTGTGTCTTGTGTATTCTGTATATTTTTTTGGCTAATATCCACATATTAGAGAGTACATAGCATGCATGTACTGTTGGGTCTGAGTTACTTCACTCAGTATATTTTCTACTTCCATCCATTTGCATGCAAAACTCAAGATGCCCTCATTCTTAATTTCTGAGTAGTATTCCACTTTGTAAATGAACCACATTTCTGTATCCATTCTTCTGTCATGGGACAGCAGAGTTGTTTCCAGCTTCTAGCTATCACAAACAAGGCTGCTATGTACATAGTGGGACATGTGCCCATTTGGCATGGTGAGGCATCTTTTGTGTATATTGCCAAGAGTGCTATTTCTGGTCTTCAGGTAGATTTATTTCCAATTTTCTGAAGAACCTCCAATAACCTCAAGTCTCACAATACAGAAGTTGAAGAGGAATTCAGAAAAGGAAGAGATGTCCCATGGTCATGGATTGTCAGAATTAACTCAGTAAAATTTGCCATCCTACCAAAGACAATCTACATATTCAATGCAATCCCCATTAAAATCCCAACACAATTCTTCAAAGACATGGAAAGGGCAATTCTCAAATACATATGGAAAGGCAAAAACCCAGAATAGCAAAAACAATTCTTTTTTTTAATTTTTTATTAGATATTTTCTTCATTTACATTTCAAATGCTATCCCCAAATCCCCCTATACCCTCCCTCTGCCCTGCTCTCCAATCCACCCACTCCTGCTTCATGGCCCTGGCATTCCCCTGTACTGGGACATATGATCTTCACAATTCCAAGGGCATCTCCTCCCATTGATGGCCAACTAGGCCATCCTCTGATACATATGCAACTAGAGACATAGCTTTGAGAGGTACTGGTTAGTTCATATTGTTGTTCCTCCTATAGGTTTGTAGACCCCTGTAGCTCCTTGGGTACTTCTCTAGCTCCTTCATTAGGGGCCCCGTGTTCTATCCAATAGGTGACTGTGAGCACCCACTTCTGTATTTGCTAGGCATTAGCATAGACTCACAAGAGAGAGCTATGTCAGGGTCCTGTAAGCAAAATCCTTCTGCCATATGCAATAGTATCTGGATTTGGTGGTTGCATATGGGATGAACCCCCGGGTGGGGCACTCTCTGGATGGTCTTTCCTTCTGTCTCAGCTCTAAACTTTGTCTTTGTAACTCCTTGCATGGGTATTTTGTTCCCCATTATAAGAAGGAGAGAAGTATCTACACTTTGGTCTTCCTTCTTCTTGAGTTTCATGTGTTTTGCAAATTGTATCTTGGTATTCTAAGTTTCTGGGCTAATATCCACTTATCAGTGAGTGCATATCATGTGTGTTCTTTAGTGACTGGGTTACCTTACTCAGGATGATATCCTCCAGATGCATCCATTTGCCTAAGAATTTCATAAATTCATTGTTTTTAATTGCAACAATTCTTAACAATAAAAAAAAATTTCTAGGGTAATCACCATACCTGACCTTAAGCTTTACTATAGATCAATAGTGACAAAAACTGCATGGTATTGGTACAGAGACAGACACATTGGTCAATGGAATAGAATTGAAGACCCAGAAATAAAACCACACACTTGCAGACATTTGATCCTTGACAAAAGAAGCCAAAAATATACAATGGCAAAAGTAGGTCCTTTTCTGAGATAAATATTACCCACAATTACTTTCCAGATCCAAGAACTATTTTCCCCCTAGTGAAAGTGGCATAAGTTCAATTAGAGAGTTATTAGCTAAATCCAAGATATGAATTCCATTATCACTTCTTTAGGAATGTTGCAGTGCTGGTCACTTTTGATGTTTATAGCTATTACATCTGGGTAATACTATCAATTGCAGTTCTTTGGCAGATTACATAGTACATCACAGCAATGTTCTATACTCCAGCCGATACATGTACCACACATCTCTTTCATAAACCTTAGAAAACATCATAAATGAGGGGGCAGAAAATTTGTAACAGCCAGAGGACCAGGAAGACAACTTCAAGACTGTGGTTTCTAGAAAAGGAATCTTAACCAAGGACACCAGAATAATTTGGTTGCTTAAAAGACCTGACTAAATACAGTAATACTAGCCATGATAACATGGAAGGGGACGTCTCAGTAGCACAACTCCTAGATAAGGAAGCATATAATAACTTCAGAGAGAGAGAGAATTCATCTTCATCATCTACAGATATAAGTTAATTGTTGCTTATTCAATCCTAAATGGTCGGCCTTGAAGTCATATAATTTAAAAGTGACAGTTAATGAATGGACTAACCAAGCTGTATTTATATGCTTGTGCATTTACATGTATATGTAACAAAAATAACTACAGAACAGGTGGCTATCAATTTGAAAGGAAATAAGGGCGATACACTGAAAGTGGATGGAAGGAGAGGACATGGGACCTACTGATGAGAAGATAGGGAAGAAAGTAATTCATGTAAATATGTTTTAATTTTTAAAGAGTACATTAAAAATAAGTCTTGTCAAATAGCAGAAATAGAGGTTTGAAGAATTTAGCATTTCTAATATCTGGAATTCCTTGCTATTCCCAAGGATATGGTAAGTGAACTTTATAGCACAAGCTTTTATTATTTTATTTTATTTTATTTTATTTTATTTTATTTTATTTTATTTTATTTTTTTACAAGAAATCTCAGGCTCATTAATTTACCAAAGAAGGATAAGCATTTTAAGCAGAAGTTTTCCTCTGTTACGATGATTATTTAACTATAATGTCAAAGATTCCAGATTTTACAAACAGATAATTAAAGTAGGTGCTGCTGACTCATTAGTCATAGCTCTTTGGTGATTAGATTTTAAAAGCATTCCTAGAGACTCTTGTTCTAATAAATGAAGAACATGAAACTGTGAATTACACAAAGTTTTATTCCACAAGTTTACATGTGATTAACCTTTAAAGGAGATGACCTGAATTTCATTTAAATGGCCAGGCATTCAAGCTTTAGTCAAAGGCAATTATTGGCTACCAATCAGAATATATATATGTGTGTGTGTATATATATATATATATATATATGTATATATATATATATATATATATATATATATATATATATTGTGTATGTGTGTGTATACTTATGTCAATAATTAAAGAAAAGGAGGCCTAGAGTTTGAGAGAGAACAAGGTGTGTTACATGGGAGGGGCTGGAAGGGGATAATTTAAGTAATTTTATTTTAATTTAAAAATTATTACTAAAAGTGTGCCATAAATTCACAGATTAAACTTACACATTAATTATATTAATTAAGCAGATAAACACAATTTAATTTTTGAACTATACATAGTAAAATTTAGTATTTATTATGGGATGTATAGTAGTGTTTTCAAGATTAATTCAATGAAGTCATGAATAAAATATTTCAGAATGTATTTCAGTTTTTATTGAAAGAGTTTTTACATAAATTACTTAAAATGTGGTCAGTAGGGTTACCCTTTATTCAGTATGACTGGCATTCGTAAATAGAAAGGAAATTTGATAAAACACCTATATGAGGAAAAACTGCATGTAAACACTGGATAGAGGTCTTGGTCTATGAGTTAAGCCTAGAAAATAAACTTGGGATATTTTATTTGCCAAAATCTATAATCCCAAGTTTGAAATATAATTGGTTTAATAAAGTGCAAACAAAATCATAAAAATTATAAATCAATGTTTTTCTAGTTATTTACTTGTAGTCAATAATACTGTTTTTAGAAACTTGGAGTTCAGGAGAGTACTGAAAGCAAATTTTTTTTCTTTTTTTTTTTACTTCTATGTATTAACCATTTTGATGTTTCTTCTTTTGTGTGTTATCTTTCTTTTTTCTATTTTTATATAAACTTACATTCTTATTAAACTTTCATGTAGGAGACTGAGCAGGTTATATTTAGGAATACATATTAATTTATATATATATGTGTAATAATAAATGATTGATAAAAGAAGCCATGAATTTTAAATTAGCAAGTAGGAGTATATTGGAGTATTTGGAGGAAGAAGGGGGGTGGAAGAAATGATGCAATGATGTCATAATTTCAAAAATAATATGAAAAAAATTAAATTATATGTATGCATGTGGACAGCATCATTATATTAGATTATTCATTTTGTCAAAAGTGCTTTATTTTTAATTGTGCAGTGTTCTGAGTTGATATGGGTTAACTCAAGAAAAAAGATAGTATAGTATGCATCTAGATATCTTCTAGAAGCAGTCTCCTAATAAAACCATCACTAATTTAATCATAAGGCACCACTTTCTAGTTACATATTATCCAACGTTTCCATCTCTAAATACAGTAGTCATATAAAGTATTTAACCTCTTAATAGTTCTTAATGGAGTTGGAACATCATTATGTGCAACCCTAGGACAGACTCAAACCAAACATAGTCCAAGGCAATCGCTTTAAGTATTTTTTAAAGATCACACTATGTTCATTATTGAAAAAAGACAGGAATGAAGGCTGTTGTAAACTAGGAAATACAACCTTAAACATCACTTTTTCAAATCTTTTGCAATAGCTCCCAGAATGCCGTGGCTTCTTTATGCTAAATGACTAGTAAGAGAGAACTCTTACTAACAAAAGTGACTATTTCTTCAACACCTCTATATGACTCTCAACCAAACAGTTTAACTTTTAAGACTGTATAACCCTAATGAAATTATCATATGTTTTCTACCATTGAGTCTACTTATGTAATGCATTATATTTATTGACTTATGCATAATGAGCCATCCCTGCATCTCTGGGATGAAACTGAGTAGACAATGATAGATAATCTTTATACTATGTTCTTAAAATTGATTCACATATATTTTTCAATAAGTTAAGATTTACTTTATTTTATCTTAATTATATCTGATATCAATATTCATGTACATTATATTTATATGAACTGAAAAAGGAAAGCAATAGAAATGGTAAGGTGGACAGGAGAAAGCCCACCAGGCTTTAACCTTATGGGAAAAAACAAAACAAAACAAAACAAAACGAAACAAAACAAAACAAAACAAAATACCTTAGAGGTAACTGAAGAATACTGTGAGTGACAATACTCTTCCCCAGGTAATAATCCAACAAGTGGTTTTCCAATAACAAATGGCCAGCCCAGAACACATAGCACTCCATAATTATGCATTATGGAGTGCATAATTATATTACAAATATATATCCATGTGTTTATAGCAACAATGATAAAAGAGGTCATGAATTTGAAAGAGATTAAGGAGTGTTATATGAGAGTGTTTGAGGGAGAGGGAAGGGATAAATAATGTAATTATCATAATTACAGAGAATAAAAGAAATAAATTTTGAAAAGCCCAGAATCAGGAAAGGTTTACTTCTCTTGTTGTTGTTCAGTGAAATCTCATAGGCCATAAACATTACAAGCTTTGCCTTTGTTCTAGGTTACACTCCACAATTAATGACAAAGTCCCTCTTGCTGGAGACATAATATATTTGAAACACATAATATGTAAAATTCAAGCTAGTTATCATCTAAAATATCTTTCATTGTGCTGAGAAATGCTGTGTATGTGACTGTAGTAGAAAGTAATCCTGACTCTTATTCAGCTGTGAATCTAGGATAGTACCATTTCAACTAGGACGAGAATGGAATGAATGTCATGAGAGTACCCAACCATTTTGAGATTGGATTTAAGACCTAATGCAAAAGATGCAATACGTGGCATTGTTATCAGAATGAAAAATCCATGGCAAAGCAGGAGGTAGGGCCTTGCAGAGGAACTTACTCCCATTACTGCTAAACGTCTACTGTATCACAATGATTACTAATGACTTTTCATTGTACCCATTAGTTATTCCACCTCTCAATCTTCTCATTAGAGAAGCTTCCTTTTGTAATAGGGGGTGATTAGCACAGAGTCATACAACTGGTCATGGTGCAAACAATAATAGAAAACAGAATGCTCAGCTCTAAATCTAACCTCTATATCATATATTTCTCTCATAACCATAGGATAATTTCATTATGAATAGCATAAAGATTGGAAGATTCAGAGGTGGTATATGTCTACAGTGAAATAGACTTTTCAGAACATGGGAGAGTAGTTGCCTAAGTAAGTTCATAGTGTTTGTGACCATGTGCACAAAACTGTACAAAAAAAAAAACTGTACAAACTCAAACCAGTCAAAGTCTTATTATGGGAAATAGAGGTAGACATGAAGTTCTGCTCCTAAATGTAAAACTCTTGGAAAATGATACCTGATGTGAGTGGCAGAGCCAATTTTCTTGAAGAGTGTGGCTTCTGGTGAGTGGACCAAACTTCATTAAGAAACCAGACACTCAAGAGGATATGGAAAACAGATTTGACTTTTTATGTTTCCAGAACCCTCTTGGGTGAGTAGATAAGAAAAATGGATGTAGGAGGAAGTGAGAAAATTGCTTAATATAGTCAAATACATTGCACATTATTCTCAAAGAATTAAAATAATTATTTGAAATGTCTTAAAAATAAACAAAAAAAAAAGAAAAGACAAAATAAAATGTTAAAAATAACTAGTGTTCACTTGCACCTATGTAGTGTGACTTGCATCACTATTATGTCACTGCATAATAATCTAGATTTTTTTACACTTAATAATAGAACAAAGCATATGAACAAATACAATTTCATATATTTTAGTGTCTAACTTCTTGAAATGGTTTACAAAATTTTCTGTCAAAACCTATAAACATATGCTAGAAATGGTACCCAATTTCCACCATAAAGAACAGTTAAGGTTGTATTATTATAAGAAATTAGAATATCAAGATGCTTAATCACACCTACCTGGGTCATATTATATTATCTCTGTTTCTTTACCTTATACGTTTTGTAAAAGTACTCTAAAATGTTGCTAATACATGAGAGATGTTTTTTAAATATGCTCTCACTCTATGAAGATTTGTAATAAAGCTTAGTTCCCATAATTTCTCCTATTTAACTCTTCTCTTTGGAAGATCTTATTATCTATTGAAGATTATGTACATCAAACATGCGCATAACTGCTAAGTCTTTGAATGGAAGACATTCACTGTTTTTGAATGTTTCATGACATAGTCTCTAGAATTCTTTACTCCCACCTAATGTCTTGCTTAGAATTTCCATTGCTGTGAAGAGACACCATGACCATGACAACCCTTTTAAAGGCAAACATTTATTTGATGCTGGCTTAAAGTTTCAGCAGTTTAATTCATTATTATCATGTTAGGAAACATGGCATTGTGCATGCTGACCTGGTGCTGGAATGATCAAGAGTTCTAAATATTGATTCAAAGGCATCCAGGAAAAGACTGTCTTCTTCAGGCAGTCAAGAGGAGGGTCTGTTCTACCTTGGGTAAAGTTTAAGCATAGGACCTTAAAGCCCACCCCCACAATGATATCCTTCCTCTAACAAGGGCACAGATACTCGAACAACAGCACACCTCATAACAGTGCCACTTCCCATGGGCCAAGCTTATTCAAACCACCCCAGGCAATGCCTTCAAATTATCTACCTCTTCAGTTTTTATGCAAGCTTATTTTTGCTTCAAAAGAACAAGTAAATTCTCAGTAGGTCATACCGGATATTAAATTCCTTTAATTCCTTCCATGATTACACTTAACATATATCCACTTGCTCACTCTTTATGATTTATCATGTAGACATTCATAAATTAAACATCTTATTATTTTGTTAAAGCATTTTCTAGAGTAACTTGGACTCATGATTAGCTCTGTCACCATGTATCTGGATAACTTCTATCATTACATTTCTTCTTATGTATTATAATTTACACATATTTCTACTTGGCTAATTCAGAGAAAATGTTATAGACTTTTATGATACAGATTAAAAAATCAAAATGGTAGGTAAAAGGACAAGTATGAAATATTTTTTAAAAAGTATATTTTTTATTTTACAACTTAGCTAAATATTTTAGAAGCATCCAGATTAGGCAAAATGTCAAATCCGAGATCTACACATAGCTTTACATTATCTGACACATAAAAAAAATCTTGCAGTTCACTCTACAATGGCTCCAGGACAGAAAGCTACCCAGAATGCTACTAGTCTTTAAACTACTTTAAACTACTTCTTTAAACTACTGCTTTTGCCAAGATACGTTCTCTCCAAGGATCGCATTTCAATGCCTTTCCCTTAGTCTATGAGAAGAAAAAAAAATGCTTACCACATTTTATTACCCTTTGTAGTTAGATCCTATAAAATATGTCTGACTTGATTTTTCACACAAAGTTATTACTCTATACTTAACTTATTTCCCATTGTCTGATGAAAACCCCATAGAATTTGATGAGCTTTCATTTGTGAACTCATTCATTGGAGAACTCTCTTCATTTCCATTTGTTTTCCAGCTCTTTGAATGTCAACATTATTTTTGGTTGTATAAAATGATCAGTTATACAAATTCATTTTCTGACTACTCAAGGCCTCATTAACTCCTTTTTCTTATTGATGAATTCATTAATATTTAGTTACTTATTATATACTTTCTTGGAGTTTTATTTACATAGGTTACTATTTATGGCCAGGTCCAACTATATTTTCAAACTCATTTACTCTTGTTTTCCTCGATCACCATCCTGCCTTCTGAATGGTTGACCTTACAGACATTTACCATCATATCTATTTTCATGTACTTCCATGTGCTTGATAATGGATCAATCATTTATCATAAACATTGATAAACAATATCAGCAATGTAAACATTGTCTCTGTCTCTAACTGATAATTTATAAATTGGTACCTAGTATGCTCATTCAAAAATGTGATGAGAATATTATAATCTATACAGGAAAACAAAAAGGCAAAATTAGTATCATGTTTTAGAATTCAAACATCTAAATTATTTTTAATGACCAGATACATTTTTATAGTTCTCGGTCTTTTGTTCATTCAGATTTTTGTTGTTGTTGCCACTATTATTTTTTAAACAAAGATCTCATTTTAGGCTAGCCTGACCAGCAGCTCATTATGTATCCTATACTGGTCAGAACTCCTGGTAATTGCCTCAGCTTCCCACGCACAAGGATTGCAACTGTGACCATAGGACCCAGGCTTTGTTTTGTTTTGTTTTGTTTTGTTTTGTTTTGTTTTGTTGTGTTGTGTTTTTTTTAACAACAGCTGTTCTTGATTGCAGGGCTACAACAATATCTCTGTCTCTGTCATATTTTAACATGTTCATGAATGCATTGACAGTCACAAGAAGTAACAAATATTCATTTGTACATTTTTATGTTCCATACACATACACACACACACACACACACACACACACACACACACACATATATATATATATACTTAGTTTAACTTTCTTCAAAATTGAAAGTACTTTTTAAAAGTGCATTTTATATATTTGTGCTATTGCACTATTGAAAAGGTTACCTTCTGCAGAGTTAAATCTCTAAAATGTACCCTGTTAAAGAGAAGATTCCCAAAAGACTCCATAATGAGGAACTACATATTAAAAGAGAAAGCACACTCCTTCTCTCAAAGGATTGGATTCTGTCATTGGAAATGGAGACTGCACATCTCAGTTTAATTTGGATCGATGAAGATACTCAGAGAATGATAAAGGTGGTATTTGTGAAGACAGAGGCTTTTGAGGATAAATGAATGACAAGAAGGCAGAAGGCTTAATGATTTGTACGGTGAAAGTCTAATTTGGAAAGAAAGACTCAGTCTAAAATAATTAAAATAGCAAAAAATTAAAGAAATGTAAACTGATATAATTGAATGAACAGGCAATGGATGTGAATATCAGTCTAGAATGAAAAGACAAATAATTTGGATAGCACAAATAGTCAGTTCTAAATTACCAAAGATATATTAGTAAAATAACAATATTGTGTAATATCATATATAGTTAAGGTATAGTTTTGGACGATTTGAGAGATGTTTAGTGAACATTAAATAGTTTGCTAAAATTATAGGTTTTTATGTTTAAAAAAATCTAGTGACATTTTTATAAACTTAGTCTAAAACTTAAATGTTATTGAAATAGAACAAAAAGTCACTAATGTTTCAAATAAGATATCTAGGTATCAACATGAGGATAATAAGTGTTTACTGATAAAATCAATAACAATAAAAATAATAAGAATCTGAGAAATTACTAGGCATTCTGACAAATAGTAACATGGTATGGTTAGTTGGTAGAAGGAATCAGCCAGGTTTGATAGTGATATCTAATTGAGATTCAAACAGAGTGATAAATCATAAAAAGATTTGACAGTGAGTCAGAGATATTATACAACCAATTGATAACATGTAGGTAGGAAGTGTTGATTGTTAACTGTGGTTATGTAAGAATATGGATTATAAAACTTTAGGCTTTCCTTAACGAAGTGAATATTTTACCTATTTTATAGCCATTTTAAAATAAATTTTTAAGACTGAAAAACTCAAGGATAGAATCAACTGTGATTTTTACTTTAGAATATCAAAGCAAACATTAAAATTCAATAATTTTAAAAAAAGTTAGAAGTGAGAAAAATATTATCAGAGCACTTTGTACAAAGAGGAAACAAAATGAATCTGAAGTCCATAAAAATAGGTTCGATATCATTTGTTATGTAACTCATGATGGAATCCCTGTCAACTCTGAAGGACATGATTAAGTATAAAACTCAGCCTAGCAGCCAAATGGAAGGTATGAAGAGGTGTGAGGATTCGTCTTCCTGGTTAAGCAGTTTTTTATTTTTTGTTTTTTGTTTTTTTTTCCACAGTTTTAGTTTCTTTTTTTTTAAAGGCGTTTTTAATTAGATATTTTCTTCATTTACATTTCCAATGCTATCCCCAAGGCCCCCTATACCCTCCCCCTGCCCTGCTCCCCAACTCACCCACTCCTGCTTCCTGGCCCTGGCATTCCCCTGTACTGGGGCGTATGATCTTCACAAGACCAAGGGCCTCTCCTCCTATTGATGGCTGACTAGGCCGTGTGTGTGTGTGTGTGTGTGTGTGTGTGTGTGTGTGTGTGTATGTGTGTATCAGTGAGGTGTGTTTAATGGAGACAACAGACAACTGGGTATTGTTTGGAGTGTTTGTCTTAAATTGAATCTGTATCTTTTAATTGATACACTGAAGCCCTTTATATTAAAGGTTAATTATCAATCAAAAAGGACATGATTATATGTATGAGTAAATATACAAAAATATCCGAACATTTTTACATTATAGGCAATAAAATGAACTGGGAAAGCCACATCAGAAAATGATCCCATAGTTTGTCTGATATTAAATCATGTGATAAACCCAAGAATATTAAATATATATATATATATATATATATATATATATATATATATATATATATATTTCTCAGAACTATTCACAGCTCTCTTTGGAAGTGTTATCTAATTGAGAGGAAGACAAAGTGATGAGTCTGAGAAAGATTTGACAGAAAGTCAGAGATAGGCAACTTAGAGGAGAACAGCACAGGCAAGAAAAGATACTTAATTGTTGTGAAATAGAGAAAGGGAATGGAGTGTGTGTCAGGCAGTTTTTCCATGACAGTTTTACAGAGACAGGTGGCAAAAAGAACAAACTATCCTCAATGTAGGGAAATGCCGGGACAGGGAAGCAGAAGTGGGTGGGTTGGTGAGCAGGGGGAGGCAGGGATGGGATAGGGGATTTTTGGAGGGGAAACCAGGAAAGGGGGTAACATTTGAAATGTAAACAAAGAAAATATATAATAAAAAAAAGAAAAAGAAAATATGAATACAAAAAGGCTTAGAAGAAAAGAGGAAGCTAGACACCGGTAAAGACAGAAAGAACCAGAGAATGGGGAACCAGAAATTTAAAACATATTTCTAAAGTGGTAATAGCAAAGATGACCTGAAACTCGAATTCATTGGAAGCTACAACTTGCAGGCTCTGTGAGATTAAGAAACTCCTATGTGGAAGAAAGAGGCACTTAAATGAACACCCTGGACCCTGCAACAGGTACCACTATGAGGAGTGAATATGTAATGGGAAGATAAGAAAGAGGGAGTGCACAGTAGAGAGATGGCAAGCACATGAACCCGAGAAGTTAGTGTACTGTGAGAAGAGGTGGAACTGAAGGTGCCATGTGCAATGGTGGTAAGGAACAGGCAGAATGGAAGATCCAGTGCAACCACCGGGGGCCATGAAGAGGTCTGGGCAGGCTTCAACAAAAGGCCATATGTGGATCTGTGGTCTTACCACATGCACTCTTAGTCTGGGCTGTGGCCTATGTTGCCACCAAAGGCCATCCAGATGTCAGTTTTCTGGGATGCTGCCGAGACTGGGATTTAACTAATGCAGAATGTGGGGCTTACAGATCTGAGTGGCCGGCACTGCCACCTGAGACCATCTTGACTTTTTTGTTCATGCTGCCACAGGGGTCCATGTCTGGGTTCCTAGTCCTATCGCAGCTAGAACCTGTGTTAATGTCTAAGGCTCTTGTCCTCCCCTAAGTCCGTATGGATGTCCCTGTTTTGGACTGCAACTTGAGGCCATGTTGATGTCCCAGACTGTGCTGAGCTGGCTTTGCCCTCTCAGGCCCTCATACTCAGTATAGGTGTCCCCACCCCTTTCCTTGACAGTGTGGGAGAGCTGTCTGGTAGCATTCCTGGATAGCTGGTCCTATTGAAGTGAGTGCAGGAAAGCTGTTCCTGTCCCTGGCTGGCTGCAGCACACAGGAAAGCAGCTATACCCTGCTGGGGTAGCAAAATAGAGCTGGCCCTGGTGGTGGCAGGGGTCGCAGATGAGCCTATCCCAAGGAGTGACCCACCCATAGAAGAGATACTCACCACTACTACCTACTACATCTGGGTGATCTGGTCCCGGGGTCTGGAGAGCTGAATCTATCCCTCGATGTTTGCAGACCTCTGATGAGCCTGCCCACACTGTGCCTTGGGAGTACAGTAGGCCTATCCCTGGTGTCTAAAGAGCATGTAAGCTGGCTTTTAGGGTATGAGAGAAGGAGAGCTAGCCTCTCTCTTTGCCTGTACAAAACAGAAGAATTCGCTCTGGAGACATGGATACAGGAGAGCTGGTGAACTCAGATACCTCATAGGCCAAGATGCAGGGCTTTCAGTTGGCCCACCCTAACAGCTACCCCATCTGTAAACTGTGTGAGAGCATGAAGGGTCCAGTTCTACAGAACCAGAGATTCAGGACCGCCATGATACAGGGCAAAAACAGAATATTGGAGAGGATTCCTGGTGAGGATCCAATGTTGATATTGTAGCAGAAGCCAGAGACCTCAAACCATTCAAATGACTCACTGCAATGAAAATTTACAAGTAAAGCTATTTGGAAAAACAGATATATTGTATGACACACTGTGACATACTGCACCTTAAGCAGTAAGATGGGGTTTCTGTTGTTTTGGTTTATTTTGTTTCTTTGGGGTGGGATGTTACAAATGAGGATGGCAGATATGAAGGATGTAGGAGGGGCAGGAGATTGAGGTGAATGGTGTGAATTTCAAAAAGAATCAATAAATATTTTGTAAAAGACTCATGTCATTTGTAGTTGTTAAGAGCTAGGTAACTCTAGCCTGGTCTACAAAGAGTTCTAGGACAGCCAGGGCTATACAGAGAAACCCTGTCTCAAGAAAAACAAAACAAAACAAAACAAAACAAAACAAAACAAAACAAAACAAAACAAAAAAAAAGCAAAAAAAAAAAAAAAAAAAAAAACAAGGTAACTGATGCTTTCTGACATTAATGTAGCCATTCTGTTTTACCCCCTGTAGCCAACCATCTTACCATTGTTACAGAGGTCCTTTTTCAAGCCTGATAAGGTTCTATCTTGTGAAAAAGATAATAAGGCTTTTAATTTTTCCTTTTCCCTTTTCTGGGAGGCTACTTCAATTAAAGATAAAGCAAATGGTTTCAGGGTGGGATGGTCCATCTTATATTGAGAGCCAACCTTGGCAGTGTCATTTACATGATTTTGCCTTTACAGTCATTTAATAGATGTGTCATGCAACCTTCCTCTGCAGTGTCTCAGAGAGACTGAGTGAGACCATAGAACGTACAGCTGGGTAGTCCCTGCAAGATAACCTTGAGTTGTGAGACTTAATTCCATGTTGTAGTGAAGAACAGAAGATGTTAGAGATACTGCTTACAATCTGGAGCATCTGAATATTGGTGACCAACAGTAGTACTGTTCTGCGAGTTTTAGGGATGTGGTTATGTTAGAGAAGATATTTCACTAGAGTTAGGTTTTGAGAGTATAAAAGATCATCTCTATTTTTCCCTTCACCTTTGCCCTTTCTGGCACCCATCACCACGCTTGCTGTTCAATCTGTGAGTGCTCACCTGCTGCTCCAGCTGACATGCCTCCCACCTGCTGCCTTCATTCCACTTAAAACAGTGTTTATCAACCCTGCAACCTCAAACCCTAATGTACTCTTCTGTTGGTTGCCTTGGCCATGCAATTTACTTGGTTATTTTTCCTCTTTATTGCTGAGGATTCTGATATATTTTCCAAGCCAAAATGGCTGCTTACATTCTATCAGTTTTTTTTTACAAGTAGTTAAGTTTTAAGTGACCTTCTGTCTTATAGAACACCTCAGTGTTCCAGAACTGAGATCCATTCGAACTAGAATTGCATTCTCAAAACCTTCAGTTATGTTGTTGTGTAGAGCCTCTTCTTTTATTTTGTTTATTTATTTAATTATTTATTTTTATATTTCGCTATCCAGTCATTGCACCCATTCCTGATTCGCCATCCCACAGTCCCTCATTCCATTTCTCCTCTCCCTGTATCCAAGAAGATGTCCCCACCACACGCCTGAGGTATCAAGTCTCTCAAGGGTTAAGCGTGTCTTCTCTCACTGAGGCGAGACCAGGCAATACTCTGGTATATATGTGTCAGGACCTCATATCAGCTACTGTGTGTTGACTGGTTAGTGCCTCAGTGTCTAAGAGATCTCAGGGGTCTGATTTAGTTAAGATTTCTGGTCTTCCTATGGGGTTGCCCTCCTCCTTAGCTTCTTCCAGCCTTTTCCTAATTCAACTATAGGGGTCTCCAAATTCTGTCCATTGATTGGGTGTAAGTACTTAGAGCTGCCTCAGTCAGCTGCTTGTTGGGCCTCTTAAGGAGAGCCTCTTGCTAGGCTCCTGTCTGTAGGTACACCATACCATCATTAATATTGTCAAGCATTGGAGTTTCCTCTTGAGTAGGATCCCAATTTAGGCCAGTAATGGGACTTCCTTTCCCTTAATCTTTTCTCTATTTTTGTGCCTGCAGTTGTTTTAGAGGGGAACAATTCTGTTTCAGAAGTTTGGACTGTGGGATGGCAACCCCATCCCTGCCATTCTACTGGAGGTGGACTCAACAAGTTCTCCTTCCCCGTTGTAGGGCATTTCATCTAAGGTCTGTCCTTTTGAGTCCTGAGAGTCTCCCATTTCCCAGGTCTCTAGTATATTCTAGAGGATAACCCCACCTCCAACCTCCCCAGATTGCCTGTTTTCAATAGTTCTTCTGACCTTCGGGGCTTCTCTTCTGTTCCCCCTCCTACATAATACTTGATTATGTTCCCCTTCCCCTCTCCCACCCAGGTTCAACCCTGGCTCAGTTCCCATGTTTTCTTTCTTCTCCCTCCCATGTGGGTTTGACACATCTTCACTTGGACTCTTTGGTTTGTTACACTTCTTGAGTTCTGTGGATATGCTTCTTCTTCAGTCTTTGGTATTCTGTACTTTTTTTGGCTAATATCCACTTATTAGTACATACCATGCATGTTCTTTGGGGTCTGAGTTACTTCACCTAGAATGATATTTTCTAGTTCCATCCATTTGCCTGCAAAATTCAGGATGTCCTAGTTCTTAATAGTAATACTAATACACTTAATAGCAATATTTAATTCTTGAGTAGTAAGTATTCCGTTGTGTAAATGAACCACATTTTCTGTATTCATTCTTCCATTGTGGGACATCTAGGTTGTTTCCAGCTTCTGACTATCACAGATAAAATGTATTGTAGTATTTTAGTTTTTTGAGTGATACATTCACCAAATAAAAGCAACTCCAAAGATTCATTTATACATCTTTAGTGGTGAGTCAGAAGGGGCCTGTATACAGTGGAATACATTACTTAACATGGGGCTTTGCTCTCTCCTGCGAGGCTCTGCCAGTGCCTGGCAAATACAGAAGTGGATGCTCACAGTCATCCATTGGATGGAGCACAAGGTCCCCAATGAAGGAGTTAGAGAAATACCCAGGGAGCTGAAAAGGACTGAAGCCCTATAGGAGGAACATCAATATGAACTACCCAGTAATCCCAGAGCTCCTTGGAACTATACCACCAATCAAAGAAAACACAAATTGGAACTTGTGGCTCTAGCTATATATGTAGCAGAGGATGGCCTAGTTGGTCATCAATGGGAGGAGAGGCCCTTCGTCCTGTGAAGGTTCTATGTCCTAGTATAGGGGAATTCTAGGACCAGGAATGGCAGTAGGTGGGTTGGGGAGCAGTGGGAGGGGGAAGGGGATAGGGAATTTTCAGAGGAAAAACTAGGAAAGAGGATAACATGTTAAATTTTGAAATGTAAATAAAGAAAATATCTAATAAAAAAAGAAAAAAAAAACCACGAGGCTTTAAAAAATCTAAACCATAAAGAACTGTCCACAAATGATTGGCATCCAGATTGTATATATAAATTCTATTTGAATATTTTATTTTCTCCTTATTTACATGCTATCTTAATCAATGTTCTATTGTTGAAAATTGAGACTGTGACTGTAGTGTCTTTTTTAAAAGTATATTTATTTTACTTCACTCATAAATTGCATTGAATGCAGTTTCCAGTCCTTTCTCTTCTCCCAGCCACCAAATACCTCTTCTCTTCCAAAAATCCAATTCTCCTCCTTTTTCCTTTAGAAAAGAGATGGCCACCCAAGGAGATCAACCAAACACAGCATAATGAGTTAGAATAAGGCTAGTCACATACCTAATATGAAAGTTGAGCAAGGCAATGAAGTAATTGGAAGGAAAAGGGTCCCAAATGCAAGCAAAATAATCAGAGACAGACCCTGTTCCCTCTGTAAGGAGTCACACAAGAACACCAAGCTAAACAACCATAGCATATATGCAGAGGACCTAGCTCAGAGTCATGTAGGCTCCCTGATGGAATCCTATGGACATATTAAATTTGAGGAGTTTTAAGGGAGCCGTTGCTTAATATAATTATAATTCACCCTATGTGGAGCATATATATAATTCATGGGCAACTTAGGACATAATTATCCCCCGAGACTGGAAATATTTGGCAAAAGCAATATTGGAATTTGTCCTTGGTTACAGTGCAAAACATGGTGGAAAGAGGAAGTTAGGGCCACAGAACAACAAAATCAGGTAAGCAACATTGATATTTCTCAGGATTAATTGCTAGGTGTAGGTCAATATGATGAATTACAAACACAGCTTGAATTTGATGATCATGCCTTGGTACAATGTTGTTTATGAGATTTAAAGGTTTTGGATAAGGTTGAAGAATCAAGAAAGAGTTCTGAATCATTTACTAAAATTATACAAGGCCCTAAATAAGACTTCACTATTTTTTTTTTCTTTTTTCTTTGCTAAGATTGACTTCAGCTGTAGATAGAATAGCATCAGATCCAGAAGGCATAAAAACATTGGTTGAATCTTTGGCTTTTGAAACTGTTAATTTAGAATGCAAAAGGGTAATTAGAGCTTTAAAGACAAGATCAGCACCAATAGAGGAATGGATTAAAGATACAGCTGATCTCGGATCTCATGTTTATGATGCTAATATAATTGGAGAAGTGATTTCTAAAAGTCATTTAAGAAGTATCAAAATGTCAGATTCTTTAATTGTGGTAAACAAGATCATTTGAAAAGGGATCATAAGCAAGGTGTTTCTAAAACAACTATTTTTCTTCTAGAAATAATCCATAAAGAAGTCCTTGGTCCTCTGGAGGATTCAGAAGCTGTGGCAAAGGTTGGTATTGGAATGATGAATGCAGATCAACAAGGGATAAGCAAGCTAACCTTTGCCATTTGGAAATACCCTAACAGCCCTCCTACAGGCCTTTGAATTGATATCAAATTCAATTTAATCATTCCCTTTTAGAGAAACTCCGTCATAGAACAATTAAAAGATTTAATTATTGTACACAACACTGCTCTTAATATAATTAAAATCAGAACAACTTCAGTAGATAAAACAAAAAGATTTAGGAGAAACTAGGAAACAAGTATTTTGGCAAACTCCTATAAATGATCAGAGACTAAAGCTAAAAATACAAATAAATAGCATTAGAACTGAAGATTTAGTAGACACAGGACCAGATGTAACAATAATTTCTCAAAATGTTTGCATCTATATTGGCCTCTTCATGAGGTAAATATTCAGCTACTACAGATTAAAACTTTGTCTCAGGTAAAACCAAGAGCAAGATATGTCAAGTGTATAAGGCCAGAAGGACAAACATGAAAATTAAATCATATGTGGCTAAAATAGCTATAAATTTATGGGAACGTGATTTTTTTTTGTAGCAAAGAAAACACAGAATAATATTCCTCCAATATCAGAAACAAACTATGAAATTAAGAATACTTCAGAGAAAAATATTAGAAGTTACTATCAAGAGTAGTCACAGACTGTCCAGGTTGTTCATAGCAGGAGAGAACAGGTTAGTCTTTCTGAGGTACCAAACACCCTACCTTTAAAATGGTCAACCGATAAGCCTTTCTGAGTGCATCACTAATCTATGACCAAAGAAAAAATTACATGTACTAGAACAGCTGATACAGGGGCAGCTCAATGTTCAACCCATTGACAAATCTATCAGTCCATGGGATTCCACTGTGTTTGTTTAAAAAAAAAAATCAGGAAAATGGAGAGTGTTAACAGATGTAAGAGCCATAAGTAAGATAATTGACCCAAACACCGAAGTAATTTACTTCAAACCTTTACAACCTAGAATCCTATTGCCTTCTTTATTACTACAGTTAATCTTTATCTACTTATAATAATAGTTGTCCAATAAACAGATATCATTCGGCTGCCTTACCACAAGGAATGTGAAACAGTCTTACCTTGTGCCAACATTTTATACAACGCATATTAGAATTAACTTGTAAACAATTTCCTCAAATTTCCTCAATCGAAACGTTACCATTATAGGTATGATATCTTTTTTTTTTTTTTTTTTTTTTTTTTTTGGTTTTGTGAGACAGGATTTATCTGTATAGCCCTGGCTGTACTGGAACTCACTTTGTAGACCAGGCTGGCCTCAAACTCAGAAATCTGCCTGCCTCTGTCTCCCGAGTGCTGGGATTAAAGGCATGTGCCACCATGCCCAGCTATAGGTATGATATTTTAAGGGCTCAATCAGATGAGAGATAATATAGGTAGATAGAAATATAATAAATATAGATATGGTGATAGTATAAGTGTATTTTTTTTGGTTTTGGTTTGGTTTTCACACTAACAATGTAAAAAAAATCAGAGACCTATATAGTAAAGATTTCTGGGTTGATTCTGAAAGGATAAATGAGACTCCATCAATTAGCAGGAATACACTCAGCAGAGATTTTAGTCCCCTTTACTAATGCTGAAATTGCCTCATTTATGGGCAGAAAATGAACACTGGCAAAGTGCTTGCAGTAATTTTTTGGGAGAGATTAACAACAAACATCCCCAAAGCAAAAGACTTTAGTGTATAAAAAGAACCAATTGGATTCTTCCTCATATACTGAAAGTGATGACAATTTCTGAAGCTCCTACATTCTATAATGATGCAAAGAAATCAGTAAAGTCAGGTCACACGTCAGGAAAAAGAAGTAAAATAGTTCAGAGCCCTTATAATTTAGGTAAAAAATTAGAGCTGTATGCCATTCTTGTGGTATTAAGTGATTTTCCTGAATCTCTCTCTCTCTCTCTCTCTCTCTCTCTCTCTCTCTTTTTTTTTTTTTTTTTTTTTTTTACAGAGAAGCCTCTTTGTTACAGTAGCTTTGTGGTGATCTGATTAAGGACTTAAGATTCTTCCAGGTTTTTTTTTTTTTATTATTATTATTGGGTATTCATTCATTTACATTTCTAATGCTATCCCAAAAGTCTCCCACACCCTCCCACAACCACTCCCCCACCCACCCACTCCCAACTCTTGACCCTGGCGTTCCCCTGTACTGAGGCATATAATGTCTGCATGACCAATGGACCTCTTTCCACTGATGGCCGACCAGGACATCTTCTGATACATATGCAGCTAGATACACGAGCTTGGGGGGGGGGGGAGTACCAGTTAGTTCGTATTGTTGTTCCACCTATAGGTTTGCAGATCCTCCCAGCTCCCTGGGTACTTCCTCCAGCACCTCCATTGGGGGCCCTGTGATCCATCCAATGGCTGACTGTGAGCATCCACTTCTGTGTTTGCTAGGCCCCGGGATAGTCTCACAAAAGACAGCTATATCAGGGTCCTTTCAGCAAAATCTTGCTAGCTTATGCAATGGTGTCAGCGTTGGGAGGTTGATTATGGGATGGATCCCTGGATATGGCAATCTCTAGATGGTCCATCCTTTTGTCTCAGCTCCAAACTCTGTCTCCGTAGCTCCTTCCATGGTTGCCTTGCTCCTCATTCCAAGAAGGGGCAAAGTATCCACACCTTGGTCTTTGTTCTTCCCGAGCTTCATGTGTTTCAAAAATTCTATCTTATATCTTGGGTATTCTAAGTTTCTGAGCTAATATCCACTTATCAGTGAGTACATATCATGTGAGTTCTTTTGTGATTGAGTTACCTCACTCAGGATGATACCCTCCAGGTCCATCCATTTTCCTAGGAATTTCATAAATTCATTCTTTTTAATAGCTGAGTAGTACTCCATTGTGTAAATGTACCACATTTTCTGTATCCATTCCTCTGTTGAGGGGCACCATGCCTGACCTAAAGCTGTACTACAGAGCAACTGTGATAAAAACTTCATGGTACTGGTATAGAGACAGACAAGTAGACCAATGGAATAGAACTGAATCTCTTAATATAGTTACTGACTCTTAATATTCAGAATGAGTTGTTTTGCATATTGAAACTTCTGAGCTTCCTTCTGATGATTCAGAAGTAACTTCCCTATTTAGTTAACTAAACAAGGATTCAGAAATAGAAATCATTTCTTGTATATAAAACACTTGAGATCCCATACCAGGCCCTCTAATATAAGGTAAGATGAAATTGATCAGGTATTAGTAGGAAATGTGCTAGACACTTCAGATTTTCATAAAAATACCACGTTAACAGCAAAGGGTTAGAAAGGGATTTTTCTATCCCTTTTCAATAAGCCAAGGAAACGATAAGGAAATGCCCTACTTGGCCTTTGTGTAATCAACACCCATTATCTGAAGGAAGTTATCCAAAAGGTACCCAAAGCAATGAAATTTAGAAAATGCATGTGTTTCATTTTGTGGAATTTGGAAAATTAAATACCATAATATAGATATAAATTCCTGATTTTAACGGGCAACTGCTTAAGTTCTGAAAGGGGTGATTCTGTAATTACACATTTATTATAAGTTATAACTACTTTGGGGATATATGCGCAAATTAAGCATGACAGTGTTCCAAGATATATCTCTAGTAATTTTTTTTGCATGCTGCAATATAAAATATATTACAGGTAAAACACACAATGCTACAGGATACAGAGTTATAGAGAGTTTTATTTTTACTTTAAAACACATTTTTAATAAACTGAAAGTGGTAATAAAGAAACTCAGAGAAAAATTACACAGTACTTTATTAAACTTAATTTTTAAAATTCTAATGAGAAAGAAATAACAGCAGTAGAGAGACATTAGATAATAGAAAAAACCTGAATTAAACCAGTCTGCATATTTAAAAAAAAAATTTAACCTCAGAATGGAAATCAGGATATATGTTACATTGGGGTAGATGTTTTCTCTTTCTTTTCACTGGAAAAGAAAAGTTGATAAAGATTAGATTCAAAGAGGAGAGACCTCTAATAGTTCATCAGACAGTTTGGTCATTCAGTCCAAACATACATGTAAAGAAATTTAAAATGTTTTAAGTAGATTTAAAGAGTTGATAAAATTGAGACTTGTTTTTTTAATCTCTAAATCACTCCTTAGAAAATTAAGAAATTTTAAAAATTTTTTAACCCACTCTAAGGTTGGAGTGATTTTGAGTCAAGATAAAATATTTGACCAAGGTAGTGGCAGCACATCCCATTTGTCCCAGCAGAGATAGGCAGGTCTCTATAAGTTAGTTGCTTCCTAAGTTATAGAGTTACAATGAACATGGTGGTGTGATGCTTCATACCTTTGATCCCAACACCTGGGAAGCAGAGTCAGGCATAAAAGAATTATAGTGATTTAAATTTAAAAGCTGCTTGCAAATGTCAGGCTAAAATTCAAAGTTAATGACTTTTGAGATCTAAAAATAAATACACTTAAAGCTTGAATTTATGTGTATATAAAGTAAAAGTGGAATATAGGTATATTTTTCCACTATGGTATACTTCATTTTCAAAACACCAAAATAACTTGTAAAATTTCAAATGAAATAAATAATACTTGTTCTGCCACAAAACATTTTGCCCAAGGAAGGATAAAACTTAGCAAAAACGAAAACCCCAGAGTTAGGGTTGGGATAGGATTTTGTTTTCAATTTTGCCAGGAGAGTAAAAGCAATGAACTAAGGAATTCAGAGATCATAAGACAAGTGCAACAGCTGAAGAAAAATGACAGATGATCAAGACAATATGTCCCAGGAGAAAGAATAAATTCCCAGACGGTATTGCTACCTTCTGCAGGTATACATGGCAAATCGACTTTTTGTGGTCCCAAGTTAATTAAAAATTAAAGATTTGAGGATGAAGCATGGCTTACTTCTTTTATAAACCCTTTAGCATGCTTCTTAAAGAAAAATCCAAAATCTCTATCTTTTCTCAAAAGAGCCATCTGGTATGGTACAGAAGAAAACAAAAAATGAAGGACTACTCTCTTGCCACTATTCTCATAATCTTTGAGTTTTCATTTGACTCCCTAAAACTTGTCTTAAAATAAAAAATATTACTTCAAAATCTATAAGAACATTATGTATAATCTCTGTCATATTAGCAGCCATACAAAGAACTAACTAATTCTAGAAATAAGCTTCATCTAGATTCATGTACGTGTTTTCAAGCTTGAATCTAAGGTAAGTATCTAGGAATCAAGTTTGTGAATCTCGGATGTACTTAACAGATTCTGGTCCTCAAACCTTTCTAAGATCTGCTGAATATGACATTTAAAAGGTTTAGGTTTTCTATCATACTTTACAGTAATCTTTTAGGTTTTGAAGAACATGACTGGGCCCCACAATAAAGAATCCACCTGTATTCTAGTAAAGCAACCACTGGGCAAAACTGCCCATGTTGCTTGCACTACCAGGTTCTGTGCAAAGAATGGACACACCTTTTGGTTGACTTGTTAGATTCTACCTACCCAGGATTATCACTAAGTGGTGAACTACCACCTAAAGATCATCTTGGGGTTTCAAGCTGCTCAGGACATTCCAATTTCTGAGTTCATATGAGACTGACATGAGCATCTTACACAATGTTGAACTCAAAAATACTTAATCCTAAAGATGCCAAATACAAGCAAGCTGGACATTGTGGAATGCTTATAAGAAAATAGCTTCATTATTATAATTATTTTATGGTGTTAATGTTAAAATCTTTTCTATTTATTTAGACAAAAAAGGAGGGATATAGGAATAATATGCGAATAACAGGAAAATAGATACATCGTTGAATCTAGTATTATAGGTTTTTTATATTGACACAAAATTAAAATTATATTTCATTACATTCGTGTACACTTTGTATATTGATACAGAACAAAATGTTGTTTAGTTACAACATACTATGTATCAACTCCCTTTAAGATAGTGCATCTATGTAATTTAGTTAATCATAGGTGTGTTCTATGTTAATAAGATAGTAAATAGCTAGAGGCAAGCATCATTTGTCTATTCAAATATACTGAGATAGAGAGAAGATCTTCAAAAAAATAAGAGTCATTGAGTTGAAGGGTATTTAAGATAGCCTGCAGAAGGAGAAGGTGGAAAGGGGGAAGGGGAAGGAAAAAAGGAAGGGGAAGGGGGCAGAGCTTTTTAACTTCTGAGATGTCAGTGAATTAAGAAGATGAGCTGGGTGCTTTCTCTGCCTTTCTGACCTAGTGGACTTTCATCAGAATATCTGACTCCTGAGTCTTCCTTTGGTATATCAAACTTTGAGATTTTGTTTTAAAACCACCACCTGTACACCCTTATTAGTTAACTCTTTGAGCCAGTCTTCTTGTGGTATCCTTGACCCTCTGCCTCTACAATTCTTCTTCCTCTTTATTCCTCGGAATTCCCTGAGCTTTTCTGTTGTACTGTGTGTCTTTACATCTGGTTCTAATAGTTGCTGGATAAAGCCTCTCCAGTGATTTTTATGCCATCATTGTAGCAGAATATTATTCGAAATCATTTCATTGACCTTTTTTTTTTTTTTTTTTTTTTTTTTTACAGTCTGATTTTGTTTCTATTCTAGGTTCCCAAGCTACCTAACCTCTGGTTCCTGGCCATACAGGCAGTGTCAGATACTGGCTCATTTCATGGCATGGGTCTCAAGATTGACCAGTCATTAGTTGGCCACTCCCACAAGTTCTGTACCAACTTTACCATAGCATATCTTGCAGGCAGAACAAATTGTAGGTTAAGATTGCTGACAGGAGCCTGATATGGTTGTCTCCTGGGAATCTCTGCCAGAGCCTGACCAATACAAAGGTGGATGCTCACAGCCAACCTCTAGACTGAGTACTGGGACCCCAATGGAGGAGTTAGAGAAAGGACTGAAGGAGCTCAAGGGGTTTGCAACCCCATAGGAAGAACAACAATATCAACCAATCAGACCCCCAGAGCTCCAGGGGACTAAATCACCAACTAACGGGTACACATGGAGTGGAGAGACCCATGGCTCCAGCTGCACATGTAGCAGAAGATAGCCTTGTTGGGCGTCAATGGAATGAGAGGCCCTTGGTCCTGTGAATCCTTGATGCCCCAGTTTAGGGGGATACCAGTGTGGGGAGGTGGGAGTGGGTGGCTGGGTGGGTGAGCATCCTTATAGAGGGAGGGAGAGGGGGTAGGATAGGATTTGTCCAGAGGAGAAACTAGGAAAGCAGATAACATTTGAAATGTAAATAAATAAAATATCTTTTAAAAAAAATAAAGAACCCTAAAGAAATAAAACATTTTGTGGCTGACTTGGTTTCTCAGTAATTCCATAGGAATTCATTTCTAGTTAGAGAAGAAGACTGGTTCATGCTCTATATCCTCCATTACTGGGAGTCTTCCTTAGTGCCCCCCTCCCCCACAGATTCCAGGGAGTTTCCACTGCACTAGGTTTCTACCTCATGGCTGAAATGCCCCTCCAAATTCCAGTTTTCTCTCCCAGTACCTCTCTCTCCATCCCTCTCTTCTGGCCTAATCTCTCCTGTTCCCGTCCTCACCCACATTCAGTCTACCTGAGAATATTATTCCATTTCCCCTTCCCAGGGAAACCCATGTGCCTTGCTCTGCCTTGAGACCACCTTTTAAAGAATGGAGAAAGATTTTCACAAACTGCACATCTGACAGAGGGATAATATCCAAAATATATAAAGAACTCAAGAAACCAGATATCAAACAAACCAATAATCCAATTAAAAATGATGCCCTGATCTATACAAAGAATTCTCAACAGAGGAATTTAAATGACTAAGAAACACTTAAAGAAATGTTCAACATTAGCCATTAAAAAATGAAAATCAAAATAACTTTGACATTCCATATCACTCCTGACAGAATGGCTAAGATAAAAAACATAAGTGACAACTTATTTTGGCAAGGATATAGAACAAGGGGATTACTCCTCCAATGCTGGTGAGAGTGCAAATTTGTAGAGTCACTTTGGAAATCAATATGGCAGTTCTCCAGAAATTGGGAATTGGTATCCCCACAAAAGAGCTATACTAACCTCCATTGAATAACCAAAGGAAACTAGATCATATAATAATGAAAATGGCTCAACTATGCTCCTAGAAGCAGAAACAGGAAACAATTTAGACATCCCTCAACCAGAGGATAGATAAACAAAATGTATATTTATACATAGATATTTAAAAAGTGACAACATGAAATTTGCAGGCAAATGGTTGTAACAAGAAAAGAAAACCATCCTGAGTGAGGTAACCCAGACTGAAAAAGACAAACATGGTGTGTACTCACTTGTAAATGCATATGAGTTGTAAATTAACACATAACCACACTACAATCCACAGATCATGACAATCTTATAGAGGAAAGACCTTTATTGTCCTGGTGGGAAAACATGCTGTCATTCAGATAGACATGATAACTGGACAGGTAGTTGAATTTTATATCTGAATAGGAAGAAAGAAAGAAGAGTATGAGACAATAAGTCTAGCTTGAGTGTCTGTAATTTAAAAGCCCACCCACAATGACACACCTACACAAATTAGGCCATACCTTTTAAAACTTTCAATCGCTGTGGCCCTATGTGGTCCATTTTCATTCAGACCACCATATACATGGTAAGAAAGCAAGAGTATATTGCTTTAAGTTCATATATATTAAGGCATCATTCACCTTATATTTATTCTGCATTGATCTAGGATATTATTTTGCATATTCTGTAGTTTCAATTATTTTATGTGCTCCAAATGATATTATAAACCCTAAAGTTTCTTTATTGATACTTTTACATACTATTTTGCCTTTCAGAACAGAAAAGTCAGAATATACTCAGGTAAGTATTGCATAAATATAGTATACATTTCTGATGTGTGTTTATTTTGAGTTCATCATAATCATCATCAACTCAAATAAATGTCGTTATAAACTTTACAGTGTGTTTGTGAATTTCAGAACCTGTTGATTTCTAATTCTAATATTCTTATAATTTTTACAATATGAGGTTAGTCCTTGTTGAAAATAAATTAAGAGAAAACAAAAATAGCCAAAGAAAAAAGGATGGATTGATTTTAAATTTATCATTAACATAGAACCAAGTAACTGGAAAACCATCTGCCAATGTTAACATTCAGTGTAAAAATATGCACATAACCACAATAAAAATAATAACAACAATGATAGCAAGTAATATTGGTGAGGTTTCCCACAAGAATCTATGATCTCTCCAGTCATGGGTTTTATATGATTTACCTTGTAATAGTGTCACTCCCTGAGTGCTTATGGGAGCCAATATCATTCAAACCACCACACACATGTGTGTACTAAGCATGTCTTTCCTTCTGTGGAGTTGTTCTAAAATACAATCTAAGGCCAGTTCAGTTAGTTACTCCTTTACCAATAACGGCATTACTGAACCAATCACACATCTTAAGCAGGTAGTTTGACACTAAAATTTGTAGGGTTCACAGTTTATTTCCATAGACAAATGCCATTCCATCTTTAATTAGACAATTTTTTATTTGCAGTGAATGGTGGCTAATACAAAATCTAGTGAATGCTCAAGAGGCTTAGAACAGATGATGGTTTAATGCTCAGTCTGAGGTAGGACTTTATACCTTTAAGGGCTGAAACACATTGTAGAATAGAGAGGAAAGAGAATATTAGAGCTGGAAGATAGGAAAAAGTTGTGTGCTTGTTTGTTTGTTTGTTAGAAAATGATACCACCCTTATAAGCTGTAGTTGCCTAGACTGGGAATGTACAAAACTAAATCAGGTAATAACAATCATGGTGGCCGATTTATCCTATTGACTGTGTGTCTTGCCTTACAGAAGATTTTCAGTTTCATGAGGTCCTATTTATGAATTGTTGATCTTAGAGCCTGAGCCACTGGAGTTCTCTTTAGGAATTCTCCCATGCCACTCCATCCCACACCCCATGCCAATGGATTTGAGGCTCTTTCCCACTATACAATTCAGTGTTTCTGGATCTATGTTGAGATCCTTGATCCACTTGGACTTGAGCTTTGTGCAAGGTGGATAAATATGGATCTATTTTCATTTTTCTACATACAGACCAACAATTAGATCAGCACCAGTTGTTGAAGATGCTTTCTTTTTTTCTTGTTTTTTTCTTTCTTTTTTTTTTATTTTTTATTAGGTATTTTCCTCATTTACATTTCCAATACTATCCAAAAGTTCTCAATACACTCCCCCCCACTCCCCTACCCACCCACTCCCACTTTTTGGCCCTGGCATTCCCCTGTACTGGGGCATATAAAGTTTGCAAGTCCAAAGGGCCTCTCTTTCCAGTGATGGCTGACTAAGCCATCTTTTGATACATATGCAGCTAGAGTCAAGAGCTCTGGGGTACTGGTTAGTTTATAATGTTGTTCCACCTATAGGGTTGCAGATCCCTTTAGCTCCTTGGGTACTTTCTCTAGCTCCTCCATTGGGAACCCTGTGATCCATCCAATAGCTGACTGTGAGCATCCACTTATGTGTTTGCTAGGCCCCGGCATAGTCTCACAAGAGACAGCTATATCTGGGTCCTTTCAGCAAAATCTTGCTAGTGTATGCAATGGTGTCAGCATTTGGAAGCTGATTATGGGATGGATCTCTGGTTATGGCAGTCTTTAGATGGTCCATTTTCGTCACAGCTCCAAACTTTATCTCTGTAACTCTTTCCATGGGTGTTTTGTTCCCAATTCTAAGAAGGGGCACAGTGTCCGCACTTTGGTCTTCATTCTTCTTGAGTTTCATGCGGTTCACAAATTGTATCTTATATCTTGGGTATCCTAAGTTTTTGGGCTAATATCCACTTATCAGTGAGTACATATTGTGTGAGTTCCTTTGTGATTGTGTTACCTCACTCAGGATGATGCCCTCCAGGTCCATCCATTTGCCTAGGAATTTCATAAATTCATTCTTTTAATAGCTGAGTAGTACTCCATTGTGTAAATGTACCACATTTTCTGTATCCATTCCCCTGTTGAGGGGCATCTGGGTTCTTTCCAGCTTCTGGCTATTATAAATAAGGCTGCTATGAACATAGTGGAGCATGTGTCCTTCTTACCGGTTGGGACATCTTCTGGATATATGCCCAGGAGAGGTATTGCTGGATCCTCTGGTAGTATTATGTCCAATTCTGAGGAACCGCCAGACTGATTTCCAGAGTGGTTGTACAAGCTTGCAATACCACCAACAATGGAGGAGTGTTCCTCTTTCTCCACATGCTAGCCAGCATCTGCTGTCACCTGAAATTTTGATCTTAGCCATTCTGACTGGTGTAAGGTGGAATCTCAGGGTTGTTTTTATTTGCATTTCGCTGATTATTAAGGATGTTGAACATTTTTTCAGGTGCTTCTCTGCAGTTCGGTATTCCTCCGGTGAGAATTCTTTGTTCAGTTCTGAGCCCCATTTTTTAATGGGGTTATTTGATTTTCTGGCGTCCACCTTCTTGAGTTCTTTATATATATTGGATATTAGTCCCCTGTCTGATTTAGGATAGGTAAAGATCTTTTCCCAATCTGTTGTTGGTCTTTTTGTCTTATTGATGGTGTCTTTTGCCTTGTAGAAGCTTTGCAACTTTATGAGGTCCCATTTATCGATTCTCGATCTTACAGCACAAGCCATTGCTGTTCTATTCAGGAATTTTTCCCCTGTACCCATATCTTCAAGGCTTTTCCCTACTTTCTCCTCTATAAGTTTCAGTGTCTCTGGTTTTATGTGGAGTTCCTTAATCCACTTAGATTTGACCTTAGTACAAGGAGATAGAAACGGATCAATTCGCATTTTTCTACATGATAACCGCCAGTTGTGCCAGCACCATTTGTTGAAAATGCTGTCTTTTTTACACTGAAAGGTTTTTGCTCCCTTGTCAAAGATCAAGTGACCATAGGTGTGTGGGTTCATCTCAGGGTCTTCAATTATGTTCCATTGGTCTACTTGTCTGTCGTTATACCAGTACCATTCAGTTTTTAATCATGATTGCTCTGTAGTACAGCTTTAGGTCAGGAATGTTGATTCCACCTGAGGTTCTTTTATCCTTGAGAAGAGTTTTTGCTATCCTAGGTTTTTTGATGTTCCAGATGAATTTGCAGATTGCCCTTTCTAATTCCTTGAAGAATTGATTTGGAATTTTGATGGGGATTGCATTGAATCTGTAGATTGCTTTTGGCAAGATAGCCATCTTTACAATGTTGATCCTTCCAATCCATGAGCATGGGAGATCTTTCCATCTTCTGAGATCTTCTTTAATTTCTTTCTTCAGAGACTTGAAGTTCTTGTCATACAGATCTTTCACTTCCTTAATTAGAGTCACGCCAAGGTATTTTATATTGTTTGTGACTATTGAGAAGGGTGTTGTTTGCCTAATTTCTTTCTCAGCCTGCTTATCCTTTGTGTACAGAAAGGCCATTGACTTGCTTGAGTTAATTTTATATCCAGTTACTTCACTGAAGGTGTTTATCAGGCTTAGAAGTTCTCTGGTGGAATTTTTAGTGTCATATATATATATATATATATATATATATATATATATATATATATATATATATATGTTTGTGGGTTCTTTGTCAAAGATCAGGTGTCCATAGATATGTGGGTTTATTTCTGGGTCTTCAATTCTGTTCCATTTATCAACCTCTCTGTCTCTATACCAATACTGTGAGTTGGTGTTTTTGTTTTTTGTTTTTGTGTTTTTTGTTTTAGTTCACTATTGCTGTGTAGATCAGCTTGAGGTCAAAGATGGTGATTTCCCCAGAAGTTTTTTTTTTTTTTTTTTTTTATTGTTAAGAATTGTTTTTGCTATCCTCGGTTTTTTTGTTTTTTCATATGAAATTGAGAAATGTTCTTTCCATGTCTGTGAAGATCTGTGTTGGAATCTTGAAGGGGATTGTGTTGAATCTGTTGATTGCTTTTGGTAAGATGGCCATTTTTACTATGCTAATCCTACCAATCCATGTGCCATGGAGATCTTTCCCTCTTCTGATGTCTGTGATTTCTTTCTGCAGGGATTTGAAGTTCTGGTCTTACAGATCCTTTTCTTCCTTGGAGAGAGTTACACCAAGATATTTTATACTATTTTGGCCATAATAAAGTGAGTTGTTTCCTTAATTTCTTTATTAGCCCATTTATCATTTGTATAAAGGAAGACTAGTGATTTGTTTGAGTTAAATTTGTATCCAGCCATTTTGCTAAAGTTGTTTAACAGCTGCAGAAGTTCTTTGAAGATTTTTTTTGTGGTCATGTATGTATACTATATATCATATCATCTACAAATAACAGATATAGAAAATGTCATAATTAACACAATAGAATAATATTCAGCTATTAAAAATGAGGACATTCTGAGTTTTGCAGGCAAATGGGTGGAACTAGAAAATATCATCCTGAGTTAGGTAACCCACACCCAGAAGGACATGCATGGTATGTACTCAATAATAAGTGAATATTAGCCAAAAATTACAGAATACCTAGGATACAACCATAGAATTTAAGAACTTTAATAAGCAGAAAGGCCAAGAACACTTCAATCCCACTTAGTAGGGGGAAGAAAATTATCAGGGGAGGAGGAGGAAAGGAGGAATTTGAGCAGGAAGGGAAGGAGGAGGGGAAAGGAAGAACAGGATCATGTATGGGAGGAGGGCAAGAAAGAAGCCCAGAGGGCCAGCAGAATTAATGGAAATATGTAGCCTTATAAGATGGTATGTAGAGAGCACCTCTATAAAATACCAGAGACCTGGGACGGGAGAGACTCTCAGGACTCAATGGAGTGACCTTAGATGAAATGCTCAACACTGAGGAAGGGGAACTCAAAGCGTTCACCTCCAGTAGAGAGACAGGGCCTTAAGGGAAGGGATGGTATTGCCATCACACAGTCAAAATTTATTACCTCGATTTGTTCCTGTCTAGAATAACCTCAGGGACAAAAATAAAGTCAAGACCCAGGGAAAGACTGTCCAATAACCCACCCAACTGTGGGTCCAACTAATGGGGATACACACTTACTGATGCTATGATGTGTTACAGACAGGAGCCTAGCATGACTATCATCTGAGAGGCCCAACAAGCAGCTGACAGAGACAGACACAAATACTTACACCCAATCATTGGACTGAATTCTGGGCCCCCTATGGTTAAATTAGAGGAGAGATGGAAGAAGCAGAAGAGGAGGGTGCCCCCATAGGAAAACCTGCAGTCTCCACTAATCTGGACCCCTGGGAACTACCAGACACTGAGCCAAAAACCAGAAAGCATACAGAAGCTGGTCCAAACCTCCCAACACATATATAGCACAGAACTACCTGTTCTGCCCTGAGTGGGAGAAGATACACAGAATCCTCTACAATTTGGGACAGGGAAGGCCTGGTGGTGGGGAAGCATCCTCTAGGGGCGGTTGGAGGAGGAATTGGATGAGGGACTCTGGGAGAGGTGACTGGGAGGTTGGGCACCAGCTGGATTGTAAATAAACAAAAACAAAACAAACAAACTGAAATAACAACACCACCAAACAAACAAACAACATTCAATCATGGGTTGGGGCAGCTTGTGGCACATTATTCATACCTGGATATCTGTCACTATCAGGGATTCCCTATTTTAGTGAATAAGAACTAATGGCAAATAAACATTGCAAAGACTACAGCTTAGGTGATTGTAATCAAACAGCATTTTGGACTATGTAAATAAACCAGAACTCATATGCTGGCACACCTTAAGAACATCTCTAAACTTTATTTCTCATTTTTATTGAATATTGTAAAGTTTTGAAAAATATTTAATGTTGTAGTGGGTAATGTGTGTATATCAGTTCTTTCCCGTCATGAGCAAGCCCATGAGTGTGATCTCTAGGGGTACAAAAAAAAAAAAAAAAAACTCAAGAAAATAAGAAATGGCAGCAACAAAAACACAATATTGGATGTCATTGCCTAACTATTCACTCAATCAAAGAAAATAACTACAAGTTACCTTGAATGTACGTTTGTGTACCTTTCAATTTTGAGTCAATCATGATTTGAATTTTATGCTTATCATAATTCATTTTATTTTACTGCTTTGTATCACTAAAATCTGCTAAATTTATGGTGTTTTTTTTTTAAGTTTTAAAGACTTCCTAGTAATAATTTGAAACATTATACAGTAACTTACTCATTTCTTTTACTTCTGTTCCTGTTGTTCATCCATCATGAGGCTGAATGTAACTGTAATTAATCTACTTTGTAGAAACATAGAGCTTTTCAAATGAATCTGCTGCTAGTTATTATTAATCTCACACGTATCTTTTATATATACACTATATTTGATCTAATGCTAAATGATTTCTAAATGTGATAGTATTAATTGATATTTATACTGAATTGTAAATGGTAAATACTTGCTTATTATGTTCCATGTCTGTTATACAGAGGAATCATGTGGATTTGAATTAGAATACAAATAAAAAAAAGAAAGGGTTTTATTTTTTGATTTGGAACAAATGTTGACAGGTAAAGGTTTATTTGTGAAAAGTACTGAAGTGGATAGAGATAGCACATCACAAATGAAAGGAGAAATTTATAGGTAGAAGCCAAGGCAGAAGGGCTGTCCTGTTTTCTTTCATTTAGTTTTCTATAATTTTCTGTAGCTACTCTTAATAATGAGGTATAATCATTGTAAAAAAAACTTCAATCAAGGAAATATGCACTAATACACTATCCTCATAAATACATTGAATTTTGCATAATAATCTGGAGTCAGTTTAAGCTAGATGACTTACTTAGCAATCTCAAGAGAGTCAGGATATCTACTTAAGACACAGATAAATTATGTAAAGGACAGAAACCACATTTTTATACTCCAGATAGATTCAAGGACAAAGAAGAAAATAAATGGTAAATAATAAAACATTAGGGTAATTTAGTTACAACTCTGTGCTACTAAGTGTATGTACACCAAAATTCATATCACTGATAAATATTTACCTCAAACCTTGTAAGTCAAAATCTATGTACAAACCAGTTTGGTGCTGTTTTGTTCCTTTCTACTTTTCAAGTCCTCCTACTACTTTTGAGTTCAACAGGTATAAAGTGTTTTCAAAAATCCTACTTTTATAATCATCTTTTGACTACTGAAAACTGGAAGAGAAAGCAATAGCCAAAACTAGAATCAATTGCTTTTGTGAAATTACTCTGTGAGTTTGAAAGCTATAAGTTCAGTTATCTTTGAAGAAGTTTCAATACTAACAGATTTATCTTGATATGGAGATTTTCTTTTCATATTCACAATGATTAAAGTATCACAGTTACTATTAAGATTCTGAAGACATGTTGTATATATTATATATTCCACCTTTCAAAGGGAAATCAGTTAAATAATAGTCTTCCAAAGGAGCATAATTTGTTATTCTGGCCCTGGAAAGAGGCAATGTTATTTTAGACATGTATTTTAATTTCTAACTAAGCTTACTTTCAAAATCTCAAGTAGAGGGAAATAGGCTCAATCTTACAGAGAAGTGACTTTTTTTCTAAGTTTAAAGTTACAATTTTGTTATTTACTGTGGTTATTTGTTTCCTATACTAAAAGCCATGCTAGAATGTAAAGTATAAATAATAGATACTTTTAAACTTATAGTGATAGGTATTATCAGAATTATGTTACAAAGATTTTTATATTAATATGAGAAGGATATACTCTCATTTTCTTGATGCTGGGTCCTTAACATATTTTATCTACCTAGGAAATCTCTTTCTCTGTCTCTCTGTCTCTCTCTGTCTCTCTGTCTCTCTCTCTCTCTCCCTCTCTCTCTCTCTCTCAATCACTCTGGACAACTATAAATATCTATATAAAAACTAACAGGAATGATTTTGAAAAGATGTTATATTACTCAGTAATTATAGCCAAACTATAACAAATATCTCTTTCATCAATTATCAAGGATTAAAAATCACAAATACTATTTTGCTGTCTTTCATTTTGTTGATATTTGGTAAGCTGCTTTTTCTTTCTCACTAGTGTGACATATATCCACCAGTCACATCTTGTTGACCATTACTCTAGGAGCAGACGGGGTCATTTAGCAGAACATCCATACGCAGTGCAACAGTCATATTCTTGGCTATGTCTGTAAGCAAAAATATAATTGCATCCTACACAGGAAGAGAAGCATTATAAACCTTAGTAGTTTAGCATATGTTAGGATCATATTTCAGTCTCTTGTTCATCATATATCTGCTTTTTTATAGTAATGTGTACATCTCCACAAAAATCTATTTGTTTAATTTTTAACCTACAGGATATAAAACTAAGGTATATGGGGACATGAAGGCTATTCAGAGGTTCCAGACACGAGGCAAAGATTAGTGCCCCCAAAATGGGGCCCCATTGAGGTTATGTAACAAGATGTGACCTATGATAGGCAGGCATCTTTAGGAGATATGGTGGTTGAATAAGAACAGATACCATAGGCTCATATGTTTGAATGATTAGTCACCAGGAAGTGGAAATCTTTGATAGGATTAGAAGTGCTAAAAAACTCATGCCAGGCCCAAGCTATCTCTGCCTCTGCTTGCAGATTAAGATGTAGCCTTTAGCTACAGTTCCAGATCCTTCCTTTCTACCATGCTCCCTGCCATGAGGATAATAGAATGTCTGCTGGAACTGTACAGAAAGTACAATTAAATCCTTTCTTTTATAAGAGTTGTTTTGGTTATGATGTATTTTCAGAGCAATAGAACAGTGAGAAAGGTATTGGACAAAGGAATATATACGAGTTTTGATCTGAGACTTCATTGGACATCAATTTGTGAGAAATAAATTCCTTTTCCTCTTTTTAAAAGCATCTCTGTTTTTAACTATCCAAGATTAAGACTATCACATTCAATCTTCTTCATATACAAAGAGTTGACCCCAGTTAAATAACTCAGTAAGGTTTCGCATATCACAAGGTCCATCTAAAATTTCTAAATTAGCCATTCAGGATAGGAGTTCTTTGAGAAGAGCCATACATGGAGTTCTCTGGTTTAAATGAGAAATTGCTTTTCTGGATCTTAAACCCTTCATTTTGGTAAGTCATCTTCTCTGCTGTGTCACTCTCCACAGTGTTGCTGTTCAATTCTCTGATTAACCCTGTAAGTCGCCAATATTCTTCCCATCTATTTTCATTTTGTTCATATCCTAGCATACCCTTCTTTTAGTGACCCTTCTATGTTGGTTCCATTTCTAACTTTTTAGATTCCAAAAATTAAAGGCACAAAACAAATGCTTGGAGATAGGAGCCTCATAGGGGAGAGAAGAGGTGGCATTTGTCTTTTCTGTCATGTATGACTGCATTGAATAAACCTTATTCCAACCTGTTTATAACTGTTATCAATAATGTAGTTTCCCCAGGTTTATTCTTTGGCCTGTAAAAATCATGACCTCATTTTTCTTGCATTTGTGTGATCGTTCTTTGAGCATATTTTAATCCATTTATCTGTTAATGGACATCTATGTTAATAATCATTTCCTAGCTATTATAACCAAGACAGCAATACTTCTGGATGTGCAAATATCTCTCTCATAGTATATAAATTGCTTCGAGTAAATTCGCAGGAATGGCGAAAGTGTTTTCATGGTAATACTTTTTTTAAAAAAATTAGATATTTTCTTTATGTATATTTCAAATGTTATCCCCTTTCCTGGTTCCCCCTCTAACACTCCCCTATTCCCACCTACCTCCCCCTGCTCACCAACCTACCCACTCCTGCTTCCTGGCCCTGGAATTCCCCTATACTGGGGCATAGACCCTTCACGGGACCTAAGACCTTTCCTCCCATTGATGGCTGACTAGGCCATCCTCTTCTACATATACAGCTAGAGCCATGAGTCCTACCATGTGTTTTCTTTGGTTGGTGCTTTAGTCCCAGTGAGCTCTGGGGTTACTGGTTAGTTCATATTTTTGTTCCTCCTATGGGGCTGCAAACCCCTTCAGATCCTTGGGTCCTTTCTCTACCTCCTTCATTGGGGACCTTGTGCTGAATCCAATGGATGGCTATGAGCATCCAGTTCTGTATTTGTCAGGCACTGGCAGAGCCTCTCAGGAAACAGCTATATCAGGCTCCTGTCAGCCAGCACTTGTTGGCATCCACAATACTGTCTGGGTTTTGTGGTTGTATATGGGATGGATGCCCAGGTGGGGCAGTCTATGGGTGGTCATTTTTACCCAATCTTCTCTCTAAGTCATACACATGAAAGTCATCTCCTATTTTCTTCCTTTTTTAAAAAAATGTTTTGTTTTCGGTTTCACTTTTGCTTGCTTGCTTTCTGTTTTCCCATATATTTTGACATTTATTCTGATCATTTAGGATTGCAACAGATTCTGTATATGTATTTGTGTCAGGGGGTACTCCACTGTGTCCATGCATGATGAGGGAGTGTGAATGTGTGTGATAGAGGAGAGAGAGAGAAAGAGAGAGAGAGCATATTTAAGGTTTTATTGTATCAGCAGATGTGATTATTTTTATACTTTCCTTATTTTATTCCTTTGATTCTTTTGTCTTAATATTCTAGATAAGATGTCAAGCAACATATTGTTATGAAAAAAGTGGACATGTTGTGCTTGTATGGATTTTAGTGGGAATGCTTTGAGTTTTCTCATTATCAGAATATCCATTAAACTTTGTCAGATTTGCCCTTTATTATTTGAGTTACTTTCCTCTTTCTCTAATTCCCTGTTATCTTGAGTGGATGAAGGATTTGTGTCCTGGTGTCACAAACGTGGTCACAAGTAATCAGCACAGACAAATTTTAAAAGAAAAGAAAAGAAAAGAAAAACCTGAAAATAAACTTCAAGTTACTAGCTATTAAAGGTGAAATATTGTATTTAATATAGATTTTTGAAATGAATTCATTTTGATAAAAACGTATAACTTATCATTGAAATATTTCCCCATGTTCTCTCTGCAATGTTTCTTTTTACTTGCTAGAGAACAATGGCAATAAAATGAATATTTTATATTTTTCGCTAATTATTATTACAAATTCTAACTCATATAAATATTTTATCATGACAAGCAATAATATTGCTGCTTTGTGAATGGGATAATCAGCTATTCTTAGGCACCTTAAGTCATCTGTGACAGTCCAGACTTCAGTGAAGTAGCTTTATAATTACATGCAATTTCATTATATTTCAGTCAAAGATTTGAGGAAAAACTCTCTTTTTGTTTTGATTCTTAGAAAATCCACTGTGCATGATTTAGAGTTTAGCCTTTTATATAAACATAAGGGCATAATGCATATGATAGTATCCAGACTGGGTATTCCTCCAGTATATCAAAACTTTAAGTTAGATGTTTCAGAGGGGTATTTTCCAATTAAGTAATGACAATTAATCACAAAATAATCAATGATTTTAGATTGAGCTATCTTAATGTATTTATTTATTTATTTGTATATTTTAAGACAAAGTCTCAGTGTGTAGCTCTTGCTTAGAATTTCTTCATAGTGCAGGCTCACCACAAACTCACAGAGACTCAGTCGCATCTGCCACAAACAGGTAGAAGAGAAACACATATGCCATGAATCCTAGCTATTAATCATGTCTTTATTTCATTCCTTCAACAACCAAGTGATAAGACTATTTTCCTTACTTTCAGAAGGAAGGAAACTTGCATCTACAGACACTACCCCTCCGGAGTGCCTGGGTTCGACATAAACTTGACTGATTTCTAAACCATTGTCAACGTGATTTGAATCTCTGCATTACAGTGTAATTGGTTTTAACATACCAGTTATTGCAATTTTCCATCTCCATCATAACAGAGTTGATGAAAGGAATAATGGCACTGTAGAAATGTTCTTAGAAAGATTCATTGTCTTAATGTCTCATCTGTACTTTTCTAGCTGCTAGTATATAGTAGCAAGTGTGTCAGAATCTATATGTTTATATTTACATGCACAGTACCCATTTTATCTTTTTCCAATAAGTTTTATTAGCTTTGTGATTTTCCTTCAAAAGACTTAACAATTTTTTCTTGAAGATAATAGCACAATATTTATAATGTCTACACATTTAAAACATTTATACCATTACTATTTTGTCATCTTAATTATGAATGCATTATTCATGCATGTACTCATATGATTTATGGACAGAATGACCCAGAGTAGATCATAATTTACTGCCTGTGCATTCATGTTTTAATTTCTCATGCCATTATTCACTATAAATCCTGTGTGCTCTAGAGATATGGCAGAAAGTTGACTTAGAGACAGATATACACATGAAAACAATACCTTAATATTTATTATAATGTCCTTCTTATATAAAACATTCCTAGAAAATAATTAATGTTACCCTACTTCCTTTTCTTATTTCTGGGTAAATAATTGTTCATTATTAACAATTAATTATTAATTATTTCTTATAATAGGAATTGAGTACAATTTGTCTCACAAATGCTAGACAAGTACTCTATTGGTGAGTTATAACTCCAGTTCAATTTATATTTTTTCTTGCTTTTTTAAAGGCAAGTACTTTCTCAGTTAAACATGCTGCTTTCAAGCTGTCTACCTAAAGAAAGCCTTGAACTTGTGGTCTTTCTTTTGTAGTCTCTTGTAGGCATGTCTCAGTACTTTGTGCATGATTGTGCTTTTTAAATATTAAATGTCTTTTCACCACAATTGAGTAACGCAATCATTTTTACATGTATGATATGCTATTCTAGTTATTTGTTATTTAATTCCACGTATAAGTCAATAGATGCCTGAATTGGTTCAAACAGAAAATTTGAGTATAAATAAACAGATGATTTAGATAAATAATTCGAAGAAAACAGCATATTATGACACGATGAAGAAGAAAACAAAATTTAAAGGAAAAAGCATCCATCACAAATATTTTCTGACACAAAAGTCACACTTGATACTATTATTAAATAATCTATCAAAAAGTGTACTCTTTAAATGTTATTTAAGACATCGATAAGTATAATTAAGTATATCAATTAAACCTGCAGTCTACATTGAATTAAAGCTTCTACATAGTTTTGGACCTCTCACAAAAACATTTTCAAATGGATATTTTGAGAATCCATAGCATCAAAAGAACTGCTAAAAAAAAAAATCAGGGAAACTATATTAAGTACTTCCAGCGATCTTGAATGCAGCCCAGGCCTACATTATTTTAGTCTGAGGTGTTAGTATTTTAAAGAAATTGCCTACCTAGTATCAATGCCAATTGGTTTTTATTCAAGCTGTCTTAATTTTATTAGATTTTATCTTATTTTGTATCCAATATTTTGAGATTAGAAGGAGGAAATATTATGAGCCAGTTATCTCTGATGGAAATGCACAAACTACTTGATGAAAGAAGATTTTATCATTACAACCCAAATGTTTAAAACCTTTTTACCATAATAATATGCAGGGTATGAACAAGGCATAAGGCCAATTTAACAGTCACCTTCTGGTAGCTAAAGGCAGTAGTACAGATTAACTAAATCCCACGCTCCATTCTGTAGTTAATGCCATCTGTAATGCCCTGTTTTTCTGATCATTCATTGCTCCTCAAAATAATGACTCTGACACTTCTGATATACAAATCAGTGGTTAGATAAATAGCTTTATCTGTTCTCTGACCAGCTCATATCTTAATAATCTAGTTTACTTTATTTTTAGAATACTACATGGCTGGTTACTTTCTTTCTAGGTTCATGCATGGGTCTCCTCCTCAGAGTTCAGAGCAAATCTCCTGTCCCTGATTCTTCGTTCTGTACTGGAACTCCTCCCTATTTGCTGCCTAAGTTAACAGGCCAACAACATTATATTAGCAGGCAATGGTTCCATAGAGTACAAGAGCTTCTCCCTACCCAATTTTCCATGGAACCTGAAGATAATAGTACCTTGTAGTTCAAACAACTTGTACAATTTAATCAAATGCTTATTTATTGTTTATTGAAATTAATATCTTAGTTTCTTCAAAAAGCCAAATCCATTACTGAGATAAAAAAATAGAGAGGTCAGGATTATCAGTTCTCATTGCTTGCTTTTGAAAAGAACGGCCAGTGCCTTAAAGTTAGGTAGAAGGAATGACTGCACGTAATCATGAAGATGCATGGAAACTAGTATGTAACACCTCTGGGTCTACAAAAACAAAAGACAATGGAGAGAGTTTTTCTCTCTGCCCCTGTAAAAATGTTGGCAAGATAGAAATTGCTTCCAATGCAGAAGTGTGTTTATAAAAATAGTAAGCTTCACTTGACAGTGCAGTAGCATTTAGGTCAATAGTAAGTCTAAAAAGATATAATTAGACAGTATAATGAAGGTGCAGATGGCTTTTACATAATTCTGACCATGTATATTTGAGCTTCACAATTTCAGTTTTGCAATTTTATCCCCAAAACAGTTTGTATGAATTTGTACTAACATTTCCTATGCAGTAGCTACTCTTAATTTACTACCTCTTCCTTCTTCCCTGAGTAATTAAAATGGGAAAATTCATACAACTTCTCTTGGGTAGATAGCACAGAAGAAAACGGGGCCATGGCAATGGGGAAATCATCGGGGAAATCTAAACGAGGTCAACTCACTAATCATAACATTCACAATTCTATTGACAAACAGTTGGAGAATCTTGGGTGTTCTGAACCACAAAGTAAAAGACTAAGTTTTGTAATTACCAATATGAATTCTTTACTTTCTCGCTTTCTCTCACCTCTCCCTCTTCCATTCTCCTATCTCTTTTCATAATGTGAGCAATTGTCATTCTTCTATGAAGTGCTAGTAACACAAAGCCTAAGCATTAATTGTGGAAAAGCAGAAATTAAATTAGAAATTCTAGCACACAGAACAATCCTTAGAACCCATGTAGAGGCTGATCATCTCAAAAATAAAATCCGACAGAGACAGGGGGATTTCTGAGTTCAAGGCCAGCCTGGTCTACAAAGTGAGTTCCTGGACAGCCAGGGTTATACAGAGAAATCCTGTCTCGAAAAATAAAATAAATAAAAATAAAATAAAATCCAAAAATGATTAAGAAGAGAAAATGGATAGAACATAAATGCCATGATCCAGAACAGGTCCTGGAGTAGAATGGACAATACCACTTGATGTAAGGCTCAGGTGCTCACCTGGAAGGATGGCTTCTTTCTACTCTTTTTGTACTCTATTCAAGTCATATCTATCTTGTGCTTCTCTCTCAGTGACTTGGAATTGAGACAGTTAACACGCAAGATTCTATAAATATGCAAAAATAAAATTACACCATAGCATTTCAAGCTTACACTAAAAACATTTTGTATATAAAAGAAAATATAGATCTTAGGCATAAAATTATTTGTATTTTCCTACACCACCCTTCCATGTGTTGTTATTATTCTTGCTGAAGCATTTTACGATTGTTAAGTTGTATGTCTTTGACAAATGTTTGTGGTATATTCCTATGCTCAGCTAGCCTGCTATTTACAATATTAAATCAAGGACCTTTAGTGCAATTAATTCATTAATTTTAACAAATCAATGACCTTGTACTCCATGGTGTTGGGCACAGAAAACTAATACCTGAATTTTTGTTAAGTAATGTGATTACTGAAGCTGGCTGTTCTCTGGGGGTAAAAAAAAAAAACAAACCTAAGGTTGGCTCATTAGTTCACAAGTTTATTATTTTTCTGTCAATGATTGTATGAAACCAGTCTGTGCCCAAGTACTAAAAATTAATAAGGGGATGGATTTGTTTGTAGCATGGTATTTTAAAGTAGCATGAACTTATGAGAAGGTCATTTAAGTGGTCAGAAAACAGCAGAAGAGAAAATAATGAAGAAATGGGAGGTTGTACTTTATAATGAGAAACAAAAGCTGGACCACATGGAATCCTGGAGGTGGATGCTGTCATCACACCAGTGATTAGGCTAGAAGTTGGGGAAGTGCATAATTTCCTTGTGATTTCACTACACCAGCTCTGCTTTCTTTAAGCTTTCCTTGAGCTTTGAAGTTGGGCTAACATGTTGCTATTATCGCTATGTCATCTTACATCTGAGGATCATTCAAACCTGATCCAAAGTTAAAACCTTCTGACTGGAGTATTCTCAAGTATCCCCAATGGTGCCATTATGGATAATTCTCAGTGTGAACATTTCTTTCCCTGGGAGATGTAATGCTCTAAGCAGTTACATTCTTAATCATGTCTGTGGCTATTACTATTGCTATTGTGTATTTTGTCACTGGTCCAGATCATCTTGTAAATTTAGGTGGAATAATAAAACATTATTAACTAATGGATAACTCATTAATTTGCTAGACGCTGGCACTTTAACAATTTTCATTCCCATCTGAATTCCTAGATATATTCTTTCATTCCAGCTCCCTTCATGTTCTACATTTAACCTCAGGAAGCACTGAAGCATCTAAGAGAATTTTATTGCCCAGGAATTGCATCTACAATTGGTGGATATTGACCAAACCATATAATAAGATTGTGCACATCATTAAGGATAAATTCATGATTCTGAATTCTGTGTTAGGGATGGAGCAGAACGATGACCATGACACAGCCATTGCACAGTGCAACACATGACAGAGTCAGATGGAAGAAACATATGTTCAAATTCAGAAAAAGAAGGGTTTTAACTATGGATACCTGTTCATTTCATACAATATATTTCTATTCTAGAATGAAAAAATTTTAATAACCCCAAATCATCAAGAAATAACTCTACTTAGTTTCCTTTTCTTATTACCAGGCTTAAAATGAAAAGACAACAATAAAATCCTGGAGATGTATTTACAATTCCCTAAGTATATAGTGAAAAGAACCATTTCAGTTCTGCTATAATACAGAAGAAAAGAAAAAGAATAAACTAGCTAACCTGTCAGCCTTTTTTATTCAAGGCACATACTTTTCTTAATTCATAGGCAAATAAAAATTAACTTTATATGCAGAAAAAAATCCTTATTTCAATAAGGAGATGTAACAGGAACCTAAGTTCTTTTATCCAAGCTGACTGTGCCCAAACAGAGCTTCTGAAAGTTGAATTTCCTTTCATTAGTCACAAAGAATGAGGTCTGTCATTTCATGGAAATCCTGGTAAATGGTTATCGTGTTTCCCTCAGGTAAGCGGATGGAGCCAATGTTACCATTCTCTATGACCTATACTATCTAGAGTAAAAGAGGGATGCTGTATAGTATATTCTGCTGCACAGCATTCTTCTATATAGGTTTGAAAGAAATATAACTATTGTCTACTTTTTTGGGGGGATAGAAGTTTTTTTTTTAATTTTTCTTCTAAATTATGTACATGTGGGAATAGAACAAGACACTTTTTTATTAGCTAGATGTTCTGTTCAATATCAGTCTATTCTAGGTACAGTAAAATAGCTCCTGGAGGACTATGCCCAAAGACCCAGTTATTTTTAGAGATTGAAAAATTATTTTACATTTCAATATGTTATTTTCAGGGTATATAAATCTTTGAATTAACATCACTAATAATTTCATTTTTGAAATAATTCACCTACTATACTAGTTGGCATGTCTACTGATGTCTCTCTTTGGGATTACATGCCATTAGCAGAGATGCCCGTCTCTATTCCAGTTTATTCTGCTTTATAGATCCATATAGTAATGCAGAAAATGCTTTCACTTATTAATGCAGCCTTGTCATATTTGTCATAACAATCAATTGGACCTTTCTGGAGACTTAGCTTTGACAATCGTTGTTGAATGTTTTGACCTTGCAAGTGGCTTAGTGTGCTTTAGTCAAGAAAAATATTAGAGAGTTGAAGAACATGCATTCAGCAACTGGAAATTCATGGTTGCCACTCTTGCAATACTTAAAAAAATACTCTCAGTATCTGGAAGAGTGTGTGACCTAAAAGTAAGTACCTAAAAGTATTTGTTTAATGGATTAATGATATATTAAAGATGGAGGAATATAGATATGATTTGACTTTAAATACTAATACTTTTTAAAAATTAACTTATAGGTGAAATATTCAGATAAATTACTAGCATCCATAATGACAAATCTCACCACCTGAAAGAAACGTAAATATTCCCTAGTAAATTCCCTGCTGAGTCTTCTTCAGTATGATGGTTGTCTCTATGCAGACACGTAGGAAGGCTCCCTCTAACTGCACAGAACAGGAGGAAGTCAAGAATCATACACTGGGCAATAGACTTCCTATTCTTTCATCAAGCAGACAATTGTAATTCGAAATCTTTCTTATGCTTTCTCCACAATTTTATTTATGAAACTTTTTCTGATGCAAATATTGTTTGAAAATTTCAAACAGGTTAACTATGCTGCTCCTGAAGTTTTCCAGAGTGAAACAAATAAACAAAAAGAATAATAAATTATGGATAGAAACAGAAAACGGAGCTATAAATTAGGGGAGCAATGACTACTAGCAACAAGGTATCTTATAAAAATCAAAGAAATTCTATGAGTGGTGGTATCTGAAGGCACTATGGTGCCACAACTACAGAAAGCTCTGGAAATTGGCAGAATTATTCTTTCAATCACTATGTTTCAATTACACATACAGGACGATAAGCAGTACAATCAATAATCAAAATTAAGTTCAGCCTCTGCCATGGAGATAAAGAGTCTGAAATGAACACTATATAATTTAAGGCAGATATATAAATGCTCATTCCAGTAAGATAATGCCAAGATGCAACAAAGTTCATGACTTAAAGACATTGGTACAAAAGTAAATTGGTTGTAAACTGGGTTTCGAATCATGTCTGCCCTTTTGCACTTTTTTGAACTTGAGTGGCATCCTGGGCAGAGGTTTTTAATTTGTCTTATTTACTGCTTTCTTGGAAAGTAAAATGACTGAAGGTACACACCTTCTTCTATATATGCTAGAAAAAGTATAGAGCTGTCTTCTCATGAACTTGTAAAATAATAACATTCAGGAAGAGGGGGTGAAATTTTCATAAGTGCATACAATGTGCTTTGATAAAGTTCCTCCTGTTCTCTCCCAATTTGCCCTCTTTCCTTCTCACTATTTTGTTGCAACATCATTTGCTATTTGCTTTGTTTAAAAGCCAAGGAATAAACTTAGGGATGCCTATGCACATACATGCATGGAATAATCGACTGGAGCATGAATAGCCTCTTACATCCTGCATCCCTGAAAAACGCAAATTCTCCCTTCCTTGACAACCACCAGTTGACATTAGCTCCTCTGCAAGGGGGCGAGGATTAATGAGCCTTTCCTCTGTCAATGCTTAGACTTCGGTTGGTTTAATCTTGGGCTAGTTTGTACACACAGTATTAGTCTAGTCACTATGAATTAATGTAGGGTACATACTGTTTCAAAACTGGCATTCACTATGTGTAAGATGGAAAATCTCTCTACTCCATCTTCTATGACAGTCTCTGAGCCTTAGAAGAAGACTATATTGAAACCCATTTAAAGCTGTGAATTATATAGGCTCCCATTCTCTGTATGATAACCTCTGTTATCCTCTGAATTGAACAGCATTTTCTCCAAAACAAAACCTCTCTAGTGAGGTCAATAAAATATTGGGTTTAGTCAAATATTAAATTCCCCTGCAGGGCCTACAGTTTGTCAAGCCATGAGTCTTTTGCCCAATTATTGATACAAGGCATGCATTTCTTCTTGCAAATTATGCTTCAGTTCCAACCAGAAAGTGTATGGTTGATGTGTCATGCATAGCACTTTTGAATTGCAGATATTCTTGAACTTTGAACTGTCCTCATGCTGAATGAGTCTCGAAAGAGTGAACGCAGTTTCCGAAGAAAACATGAATTAAATATGATCAGAGGAAAACTGGAAACCATGTTAGTGGGAAAGGTAATTATCCTAGTACACAAGATTATAGCTCAGAAAGCAAAGGGGAATCTAGCTTGGTACTTTTTAGAGGAAGGGTCTTGCTCAGGAGATAGTAGAAAAGGTGAGTCTATAGAAGCCAGAATAACAGATGATACAGGTTCAGCAGAAGATATGTTCAGATTCCAGAATTAATATGTACCCTAGTGACATGTTTAGATGCTTACCAGAAAAAAATCCCTGCATAAAAATTGAAACTATAAAGTCATTTTCATTTTATCTTATTTTTTTACAGGATTTTTCAGTTAAGAAACTGGATTTTTAAAGAGATACTGTAGATATAAGATGCATCCCATCATTGAAGAATATTGTCTTTCTCTTTTCCAGTAGCAGCCAGTTGCCAAAAGTTCCTCAACTAATGGTCGTACTCTGCTTGTTCAGATTTCATTAAACTTGAGCTTGTTCATGCTCATTCATGCTTTCACAATCACTGTGAGTTTATATGTGCATCTGCCCTGTTAAATCTGGCAAAGAAAATTCTGTTTCCTTGGACTCTTTCACCACCTCTGGCTCTTTAGTTCTTTGTGTCTCCACTTCTGCATGGGTCACTGAGAGTTTGTGAAACTCTCAATGAACTTGGGGGATATTGTAATACAAAAGAAACCTTTATATTCCTTTTTGTGTAGTTTTTTACTTTCAAAGCCTGATACAGTTTGGGTTTGGGTTGTAGTTTGACAATGTTCGGAGTAGTTTGAATTTTGATTACATTTTTGTTGTGATTGCTGATGTTAGGTTTGGGAGACAGCTACTGAGGGTTTTCAGGATTTTGAGATTTTATACAAAGATATGACCACAGACACACTGACCATGGAGCTTGTTGTTTTGGCTACATTTGCTTACTCATAGGACTCAGGATTCATCCTGCCTCTATTCCTCCATGACTGCAATTACAGTGAATGCTAACACACACACACACACACACACACACACACACACACTTATGCAGATGTAGGAAATCTACTCAGTTCCTCCTTCTTGTGCAAAAAGCACTTTTTAATTAATATGCTTGTTTGTTTTTATTTTTTCCTATGGACCCACAATATTTTTTTTCCTTTTCCATTTTTTATTAGGTATTTAGCTTATTTACATTTCCAATGCTATACCAAAAGTCCCCCATACCCACCCACCCCCACTCCCCTACCCGCCCACTCCCCCTTTTTGGCCCTGGCATTCCCCTGTACTGGGGCATATAAAGTTTGCGTGTCCAATGGGCCTCTCTTTCCAGTGATGGCCGACTAGGCCATTTTTGATATATATGCAGCTAGAATCAAGAGCTCCGGGGTACTGGTTAGTTCATAATGTTGTTCCACCTATAGGGTTGCAGATCACTTTAGCTCCTTGGGTACTTTCTCTAGCTCCTCCATTGGGGGCCCTGTGATCCATCCATTAGCTGACTGTGAGCATCCACTTCTGTGTTTGCTAGGCCCCGGCATAGTCTCACAAGAGACAGCTACATCTGGGTCCTTTAGATAAAATCTTGCTAGTGTATGCAATGGTGTCAGCGTTTGGATGCTGATTAAGGGGTGGATCCCTGGATATGGCAGTCTCTACATGGTCCATCCTTTCATCTCAGCTCCAAACTTTGTTTCTGTAACTCCTTCAAAGGATGTTTTGTTCCCAATTCTAAGGAGGGGCATAGTGTCCACACTTCAGTCTTCATTTTTCTTGAGTTTCATGTGTTTAGGAAATTGTATCTTATATCTTGGTAACCTAGGTTTTGGGCTAATATCCACTTATCAGTGAGTACATATTATGTGAGTTCCTTTGTGAATGTGTTAACTCACTCAGGATGATGCCCTCCAGGTCCATCCATTTGGCTAGGAATTTCATAAATTCATTCTCTTTAATAGCTGAGTAGTACTCCATTGTGTAGATGTACCACATTTTCTGTATCCATTCCTCTGTTGAGGGGCATCTGGGTTCTTTCCAGCTTCTGGCTATTATAAATAAGGCTGCTATGAACATAGTGGAGCATGTGTCCTTCTTACCAGTTGGGGCATCTTCTGGATATATGCCCAGGAGAGTTATTGCTGGATCCTCCGGTAGTACTATGTCCAATTTTCTGAGGAACCGCCAGACTGATTTCCAGAGTGGTTGTACAAGCCTGCAATCCCACCAACAATGGAGGAGTGTTCCTCTTTCTCCACATCCACGCCAGCATCTGCTGTCACCTGAATTTTTTATCTTAGCCATTCTGACTGGTGTGAGGTGGAATCTCAGGGTTGTTTTGATTTGCATTTCCCTGATGATTAAGGCTGTTGAACATTTTTTCAGGTGCTTCTCTGCCATTCGGTATTCCTCAGGTGAGAATTCTTTGTTCAGTTCTGAGCCCCATTTTTTTAATGGGGTTATTTGATTTTCTGAAGTCCACCTTCTTGAGTTCTTTATATATGTTGGATATTAGCCCCCTATCTGATTTAGGATAGGTAAAGATCCTTTCCCAATCTGTTGGTGGTCTTTTTGTCTTATTGACGGTGTCTTTTGCCTTGCAGAAACTTTGGAGTTTCATGAGGTCCTATTTGTCAATTCTCGATCTTACAGCACAAGCCATTGCTGTTCTGTTCAGGAATTTTTCCCCTGTGCCCATATCTTCAAGGCTTTTCCCCACTTTCTCCTCTGTAAGTTTCAGTGTCTCTGGTTTTATGTGAAGTTCTTTGATCCACTTAGATTTGACCTTAGTACAAGGAGATAAGTATGGATCGATTCGCATTCTTCTACATGATAACAACCAGTTGTGCCAGCACCAATTGTTGAAAATGCTGTCTTTCTTCCACTGGATGGTTTTAGCTCCCTTGTCGAAGATCAAGTGACCATAGGTGTGTGGGTTCATTTCTGGGTCTTCAATTCTATTCCATTGGTCTACTTGTCTGTCTCTATACCAGTACCATGCAGTTTTTATCACAATTGCTCTGTAGTAAAGCTTTAGGTCAGGCATGGTGATTCCACCAGAGGTTCTTTTATCCTTGAGAAGAGTTTTTGCTATCCTAGGTTTTTTGTTATTCCAGATGAATTTGCAAATTGCTCCTTCTAATTTGTTGAAGAATTGAGTTGGAATTTTGATGGGGATTGCATTGAATCTGTAGATTGCTTTTGGCAAGATAGCCATTTTTACAATGTTGATCCTGCCAATCCATGAGCATGGGAGATCTTTCCATCTTCTGAGATCTTTTTTAATTTCTTTCTTCAGAGACTTGAAGTTTTTATCATACAGATCTTTCACTTCCTTAGCTAGAGTCACGCCGAGATATTTTATATTATTTGTGACTATTGAGAAGGGTGTTGTTTCCCTAATTTCTTTCTCAGCCTGTTTATTCTTTGTGTAGAGAAAGGCCATTGACTTGTTTGAGTTAATTTTATATCCAGCTACTTCACCGAAGCTGTTTATCAGGTTTAGGAGTTCTCTGGTGGAATTTTTAGGGTCACTTATATATACTATCATAACATCTGCAAAAAGTGATATTTTGACTTCCTCTTTTCCAATTTGTATCCCCTTGATCTCCTTTTGTTGTCGAATTGCTCTGGCTAATACTTCACGTACTATGTTGAAAAGGTAGGGAGAAAGTGGGCAGCCTTGTCTAGTCCCTGATTTTAGTGGGATTGCTTTCAGCTTCTCTCCATTTACTTTGATGTTGGCTACTGGTTTGCTGTAGATTGCTTTTATCATGTTTAAGTATGGGCCTTGAATTCCTGATCTTTCCAGAACTTTTATCATGAATGGGTGTTGGATCTTGTCAAATGCTTTTTCTCCATATAAGGAGATGATCGTGTGGTTTTTGTCTTTGACTTTGTTTATATAATGGATTACATTGATGGATTTTCGTATATTAAACCATCCCTGCATCCCTGGAATAAAACGCACTTAGTCAGGATAGATGATTGCTTTAATGTGTTCTAGGATTCGGTTAGCGAGAATTTTATTGAGGATTTTTGCATCGATATTCATAAGAGAAATTGGTCTGAAGTTCTCTATCTTTGTTGGATCTTTCTGTGGTTTAAGTATCACAGTAATACTGGCTTCATAAAATGACTTGGGTAGAGTACCTTCTACTTCTATCTTGTGAAAAAGTTTGTGCAGAACTGGAATTAGATCTTCTTTGAAGGTCTGATAGAACTCTGCACTAAACCCGTCTGGTCCTGGGCTTTTTTTGGCTGGGAGACTATTAACAACTGCTTCTATTTCTTTAGGGGATATGGGACTATTTAGATGGTCAACTTGATCCTGATTCAACTTTGGTACCTGGTATCTGTCCAGAAATTTGTCCATTTCGTCCAGGTTTTCCAGTTTTGTTGAGTATAGCCTTTTGTAGAAGGATCTGATGGTGTTTTGGATTTCTTCAGGATCTGTTGTTATGTCTCCCTTTTCATTTCTGATTTTGTTAATTAGGATTTTGTCCCTGTGCCCTCTAGTGAGTCTAGCTAAGGGTTTATCTATCTTGTTGATTTTCTCAAAGAACCAACTCCTCTTTGGTTAATTCTTTGAATAGTTCTTCTTGTTTCCACTTGGTTGATTTCACCCCTGAGTTTGATTATTTCCTGCCATCTACTCCTCTTGGGTGAATTTTCTTCCTTTTTTTCTAGAGCTTTTAGATGTGTTGTCAAGCTGCTAATATGTGCTCTCTCACGTTTCTTCTTGGAGTCACTCAGAGCTATTAGTTTCCCTCTTAGAAATGCTTTCATTGTGTCCCAAAGGTTTGGGTATGTTGTGACTTCATTTTCATTAAACTCTAAAAAGTCTTTAATTTCTTTCTTTATTCCTTCCTTAACCAAGGTATCATTGAGAAGAGTGTTGTTCAGTTTCCACGTGAATGTTGGCTTTCTGTTATTTATTTTGTTATTGAAGATCAGCCTTAGTGCATGGTGATCTGATAGGATACATGGGACAATTTCAATATTTTTGAATCTGTTGAGGCCTGTTTTGTGACCTATTATGTGGTCAATTTTGGAGAAGGTACCATGAGGTGCTGAGAAGAAGGTATATCCTTTTGTTTTAGGATAAAATGTTCTGTAGATATCTGTCAGATCCATTTGTTTCATCGCTTCTGTTAGTTTCAGTGTGTCCCTGTTTAGTTTCTGTTTCCATGATCTGTCCATTGGTGAAAGTGGTGTGTTGAAGTCTCCCACTATTATTGTGTGAGGTGCAATGTGTGCTTTGAGCTTTACTAAAGTTTCTTTAATGAATGTGGCTGCCCTTGTATTTGGAGCATAGATATTCAGAATTGAGAGTTCCTCTTGGAGGATTTTACCTTTGATGAGAACGAAGTGCCCCTCCTTGTCTTTTTTGATGACTTTGGGTTGGAAGTCAATCTTATCAGATATTAGGATGGCTACTCCAGCTTGTTTCTTTATACCATTTGCTTGGAAAATTGTTTTTCAGCCTTTCATTCTGAGGTAGTGTCTATCTTTTTCTCTGAGATGTGTTTCCTGTAAGCAGCAAAATGTTGGGTCTTGTTTGTGTAGCCAGTTTGTTAGTCTATGTCTTTTTATTGGGGAGTTGAGACCATTGATGTTAAGAGATATTAAGGAAAAGTAATTGTTGCTTCCTGTTATTTCTGTTGTTAAAGTTGGCATTCTGTTCTTGTGGCTGTCTTCTTTTAGGTTTGTTGAGGGATTACCTTCTTGTTTTTTCTAGGGCGTTGTTCCCGTTCTTGTATTGGTTTTTTTCTGTTATTATCCTTTGAAGGGCTGAATTCGTGGAGAGATAATGTGTGAATTTGGTTTTGTCACGGAATACTTTGGTTTCTCCATCTATGGTAATTGAGAGTTTGGCTGGGTATAGTAGCCTGGGCTGGAATTTGTGTTCTCTTAGTGTCTGTATAACATCTGTCCAGGCTCTTCTGGCTTTCATAGTCTCTGGTGAAAAATCTGTTGTAATTCTGATAGGCTTGCCTTTATATGTTACTTGACCTTTTTCCCTTACTGCTTTTAGTAATCTATCTTTATTTAGTGCATTTGTTGTTCTGATTATTATGTGTCGGGAGGAATTTCTTTTCTGGTCCAGTCTATTTGGAGTTCTGTAGGCTTCTTGTATGTTCATAGGCATCTCTTTCTTTAGATTTGGGAAGTTTTCTTCAATAATTTTGTTGAAGATGTTTGCTGGTCCTTTGAGTTGAAAATCTTCATTCTCATCAATTCCTATTATCTGTAGGTTTGGTCTTCTCATTGTGTCCTAGATTTCCTGGATATTTTGAGTTAGGATCTTTTTGCATTTTCCATTTTCTTTGATTGTTGTGCCGACGTTCTCTATGGAATCTTCTGAACCTGAGATTCTCTCTTCTATCTCTTGTATTCTGTTGCTGATGCTTGCATCTATGGTTCCAGATTTCTTTCCTAGGGTTTCTATCTCCAGTGTTGCCTCACTTTGAGTTTTCTTTATTGTGTCTACTTCCCTTTTTAGGTCTAGTATGGTTTTGTTCATTTCCATCACCTGTTTATATGTTTTTTCCTCTTTTTCTGTAAGAACTTCTACCTGTTTGATTGTGTTTTCCTGTTTTTCTTTAAGGACTTGTAACTCTTTAGCAGTGTTCTCCTGTATTTCTTTAAGTGATTTATTAAAGTCCTTCTTGATGTCCTCTACCATCATCATGAGATATGCTTTTAAATCTAGGTCTAGGTTTTCGGGTGTGTTGGGGTGCCCTGGACTGGGCGAAGTGGGAGTGCTGGGTTCTGATGATGTTGAGTGGTCTTGGTTCCTGTTAGTAAGATTCCTACATTTACCTTTCACCATCTGGTAATCTCTGGAGTTAGTAGTTATAGTTGACTCTGTTTAGAGATTGTTCTTCTGGTGATTCTGTTACCGTCTATCAGCAGACCTGGGAGACAGATTCTCTCCTCTGAGTTTCAGTGCTCAGAGCACTCTCTGCTGGCAAGCTCTCTTACAGGGAAGGTGCGCAGATATCTTGTGTTTGGACCTCCTCCTGGCCGAAGAAGAAGGCCCAAAACAGGACCTTTCTCAGAAGCTGTGTTGCTTTGGCAGTTCCCAGAAGCTGTCAGCTTCTGTGGTGCAGACTCTCACCTGTGCAGACTAAATTCCTAAATTCTGCGGAGTCCAGGAACCAAGATGGGGACCGCTGCTGCTGAGGCTGAGGCCGCCTCCCGAGCCAGGCAGACACCTGTCCTCTGGTCCAGACGGTGGCTGGCTGTCTGCGGCCCGCAAAGGGTGCTGCCTCAGCGGCTCTCCCACAATATATTTTTAGTGTCTCCACTTCTGCATGAGAGTTTGTGAAACTCTCAATGAACTTGGGGGGATATTGTAAAAAAAAAAATCACAGTGTAGATGGAGAGGACTCGGGCTAATTCATTTTGTTGATATATTTGATATCAATAGAACTAGCTCAGTTATGTCCAGAAGAGGTAATGCTATCAGACTTTACAAATTATTTAACTGTTCTTTAGTTTTTGAATTTTGATATTTTTACATTTTGTCATGTAGAGTAAAAACCTTAAGAAAGGAAACCAAATTTTCAATGAAAACAAAATAAAATTATAATATAAATATATTCTTCCCTGATGATGGAGAAGTATAATATCACTCTAAATGTAAACGAAAGACTCTTGTACTCACCTGGAAAAGTACTGGAACTGGCCAGCTATAAAACTTATTTTTTAAGCAGTCAGCACCTTAGCTTTAGGTAATCTCTAATATACATCACATTTTTCATCCCATCTCTGTTTGTTAACGTTCGCCCAAGTGTTCAGTATCTCAGAAAATGTCCATGATACACATAAGCATACCACAAAGACTACTTTTATGTCATATAAATAAGTGCTTGCATTATAAAGTAAGATACCCTGAGGTACTCTCCTTCCAAACCCAGTTAGGTTAGGTTGTTAACCTTCTTATTTTTTCCTCTGTGTTTTATTTTTATTTTCCTTTTTTTTTTTTTTCAGTTTAAAAAAATCTATTTGGAACATTAAACATGATAGAAGTAGAAAAAAGTCTCTTAAGACATCCTCCATGAAAGGAACTTGTGACAAGTTCTTGGTTAGACAGTATCCATTCCAACCTCAAGGGAGAATACGCAGCATAACTGTGGCTTCATTGAATAAACTGGGTAGTGTTCCTTCTGTTTCTATTTTGAGGAATAGTTTGAAAAGTGTTTGTATTTGATCTTCTTTGAAGTTCTGAAAGAATTTGTCACTGAACCCATCTGGTCCTGGACTTTTATTGGTTGGGATATTTTAACGACTGCTTCTATATCTTTAGGGATTATGGGACTGTTAAGATGGTTTATCTGATCTTGATTTAACTTTAGTTTTTGGTATTTGTCTAGAAAACTGTCCATTTCATCCAGCTTTTCTAGTTTTCTTTAGTATAGGCTTCTGAAGGAGGATCTGATGTTTTTGTTTTTGTTTTAATTTTCTCAGTATCTGTTGTTATAGCTCCCATTTCGTTTCTGATTTTGTTAATTTGGATACTTTTTCTGTGCCCATTGGTTAGTTTGGCTAAGGGTTTATAAATGTTGTTGATTTTCTCAAAGAACAAGCTCCTGGTTTTGTTGATTCTTTGTATAGTTCTTTTTGTTCCTACTTGGTTGATTTCAGCCCAGAGTTTGATTATTTCTTGCCATATACTCTTCTTGGGTATATTTGCCTTTTTTTTTTCTAGAGCTTTCAGGTTTGCTGTTAAGCTAGTAGTGTATGCTATGTCCAGTTACTTTTAGGAGGCACTCAGAACTGAGTTTTCCTCTTAGCACTGCTTTCATTGTGTTCCATAAGTTTGGGTATGCTGTGTCTTCATTTTCATTAAATTCTAAATAGTCTTTAATTTCATCTTTCTTTCTTCTTTGACCAACTTATCATTGAGTAAAGCGGTGTTCAGCTTCCATATATATGTGGGCTTTCTGTTGTTATTGTTGCTATTGAAGACCAGCCTTAGTCTGTGGTGATCTGATAGGAAGCATAGGATTATTTCAATCTTCTTGCATCTATTGAGGCCTGTTTTGTGACTAATTATATGGTCAGTTTTGGAGAAGGTACCATGAAGTGCTGACAAAAAGGTATATTCTTTTGTTTTAGGATGAAATGTTCTATAGTTACTTGTTTGGTCCATTTGGTCCATAACTTCTGTTAGTTTCAATGTGACTCTGTTTAGTTTGTTTCATGATCTGTAAATTCATTAGAGTAGGGTGTTGAAGTCTCCCACTATTATTGTGTACAGTGCCATGTGTGCTTTGGGCTTTGGTAATGTTTCTTATATGAATATGGTTGCCCTTGCATTTGGAGCATAGATGTTCAGAATTGAGAGTTCTTCTTGGTGTATTTTTCCTTTGATGAGTATGAAGTGTCCTTCCTTATCCTTTTAAATAACTTTTGGTTGAAAATTGATTTGGGACCATTTGCTTGGACAATTATTGTTCAGAACTTTACTCTGAGGTAGGTACTTGACCCTGTGGTGTGTTTTCTTTATGCATCAAAATTCTGGGTCCTTTTTACAAATCTAGTCTGTTATTCTATGTCCTTTTACTGGGGAATTGAATCCATTGATGTTAAGAGATATTAAGTAACAGTGATTGTTGCTTCCTGTTATTTTTGATGTTATTTTTATCTTTGTGTGACTATCTTCTTTTGGGTTTGTTGAAAGAAGATTACTTTCTTGCTTTTTCTAGGGTGTAGTTTCCCTCCTTTTGTTGGTATTTTCCATCTATTATCCTTCATAGGGCCGGATTTGTGGAAATCTATTGTGTAAAAATTTTTTTTGTCATGGAATATCTTGGTTTCTCTGTCTATGGTAATTGAAAGTTTTGCTGGGTATAGTAGCCTGGCCTGGCATTTTTGTTCTCTTAGCCTCTACATAACATCTGGTCAGGATCTTCTACATTTCATAGTCTCTGGTGAAATGTCTAGTGTAATTCTGATAGGTCTGCCTTTATATGTTATGTTACCTTCCTGCCTTATTGCTTTTAATATTATTTCTTTGTTTAGTGCATTTGGTGTTTTGATTATTATGTGACAGAAGGAATTTATTCTTTGATACAATCTATTTGTAGGCCTCTTGTATGTTTATGGGCATTTGTTTTTGATGTTGTTGTTGTTAGGGAAAATTTCTTCTTTAATTTTTTTGAAGACATTTACTGATCCTTTAAGTAAGGAATCTTCACTCTCTTTTATACCTATTATTCTTAGGTTTAGTCTTCTCATTGATTACTAGATTTCCTGGATGTTTTGGGTTAGGAGCTTTTTGCATTTTGCATTTTCTTTGACTATTGTGTCAATGGTTTTTATGGTATCTTCTGCACCTGAGATTCTCTCTTCCATCTCTTGTATTCTTTTGGTGATGCTTGCATCTATGTCTCCTGGTCTCTTTCCTAGGTTTTCTTTCTCCAGGGTTGTCTTCCTCTGTGAATTTTTTTATTAGATTTACTTCCATTTTTAGATTCTGGATGGTTTTATCCAATTCCTTCACCTGTTTGGTTGTGTTTTTCTGTAATTCTTTAATGGATTTTTGTGTTTCCTCTTTAAGAACTTTTAGCTGTTTACCAGTGTTCTCCTATATTTCTTTAAGAGAATTATTTATGTACTTCTTAAAGTCCTCTATCATCATCATGAGATGTGATTTTTAAATCCGAGTCTTTCTTTTCTGGTATGTTGGGGTATTCAGGGCTCACTCTGGTAGGAGAATGGCGTTCTGGTTTCTGTTGCTTATGTTCTTGCCTCTGCCTCTCACCATCTGGTTATCTCTGGTGTTAGCTGGTCTTGCTGTCTCTAACTGTGGCTTATTCTTCCTGCTAGCCTGTGTGTCAGTACTTCTGGGAGACCAGATCTCTCCCAGCAGTATTTGAGTATTGAACCCTGTGGCACAGGATCTGCTCTGGGCAAGGATGGGAACTAGAAGAATCCTGTCCCAGACTTCTCCTAGGTTCCTGTGTCTTATTTTACTGTTCTAAGGATATTTTATATAGCCATCAACAATAGCTCCAAAGTGTGGTTCTAAATAATCATATGTATTTGGACATCCTAAAAATGTTTGAGTATATTCATTTTCAATTCGTACAGTCATTGTACCCTGAATATGGGTTGTTTTCCTTCTCTGCTTCCTTCAACTATGTGACAAAGTATTGCTTGTGATCTTTTGTACTTAATTTTAGTGTCCTAACCTCTCTTTTATATGCTTCTTGCCCCACAGAATTTCTAATGAAGAAAATATATTTTACTTACATATGGTTCTGGTTATTGTGATGGTTTTTATGTGGTTAGCCCAAGGAGTGAGACTCTTAAAAGGTGTGGCCCTGTTGGAGTAGGTATATCAATGTCGGTATGTGCTTTACGACACTTACCCTAGCAGCCTGGAAGTCTGTTTTACTAGCAGCCTTCACATGAAGGTGTAGAACTCTCAGGTCCTCCTGCACAATGCCTGCCTGGATGCTGCCATGCTCCTGCCTTTATGATATTGGACTGAACCTCTGAACCTGTAACCCAGCCCCAATTAAATGATGTTATTATAAGTGTTGTTTGCCTTGCTCATGATGTCTGTTCACAGCAGTAAACCCTAACTAAGACAGTTACTTTCCTAGCTGATACTAGTTTTCTAATAGATGACACACACTTAGGGAGGAATCCTTTAAGCTAAGAGTTATGGGATGCAGTGTATCACAGCACAAGAGGACATATGCATAGCTTGCATTCCACTGGTGTGAAACAGAGGGCTCAAGTAGCAATGAACAGCTTCTTAGCTTCAAAGTCCTCCAGTGACCTACTTCCTCCTCTGGAGTTCCACTTCCTAAGGCTCCACAACATTCTGATGTAACATGACCATCCACGGAGACTGAGGAGGAGTTTCATATTCAAATCTCAATATTTAGTTATTATTAAAGTTAATATTATTTCAGTTAAATTTCATTTAATATTAATCTCTCTCATTCACATAGTAAATGTAAGCTGTTCCAAGTGCTTAATAGCAAGATCTAAAATAATTTTTCTAACGGCTATGACCACTCTTGCTCTCATTTAGATTTTTTGTTACTTAGCTAGAACTGATCTGTGAAGTTTTCCTAGTACTTCCTAGTACTTTCCTTCATGCTATCTTAACGCACAAGTCCTTCTACCTAGAATTCATTCCCTTAAAGGTATTTTGAAAACTATAACCTGTCTTGGAGTACACTAAAAATTCCTGTTTCTATGTATAAGTTTAATATTTTTTCTGGATTACTCAGCTTTGTTTGAATCTGAATACTTCGGATTTTTTTCTCTTGCTTAATGTCTTTGAAACTAATGTTCATCTCCAGGTAAAGTTAAAACTCCTAATGAAATCTATTGTTGTATAAGTAATGATACAAATTGTTTCTTTTTCACAGCAGGCATTCAGTGTGTGTTTGGTAAATTGGGATTTAATTAATATATTCCAAGATGTTGAAATGGGGTCCCTTTTACAAAGGTGAATCACTTTGAAAAAGGAGAAATACCTGGGCCTGGAGATAAAATAAAATAAAAACTACTAGATAGGGAGATATAGAAGATTCAGTTTTTTCATGAAATAGCAAATATATTCCATCTTCTTTGTTGTTACAGTTGTTATTTTAAATTATTATTTACAATCTTTTTTTAACAATATCCCTTTAAGAGTTAAGTTTCTATGTTTATATGTGTGCCTTATACTATGAATTATGTGATAATAAGTATTAATTAAGTTCTGCTTTGAAAATTGCACAGATTATTTCACTCATTGTTTATATTTAACTGTTTTTTAATTGATAAATAAATAACTGTACAAAGGACTGAAATCTGGAACTTGAGATGCTTGATTCTCTCAAAGGAAAGCCATACTGCAGTACAGAAATTTGTGGCATAGAAATGTGTAATTTGAGGTGAGAGGGTGCGCCAGAGAACCTGACAGCTTCTGGAACAGGCAGAAGCACAGAGGCGCTGAGGCAGCACCCTGTGTGGGCCGGGGACAGCCGGCCACCTTCCGGACCGGAGGACAGGTGCCCGCCCGGCAGGGGAGGCGGCCTAAGCCACAGCAGCAGCGGTCGCCATCTTGGTCCGGGACCCGCCGAACTTAGGAAATTAGTCTGAACAGGTGAGAGGGTGCGCCAGAGAACCTGACAGCTTCTGGATCAGGCGGAAGCACAGAGGCACTGAGGCAGCACCCTTTGTGGGCCGGGGACAGCCAGCCACCGTCTGGACCGGAGGACAGGTGCCCGCCCGGCTGGGGAGGCGGCCTAAGCCACAGCAGCAGCGGTCGCCATCTTGGTCCGGGACCCGCCGAACTTAGGAAATTAGTCTGAACAGGTGAGAGGGTGCGCCAGAGAACCTGACAGCTTCTGGAACAGGCAGAAGCACAGAGGCGCTGAGGCAGCACCCTGTGTGGGCCGGGGACAGCCGGCCACCTTCCGGACCAGAGGACAGGTGCCCGCCCGGCTGGGGAGGCGACCTAAGCCACAGCAGCAGCGGTCGCCATCTTGGTCCGGGACCCGCCGAACTTAGGAAATTAGTCTGAACAGGTGAGAGGGTGCGCCAGAGAACCTGACAGCCTCTGGAACAGGCAGAAGCACAGAGGGGCTGAGGCAGCACCCTGTGTGGGCCGGGGACAGCCGGCCACCTTCCGGACCGGAGGACAGGTGCCCGCCCGGCTGGGGAGGCGACCTAAGCCACAGCAGCAGCGGTCGCCATCTTGGTCCGGGACCCGCCGAACTTAGGAAATTAGTCTGAACAGGTGAGAGGGTGCGCCAGAGAACCTGACAGCTTCTGGAACAGGCGGAAGCACAGAGGCGCTGAGGCAGCACCCTGTGTGGGCCGGGGACAGCCGGCCACCTTCCGGACCAGAGGACAGGTGCCCACCCGGCTGGGGAGGCGGCCTAAGCCACAGCAGCAGCGGTCGCCATCTTGGTCCGAGACCCGCCGAACTTAGGAAATTAGTCTGAACAGGTGAGAGGGTGTACCAGATAATCTGTCATCATCTGGTTCAGCCAGAAGCACAGAGCAGATTAGGCAGCTCCCTGTGTGGACCGGGGACAGCCGTACTCCATCCGTAACTGAGGACAGGTGCCCCTCCGACTGGGGAGGCGACATAAGCCACAGCAGCAGCGGTCGCCATCTTGGTCCGGGACCCGCCCGAACTTAGGAAATTAGTCTGAACAGGTGAGAGGGTGCGCCAGAGAACCTGACAGCTTCTGGAACAGGCGGAAGCACAGAGGCGCTGAGGCAGCACCCTGTGTGGGCCGGGGACAGCCGGCCACCTTCCGGACCAGAGGACAGGTGCCCACCCGGCTGGGGAGGCGGCCTAAGCCACAGCAGCAGCGGTCGCCATCTTGGTCCGAGACCCGCCGAACTTAGGAAATTAGTCTGAACAGGTGAGAGGGTGCGCCAGAGAACCTGACAGCTTCTGGAACAGGCGGAAGCACAGAGGCGCTGAGGCAGCACCCTTTGTGGGCCGGGGACAGCCAGCCACCGTCCGGACCGGAGGACAGGTGCCCACCCGGCAGGGGAGGCGGCCTAAGCCACAGCAGCAGCGGTCGCCATCTTGGTCCCGGGACTCCAAGGAACTTAGGAGTTTAGTCTGCTTAGGTGAGAGTCTGTACCACCTGGGAACTGCCAAAGCAACACAGTCTCTGAGAAAGGTCCTGTTTTGGGCCTTCTTCTTCGGCCAGGAGGAGGTCCAAATACAAGATATCTGCGCACCTTCCCTGTAAGAGAGCTTGCCAGCAGAGAGTGCTCTGAGCACTGAAACTCAGAGGAGAGAATCTGTCTCCCAGGTCTGCTGATAGACGGTAACAGAATCACCAGAAGAACAATCTCTAAACAGAGTCAACTAAAACTACTAACTCCAGAGATTACCAGATGGCGAAAGGTAAACGGAGGAATCTTACTAACAGGAACCAAGACCACTCACCATCACCAGAACCCAGCACACCCACTTCGCCCAGTCCAGGGAACCCCAACACACCTGAGAACCTAGACCTAGATTTAAAAGCATATCTCATGATGATGGTAGAGGACATCAAGAAGGACTTTAATAAATCACTTAAAGAAATACAGGAGAACACTGCTAAAGAGTTACAAGTCCTTAAAGAAAAACAGGAAAACACAATCAAACAGGTAGAAGTCCTTACAGAAAAAGAGGAAAAAACATACAAACAGGTGATGGAAATGAACAAAACCATACTAGACCTAAAAAGGGAAGTAGACACAATAAAGAAAACTCAAAGCGAGGCAACACTAGAGATAGAAACCCTAGGAAAGAAATCTGGAACCATAGATTTGAGCATCAGCAACAGAATACAAGAGATGGAAGAGAGAATCTCAGGTGCAGAAGATTCCATAGAGAACATCGGCACAACAATCAAAGAAAATGGAAAATGCAAAAAGATCCTAACTCAAAATATCCAGGAAATCCAGGACACAATAAGAAGACCAAACGTACGGATAATAGGAGTGGATGAGAATGAAGATTTTCAACTCAAAGGTCCAGCAAACATCTTCAACAAAATTATTGAAGAAAACTTCCCAAATCTAAAGAATGAGATGCATATGAACATACAAGAAGCCTACAGAACTCCAAATAGACTGGACCAGAAAAGAAATTCCTCCCGACACATAATAATCAGAACATCAAATGCACTAAATAAAGATAGAATACTAAAAGCAGTAAGGGAAAAAGGTCAAGTAACATATAAAGGCAAGCCTATCAGAATTACACCAGATTTTTCACCAGAGACTATGAAAGCCAGAAGAGCCTGGACAGATGTTATACAGACACTAAGAGAACACAAACTGCAGCCCAGGCTACTATACCCAGCCAAACTCTCAATTATCATAGAGGGAGAAACCAAAGTATTCCACGACAAAACCAAATTCACGCATTATCTCTCCACGAATCCAGCCCTTCAAAGGATAATAACAGAAAAAAACCAATACAAGAACGGGAACAACGCCCTAGAAAAAACAAGAAGGTAATCCCTCAACAAACCTAAAAGAAGACAGCCACAAGAACAGAATGCCACCTTTAACAACTAAAATAACAGGAAGCAACAATTACTTTTCCTTAATATCTCTTAACATCAATGGTCTCAACTCGCCAATAAAAAGACATAGACTAACAAACTGGCTACACAAACAAGACCCAACATTTTGCTGCTTACAGGAAACTCATCTCAGAGAAAAAGATAGACACTACCTCAGAATGAAAGGCTGGAAAACAATTTTCCAAGCAAATGGTATGAAGAAACAAGCAGGAGTAGCCATCCTAATATCTGATAAGATTGACTTCCAACCCAAAGTCATCAAAAAAGACAAGGAGGGACACTTCATTCTCATCAAAGGTAAAATCCTCCAAGAGGAACTCTCAATTCTGAATATCTATGCTCCAAATACAAGAGCAGCCACATTCACTAAAGAAACTTTAGTAAAGCTCAAAGCACACATTGCGCCTCACACAATAATAGTGGGAGACTTCAACACACCACTTTCACCAATGGACAGATCATGGAAACAGAAACTAAACAGGGACACACTGAAACTAACAGAAGTGATGAAACAAATGGATCTGACAGATATCTACAGAACATTTTACCCTAAAACAAAAGGATATACCTTCTTCTCAGCACCTCATGGTACCTTCTCCAAAATTGACCACATAATAGGTCACAAATCAGGCCTCAACAGATTCAAAAATATTGAAATTGTCCCATGTATCCTATCAGATCACCATGCACTAAGGCTGATCTTCAATAACAAAATAAATAACAGAAAGCCAACATTCACATGGAAACTGAACAACACTCTTCTCAATGATACCTTGGTCAAGGAAGGAATAAAGAAAGAAATTAAAGACTTTTTAGAGTTTAATGAAAATGAAGCCACAACGTACCCAAACCTTTGGGACACAATGAAAGCATTTCTAAGAGGGAAACTCATAGCTATGAGTGCCTTCAAGAAAAAACGGGAGAGAGCACATACTAGCAGCTTGACAACACATCTAAAAGCTCTAGAAAAAAAGGAAGCAAATTCACCCAAGAGGAGTAGACGGCAGGAAATAATCAAACTCAGGGGTGAAATCAACCAAGTGGAAACAAGAAGAACTATTCAAAGAATTAACCAAACGAGGAGTTGGTTCTTTGAGAAAATCAACAAGATAGATAAACCCTTAGCTAGACTCACTAAAGGGCACAGGGACAAAATCCTAATTAACAAAATCAGAAATGAAAAGGGAGACATAACAACAGATCCTGAAGAAATCCAAAACACCATCAGATCCTTCTACAAAAGGCTATACTCAACAAAACTGGAAAACCTGGACGAAATGGACAAATTTCTGGACAGATACCAGGTACCAAAGTTGAATCAGGATCAAGTTGACCTTCTAAACAGTCCCATATCCCCTAAAGAAATAGAAGCAGTTATTAATAGTCTCCCAGCCAAAAAAAGCCCAGGACCAGACGGGTTTAGTGCAGAGTTCTATCAGACCTTCAAAGAAGATCTAACTCCAGTTCTGCACAAACTTTTTCACAAGATAGAAGTAGAAGGTATTCTACCCAACTCATTTTATGAAGCCACTATTACTCTGATACCTAAACCACAGAAAGATCCAACAAAGATAGAGAACTTCAGACCAATTTCTCTTATGAACATCGATGCAAAAATCCTTAATAAAATTCTCGCTAACCGAATCCAAGAACACATTAAAGCAATCATCCATCCTGACCAAGTAGGTTTTATTCCAGGGATGCAGGGATGGTTTAATATACGAAAATCCATCAATGTAATCCATTATATAAACAAACTCAAAGACAAAAACCACATGATCATCTCGTTAGATGCAGAAAAAGCATTTGACAAGATCCAACACCCATTCATGATAAAAGTTCTGGAAAGATCAGGAATTCAAGGCCAATACCTAAACATGATAAAAGCAATCTACAGCAAACCAGTAGCCAACATCAAAGTAAATGGAGAGAAGCTGGAAGCAATCCCACTAAAATCAGGGACTAGACAAGGCTGCCCACTTTCTCCCTACCTTTTCAACATAGTACTTGAAGTATTAGCCAGAGCAATTCGACAACAAAAGGAGATCAAGGGGATACAAATTGGAAAAGAGGAAGTCAAAATATCACTTTTTGCAGATGATATGATAGTATATATAAGTGACCCTAAAAATTCCAACAGAGAACTCCTAAACCTGATAAACAGCTTCGGTGAAGTAGCTGGATATAAAATTAACTCAAACAAGTCAATGGCCTTTCTCTACACAAAGAATAAACAGGCTGAGAAAGAAATTAGGGAAACAACACCCTTCTCAATAGCCACAAATAATATAAAATATCTCGGCGTGACTCTAACGATGGAAGTGAAAGATCTGTATGATAAAAACTTCAAGTCCCTGAAGAAAGAAATTAAAGAAGATCTCAGAAGATGGAAAGATCTCCCATGCTCATGGATTGGCAGGACCAACATTGTAAAAATGGCTATCTTGCCAAAAGCAATCTACAGATTCAATGCAATCCCCATTAAAATTCCAACTCAATTCTTCAACGAATTAGAAGGAGCAATTTGCAAATTCATCTGGAATAACAAAAAACCGAGGATAGCAAAAACTCTTCTCAAGGATAAAAGAACCTCTGGTGGAATCACCATGCCTGACCTAAAGCTTTACTACAGAGCAATTGTGATAAAAACTGCATGGTACTGGTATAGAGACAGACAAGTGGACCAATGGAATAGAATTGAAGACCCAGAAATGAACCCACACACCTATGGTCACTTGATCTTCGACAAGGGAGCCAAAACCATCCAGTGGAAGAAAGACAGCATTTTCAACAATTGGTGCTGGCACAACTGGGTGTTATCATGTAGAAGAATGCGAATCGATCCATACTTATCTCCTTGTACTAAGGTCAAATCTAAGTGGATCAAGGAACTTCACATAAAACCAGAGACACTGAAACTTATAGAGGAGAAAGTGGGGAAAAGCCTTGAAGATATGGGCACAGGGGAAAAATTCCTGAACAGAACAGCAATGGCTTGTGCTGTAAGATCGAGAATTGACAAATGGGACCTAATGAAACTCCAAAGTTTCTGCAAGGCAAAAGACACTGTCTATAAGACAAAAAGACCACCAACAGACTGGGAAAGGATCTTTACCTATCCTAAATCAGATAGGAGACTAATATCCAACATATATAAAGAACTCAAGAAGGTGGACCTCAGAAAATCAAATAACCCCCTTAAAAAATGGGGCTCAGAACTGAACAAAGAATTCTCACCTGAGGAATACCGAATGGCAGAGAAGCACCTGAAAAAATGTTCAACATCCTTAATCATCAGGGAAATGCAAATCAAAACAACCCTGAGATTCCACCTCACACCAGTGAGAATGGCTAAGATCAAAAATTCAGGTGACAGCAGATGCTGGCGAGGATGTGGAGAAAGAGGAACACTCCTCCATTGTTGGTGGGATTGCAGGCTTGTACAACCACTCTGGAAATCAGTCTGGCGGTTCCTCAGAAAATTGGACATAGTACTACCGGAGGATCCAGCAATACCTCTCCTGGGCATATATCCAGAAGAAGCCCCAACTGGTAAGAAGGACACATGCTCCACTATGTTCATAGCAGCCTTATTTATAATAGCCAGAAACTGGAAAGAACCCAGATGCCCCTCAACAGAGGAATGGATACAGAAAATGTGGTACATCTACACAATGGAGTACTACTCAGCTATTAAAAAGAATGAATTTATGAAATTCCTAGCCAAATGGATGGACCTGGAGAGCATCATCCTGAGTGAGGTAACACAATCACAAAGGAACTCACACAATATGTACTCACTGATAAGTGGATACTAGCCCAAAACCTAGGATACCCACAATATAAGATACAATTTCCTAAACACATGAAACTCAAGAAAAATGAAGACTGAAGTGTGGACACTATGCCCCTCCTTAGAAGTGGGAACAAAACACCCATGGAAGGAGTTACAGAAACAAAGTTTGGAGCTGAGATGAAAGGATGGACCATGTAGAGACTGCCATATCCAGGGATCCACCCCATAATCAGCATCCAAACGCTGACACCATTGCATACACTAGCAAGATTTTATCGAAAGGACCCAGATGTAGCTGTCTCTTGTGAGACTATGCCGGGGCCTAGCAAACACAGAAGTGGATGCTCACAGTCAGCTAATGGATGGATCACAGGGCTCCCAATGGAGGAGCTAGAGAAAGTACCCAAGGAGCTAAAGGGATCTTCAACCCTATAGGTGGAACAACATTATGAACTAACCAGTACCCCTGAGCTCTTGACTCTAGCTGCATATGTATCAAAAGATGGCCTAGTCGGCCATCACTGGAAAGAGAGGCCCATTGGACACGCAGACTTTGTGTGCCCCGGTACAGGGGAACGCCAGGGCCAAAGGGGGGGAGTGGGTGGGTAGGGGAGTGGGGGTGGGTGGGTAAGGGGGACTTTTGGTATAGCATTGGAAATGTAAATGAGCTAAATACCTAATAAAAAATGGGAAAAAAAAAAAAAAAAAAAAAAAAAAAAGAAATGTGTAATTTAAGATTCCTATTACTGTTATTATAATGCTAAAAGTGGAAGAATCACTGAAATAATTAGCCACATTTTTCTGAAGTACATTTTCTATTAATGAACTTCCAAATATTTGTTATGTAACTTACTTTTCTTCTAATTATTCTAGATGAGTTCTGAGGATTTGTTGTCGTTGTTTAAATGAATGGAGTTTCAGCTTCCATCTGACTTCTGACTATGGTACATCAATAGTCATGTCCCTTCTGGCTGCATGTGCGTCTCACATTCCAATATCTGCAAAACTCCCTGAAAATCTCTGTTTTGCTTTTCTCCCTAAAATTGGGCACATGGAATGCCTGTTAGAGAGACTATTATTAGTGATCGGAACATTGACTATTTCTTTAGCTATAGTTATGGAAAAGACCTCTGGAACATATCAAGGGGGATTTTCAACCACATTCCAATACACAACCGATTAATAAGCCTCTCAAATTCTTGAAATATTGATGATAAACACACATATAATCGTATCTACCTGCAATTCAAACCACTTAGAGAGTAGACAAGCGATAATGTTCTCCCAACAGAGAGATTCAGTGTTTTCTCTATACAGAGATTTCTTCTGCTGAAATTTGCTCACTAAATCATCATTGTCACTTCTTTTCCTAAATAAAAAAGCTAAATATTAATATAAAAGTGAAGTAAAGTAAAAGATAGAAGGTGACTACTTATTATGTCTTTACTTTTCAACATGATATTTAATATATTTTATTTACTGTCATTTACTTCTTCTTAACTTCATGGGTGTTTTGGTTACATATATGTCTCAGTAACACATGTATTTCTGGCATTGCAGACCATAGAAGAGGCCATTGGTTCCCCTTTTACTGGAGTTATGGATGTTTATAAGCAACACTAGGAGGGCTGAGAATCACAGATGGGTCCTCTGAAAGTGTAGCCAGTGCTGTTAACCACTGAGCCATCTTGCCTGCCCCCTTAATATCTTCAAATTTTACTTAAGGTTTTGACTCTTGAACTCCTTTATAAAACACTACTGAGCCGGGTAGTGGTGGCGCATGCCTTTAATGCCAGTACTTGGGAGGCAGAGGCAAGTGGATTTTTGAGTTCGAGGCCAGCCTGATCTACAGAGTGAGTTCCAGGACAGCCAGGGCTATACAGAGAAACACTATCTCGAAATAAATAAATAAATAAATAAATAAATAAATAAATAAATAAATAAATAAAGTACTACTGATAGTAATGTCCTTAGAGAAACACTATCTCGAAATAAATAAATAAATAAATAAATAAATAAATAAATAAATAAATAAATAATAAAGTACTACTGATAGTAATGTCCTTACAGGAAAAAAAAAAAAAAAAAAAAAAACTTGGTAGTAAAGAAATAAGATAGTCCTTCCCTGTATATTCTTTGGTTGGTGGTCCAGTCCCTGGGAGCTCTGGGGGAATCTGGTCTGTTGACACTGTTGCTCCCTCCATGAGGCTGCAAACTCCCTCAGTTCCTTCAATCCCTTCTCCAAGTCCTCCTTCAAGGACCCTACACTCAGTCCAAAGTTTGGCTATGAGCATCCTCCTCTGTATTTGTCAGGCTCTGGTAGAGACTCTTAGGAGACAGCCATATCAGGCTTAGCACTTCCTGGCTCTGCCACAGATGTGGCAGAGGATAGCTTTCTTGGACATAAGTGGTAGAAGACGCCCTTGGGCCTGAGGGTGTTCGATTCTCCAGTGTAGGGGGATGCCAGGGTGGGAAGACAGGAGTGGGTGCATGGTTGGGGGAGCACCCTCATAGAGGCAGGGGGAGGGAGATAGGGGAGACCTGGAAAGGGGAAAACACTTGAAATATAAAAAAAAAGAAAATATCCAAAATAATTTAAAAGAAGAACGAAAACAGTGTGATTTTCAGTGTCATGGTGGTACAAATGTATAAGAATTTCAAATTGAAGGACAATCCAGGCCACATATAAAGACCATGTCTGAATACACACATACACACACACACAAGCACACAAGTATTGTAAGGAAGCAAGAGACAGGAATTATAGGTCATGGAAACAAAGATAGACTAGAGATGGTGCTACTTTTTAGGAGCTAGAGAATAAAACAAACCTTTTAACTAGGAAACAAGGCCACAATAGGACAAAAAAGAAGCCCAAACAACACTGAAGAACATCTTGTTGACAAGACAAACGCTAATGTAATCGGTTTATACCAAAAAGAATATGCTCCAACAGTATAGGTGCTGAGGTTACATCTTACAAGAAACAGCCAGCATGGTTGTGGGCACAATAGCATTCCACTCTTTATTTATTCATTTATTTATTTATTTATTTTTGGTTTTCAAGACAGGGTTTCTCCTAGAACTCACTCTGTAGACCAGGCTGGCCTTGAACTCAGAAATCTGCCTGTCTCTGCCGCCCAAGTGCTGAGATTAAGGGCATGTGCCACCACTGCCAGGCTCATTCCACTCTTTATGATAATCAGGCCTTAGTGATTTAGAAATCACTTCAGACAGCACAGCTATAAATTGGTTTGCAATGATGAAATTTGCTTTTAGGTTTCATGAGTCAAAAGGTTAAAGAAAAGAAATTATAATTCCTTTCATTTGTCATTTTGTGTTCCATTTACACATTCAAACCCCCAAATAGCCAGTTGTTCTGTAGCGTTTGGAGATTGTTGAAGCAAACAACTCTGTTATTAGTTTTAAAAACGGAATTACAGTTGCATACCTGACTCATTGTACATGAAGTATATTTCATGGAGATAGACAGAGATAGAATAGTGAATATACTTTACGAAAAGAAAGGAACTAAGATTAAAGCTTTTGGATATTAAAAAATAAAACATGGTAACAGGCTACGTAAGAGAATACCTTTCTGCATTCTCAATTACTTTCCTGTATGTGAGGAAGGTAGAAGAATTTCCTAGCACTCTGCACTAAGTCAGGCATTGTCTTTATAACCATTAATATAATGAAGATGGATGTAATTCCAAGAGGTTTCCAAAATTCAATGATTTGTTTGTCTAATAAGAGAAAAGAAAACACCGAAAATGTCCTTGGCATGACTTGATACCATATACATCTATTTACATCGATCAACTGCCACCCCTGGAGCCCAGGGATTCAGATAGAACAAAGAATGTCTTGGCAGTTATGCTAAGAGTCAAAATTTACCTGAGAGGCTGTCAGAAATGGTTGTGCCAGAAACAAAACAACAACAAACAGCAGAATTTCAAACAGGAAAATAGTTAATAGTGTCTGTCTGTTTCTAATTCCTGGATTATTCCTGTAAGGGGCAGTGCGTCAGTATCCTATTTCTCTATTTTGGGGGTTATGTGGCATGTGCACCTTTTGAGAGATAGATAGAGTAGATTTCTTCAGAAGTAGACATAACTTGTTACAGTAGTTCTTTGTGTTTACCTCTTATCACACATTTTAGTAAATGATAATGGCTACTCAGAATGCCATACAGAAGCAGGCAGGATAGCCTATCAATTGCAGGAGGCTAACTATGATTTCTAGAGTTTCTCCTCCTTGAGAATGACTAAGATAGATAAAGGAATATCATTGGACATAAAGAAAAGTAGTTCATGGCCCTACTTGACACTACTGGGAAAATTCTAGAAATTAGTGTAGGCTATATCAAGGTAGTAACAGTTCCATAATTATAATTGAAGAGAAGCAAATAGAGATACCATGAACTAAACTTAGCATTTTGACGACACGATTCTCATCCTTTAAGAAAAATGTGCCTCTCTCTCTCTCTCTCTCTCTCTCTCTCTCTCTGTGTGTGTGTGTGTGTGTGTGTGTATGAAGAAAAATATCTGCAATGATTGAGTTTTTTTATTTATATAGAGAATGATTACAGCGTTGCTTAATGTTATAAAGGTGAAATAGAATCGTGGAATGTTTGTTGTTGAATAATTAAAATTTCAAGTATACTATCACTAGAGCAAACCACAGCTTAGAAACAAATCACCATATATAAGTATATGCTGTGTATGTATTCACCAGTGTCTCAAAGCAAACAGATTTGAGATTGTTTATGGTTCATCTGAGGACATTGGAAAACGCATTGGTCGAGTTAATGAAATATACAAAGATCGTTAAGGGTTTCTGAGAGATGAAGACTGTGTAGATAGTTCTACTGGGATTCAATATGTGCCACCAGAGAGATGAGGTAACAGCCTTCCTTCAGTCGCCCCCTTGTGGTGCAATCAAAAACTACAACTACTGACCAAAGCACAAATGAAGTACGGAAATGGCCGACTAAAGAACACTTCTCATCATTAATTTACTGCCCAAGTCTTTTTTATTCGCGATGGAGGAAGCTAACCGGTTCTGGAAGCCAAGTTGTGTAGCTTACAGGCATCAGTCACCCTCCATTCTTATCCTACACACTGATCAAGGAAGAGAAGCACAAATGGTTGCAAATGGATCTGAGAAATGATAGTACATTAGACGTCTGATTCAGAGCCTTTGTTCTCAAGTGCTGAGCAATTTCTCGGCATGGCCTTTGCATAAGCTATGGCAAGGATAACATTTTAATGCATCCAGGCCAGGAACGCTTTATGTTTTCCTTTGAGAATTCATAGAACAAAAGATTTTACTCTTTGAACTAGGGCAGAGTTGACTTGAATGGTAACTATATTTTTTGAGGAAGGGGCAGATTTGGTTATGGAACAAGTGTGTTATGTTAAAATATCATTTAAAAGTTTAATATAATTTAAGTAGCAAAAATAAAAATGACAATATGTTATGTGAGAATTCCACAATGTCTTTGCATCTGAGACAAATTATAAATATATTTGTGTTCATACTCTAAGAGTATGTGTGTGTCATATTTACATATGCATGCCTCAATCTGTGTCCTATTCAAACACCAGGGTAGAATTTGCATCTACCTTCTTTGCTCAATTAGAGCCTTTTTAAGAAGCTAAGCAAAGTTTTTTTTTTTTTAATTAAAAATAGCACCCCGTGAAACACTTGAATCTAAAATAGAATATGTGTGAAACTCAGACACTAAAATAGAATTTCTACCACCCCACAAATCCAAATGCTTTAATCAGCTCACTCTCTTTCTCTCTCTCTCTCTTTCTGTGTGTGTGTGCTTTAATGTGTAACATAATCATGTCTGTCTGACTTACTTAATGTCACCCTTTCAGGATTGTTTGTGGATTCGATGAAAATAATAAAATAAACACGTGTGAGAAACCCGGCTTTATTTTTTCATATGTAAAAGGTCACTATTTGATTCCATTGTCTCTGGTTTGCACTCTAGAACTGTAGCTTCACAGATGAACTTTGGCATGAGAGCCTGTGCTAGCTTGTGTGTTAGAGACTAACTATACAATTTAGTAGCTTTCGTCTAACTTAGCTCATATTCTCACCAATACAAATCTTCCCTTAAAATGGAATGTGCAATGAAGTGCAGTCTCTTTATTTTTGTAAGATCAAAGTCCACCAGCTTCTTATAGGTGGCATGTGATACCATTAATGTTATGCTAGGTTAACCACAGGCTCGTGAAAATTGACAAAAACGAAAGGTTGCATTTAAAACCAAATGCATAATGAATTCTAGGGTGTTCTTGTAGCATACCCCCATAATACATGACACAGCTACACTGCAGTACTGCTCTGAATCTGTAGCATGTAGGCATGGTTCCAAGCATGCTTTCCTGCCACAAACCAACAATGAACGCTGCTTACAAGACCTGACCTCTGGCTTGAGAATGGTGTTTGCTCTGTAATGAGGTGATTATACTGACATGCTGATCCTTATGCTCTTTTACAAACACAATGGCGTATTTACAGATATCAAAGATTTTATTGTGTTTGTCACTATTTCCCACCAGGGCTACATCACATTAATATATATATTTGTTCTACAGTATGTTAGAATGGTGTGTTTTACAGATTTCCATTTCACTTGCTAACTTGAGTCTCATAAAAAGGGAGATTTTGGCTTAGTGCAGATTTCTCTCAATTTACTTTGCCATTTGTGCTGGCTACGTATTTATGTGAAGTGGCATTGACAACTGTAAATTTTAACAAGTCATTCAATTCTGACAGATTTTGAAGACATCCTATATCTACAGTATTGAATGATCAGTCAAAATTTCCTCATGTAAAATATGTAAGCATATCCACTTTCTTTATAGACAAACTTGTTTTCATCCGTAATAAATGATAAAATCGGATGCATAAGAGACTTTAACATACATTTATCCTGGTTCTCTATCATTACATATCTCATCTGCATACTCAGGTAACATATTTCTGTAAATGAAAAGTCTTGTAAAAGTCTGGCAGAAGGAAATGAAATTCCAGTGGAAAATGTTTGTGGAATCACTAGCTAGAGTATTGGCTTCTAGATAATTTTCTTTTGTTGTTTTAAAAGTTGTAGGGCCTTCCAACTCTCCATTCTAGGGTCAGCAAAAGCAATTTTAATATTCAGAAGACCTATTTCCAGGAACTGGTTCTGTTGAAGAATTTTGCTTGAGTGGTGTTGAAAGAGCAAAGATATTCATGGAAGAGAAAAAATGGGAAAGTTTATACTATCCTAGAATCTGTTATTCAGTAAGTTGGTAATTTGCCTTCTTTTCCCTCTTTGGTACATTGTTGTTAATGCTCTTATCTTATCTGCTGCTGGTACACACAGTTGTATGTTGTGAACTCACATGTGTGTATGTCTTTGTGTATTGCATCAGATATTTGTATTACTATTTCACCCAGTTCCTAAAACACCTAAGACTTATTAGAAAGTTCTGCATGAAATTTGACTATTTTTAATACCAACAAACTGCATTTTACTACTTAAGATCTTTAATTCTCAAAAGTATTTTTCTTTTTTTTAATATTTTTTACTATTACGTATTTTCCTCAATTACATTTAGAATGCTATCCCAAGTATTTTTCATGTCAATTATTGATATCATTTTGGAGCTAACTGAATAGAGCTAAGTTTCTCAGAGAGAAGAAATCTTTTCTAGGACTTGTGTGAGCAAATGAGAGAAGTTTAACCTGCGCCAAGACTCTTGTGCTTATATTTTCCTCGGATGTGCTCCGAGGAAAATAAGAGACAGGGTCATCTCAATGTGCTGTTAGCGACTTTGCATTCTTGTGATTTTTTTTCCCCTTTACCCTATGAAAACAAAGATGGTACTCTTGTCACTTGAAACCAAACACTCACCAAGGTCCCATTTGATTAATTCCCATTCTGCTTTACATAGCTCATTTTCTGTATAGGATAAACACAAGGAAATGCGGAGGTAAAAATGGATATGAAGAGGTCAGTGAGGTGAGATGAAAGATATTTTCTTGGGGGAAATTGAAACATAATTTAAACACAATGAAATGGTTAGCAGTAGAAGCCAGAAGATAGAGTAAATGATAACTGGGTATTCATGGCTTTTGGGAAATTTTAATTAAATAGAATTTTGTTGTTGTTGAACATATGTTACTATTATTTTCTTATGTTCCCTCATAGTTCCTTACCAAAATTCTAGTCTAATCTTTGACAAATAATGCTAATTAGATTATATTTTATATTTTCAAATCAATCGTGTCGTATATGATGGATTTAAATGAAAAAAGTTACCTTTCTTACACAATTATAATTTTCTTCTATTATGTTTAAGACAATTCTAGTTCTAGATACATTTTAGATGGCCATCCTGCATATGAGCTAATAGTGCCTTGACAGGATATTTTTAAATAGTTAATTTTAACCAATTATGTAGAAAACACAATATACATATTCATTTTTAAGGCTACATATACTACTTTAAATGTAGCAAATTTAAACTCAGCCTGCCTCAGGTCAAATTAAATATGTGATTTATCTGACATCTGTACTCTTGCCAAATACATGTGATATACACAAAGAACAGTATTTTTTATGGGTTTTTTCAGCCACGAGCTGAATCATATATTTTTAAAATATTACTTCTACTAAGCGTCTTTCACTGTATGCATGTGATTAGAGGTACAAAAGAAAAGTCGATATTATGCCACAATATGCTGAATCTAATTCAAGAAATGAAGTGTGCTTCTGCAACTAAATCCATTTTACACAGAGGAAAAAGTCTGAACTTCAGGTAGGCATTCTGCATTATGACAAAGAGGGGTCAAACTATCAAGATTTCAAATAGTCTTATTACTTAATTGTAGCTTGTTGAGAAGCAGGAAAAATTTGAAAGCAATTAGTCTGCCTGTTTTGTTGTGTATCAGATAACACATTACATGTGTCTTGTTCTGCTGACTTGAACCCATCAAGACTTGAGTGTACCTTTTTAATTTTTTTCCCCAAAGCTTGTTACACAACAGATGGGATGTCTAACAGCCTTTTCTATTTAAAACATGCAAGTTCTAATCAACAGGAGGGTTTTAGAATGTTAAACCAGCCAGCCATAAGAAATGTGTCATGCAGCTTCCTGTCATTCTAATTAATTAGATAGCATTATTTGTTGTCCCCAATGAACCTAAATGAGCTCAATACTGGGATAATAGCTTTATTTTTATCAAGAGTTCATATTTATATTATTCACGTGAGTTAGAGAAAATAAATCTTTTAAGATGACTGAATTTATAAGAACTGATTTAGCTGATATAATAATATGAACTATTTACATTTCTTGTGATTATATAAATATTTTAAGATTTTATTTTCAGTTGCTTCTACTTGGAAGTTAACTTGTATCTAAACCATTGTATTCATAATTTAAAAATAAATCATAACATTTTTATAGAAAGATTTTTTTAATTATATATTTCTTGTGATGTTCCACCGTTCATGTTTTGTATAAACACGTTTTAGTATTCTAGGAGGTCTTTCAAAAATATACTCGTTTAAAATTATTGATATAATAAATTTTACAGCCACATGAAACATAATTTACAGACCTTCTGCCTTCGTTGTTTTGGTTTAGCTATGATCAAATGAGCATAAAATTAGAAGTGAAGTGAAAAGGAGGAAAGAAGAAGCTGAGGAAGCTAGAGTATAGAGTGTTTGATGCACATAGATTCAGATTGTAAGATGGAAACATTTATATTACAAAGTAAAGCACACTGGCTACAAGTAACTAAGCAAGGGAGAACACACTACTTTCTCAATCTGTGAACTAGAGCTCAGTGAATAATTACCTACTATTGATATTCATTTACAAACAATAAAAATAGACCTTGTAGAAAATTTAGGGTCTGTCTCTAAGCACTAGCATTTACTTATCAATAGATCCAAAAGATCTCATTGGTGTAAATAGATTGTTTTATTTCCTAGTACTTTATCCTTTGTGTTTATTACTCATTTAATCTAAATGACTTTATTTAAAAATAAACCAATCTCATGTAAATAAAATTATACTTTTGGATTTTAATGTATTATATCTAATAATAAATTAAATCAATGTTTATTTAAAGTGCCCTCTTCAAACACTTCATTGCAATGCAAATTTCCCACATTATTGTGTCATAATATGTATATATATATGCATATATATATATATATATATATATATATATATATATATATAATGTGTATATAAAAACTATACTATACCCCTATACCCCCAGTTAGTAATCCAAACCTGTCAGTAAAGACTCTTGTCATCCTTTATTAATCTAAGTTTTAAAAGTTCTCTTCTAATAATTTTCACATCTTAGAAAATGGCTAACATGCTAAATAAAGATTCTCAATAGATAAAATATGTAAAGAAAACAAAAGAAAATGAGAATCACTCATGATACCATTATAAATGATGCTCCTATGCATTCTGAAATTATGTGACAATACAAACATGAACTACATTAATGTTTTTCATGTATCCTGGTGTGTTTGTAAATAATCAAGTTCCTTTTCCATGAGGACATTTCAGTAGAGGCACCTCTTACCTTCAAGGAGAGATCTTGGCAAAATGTAAGAAATGAAACAATTAATTTCAAATTTTACTACATCATAAGGAAGATTGTTCTTGCCATAAGGACCTGCGTATCATCCCAATACCCAGAAGGCACAGTCAAGAGGACCAAGTTCCAGTGTACCCTGAGTGACATTTCCGTATCTTTAAACTAAAATCTGCGTATGTATTTTTGTGTTAGAGTGCTGGTCTCTCAGGGTTCAATCCCTGTCAGTGCAATTAAAAAGAACCAAAAAGTTTTATTCCTGATAAAGTGTTGACCTTTGCCTTTAAAATAGTATATGTGAATTACTACTTTGTATAAAGACATGAAACACATGATTCCATAATGTTTATTTACTTACACTGAATTCTACCATCTTGGTGTGAGTCATTTTGAAAACATTTGCTTTAAGTATCCTGAAGTTGACTGGAAAAAAAAAAAAACTTTGTGGAAACAGTAGAACACCGTGATGTGCAAATTGCCTTAGTATCATGGCTAATGGCATAAGTCACAAAATATTTCTGCTTAAGATTTTAGGGAGGGAAATACTTGACTTACAAAATGGAAATGAAGGCTCAGAAGGTCTACTGATAGCTATCCAACAATATGAAACTCAACATCAGTATTGTGATTGTGATCTAAACATTTGTCTCGTGTTTTAATAATGTACCACTATATGGCAATTTTTCCTCTCCTGAGAGTGAAGAGGTCCTTAGAAGTTTTTCAGAGTTTGTCAATGGCAATGCTTCCTTTTAGTCCATGGAGCCCTGCTTAAAGTAAATAAGATTTTAGGTCAAGATCATGCTGTAAACTTTATATATTCATTCTTACACCATAGTAATCCATAACATATTAGTTTGGTGCCTTTCATATATTCATTTCCCTTAAAAAGAGTATTCTCATCAGCATCTATCTCCATTATCTTCATTTATGTCTTTATAAGTAAATTCTTGTACTTTTTCAAATTGAAGACATGTTCCAAGTTAAAATGCTTTAATTTCTTGCAATAATCATGCTTGAAATATTAATATAATATCTATATTGCTGCCTTCTCAACTGAAAAGGAGACATATTAAGTGTAATAACTCATAATCATCACCAAAATTTATCGTAGAAAACAATTTTAATGGAAACATCTAAAATTATAACTATTAAAGATAGATTAATTTAATTGTCCATAGGAATAAAATATTAGGACAGATATTCCTTAGTTCTTAGTGAGTATTCAATTTCTTGTGATTTTAAATGTATTAACAACATAGTCATAACTTGCTACTAAAATATATAAAATTAGATAATAATAAACAATGTTAGTCCATGCCAAAGCAAAACTACTAAAGTCAATTTTTTAGTTACTTGAAACTAAAACTTAAACAGATTTGGCTAAATACAGGTGTACTCTCCTCTAATGATAAACAGTTGGATATAATTCATAATTTTCTTGTCATTTACTGAAGAAGACATAAGCAACAAAGATTGAAATACTTAAGATGGAAACAAAGGTAAGTTTAGATCCTTCCCTAAGGACAACACAGATCTTTCTAGGATAACTGACATTAAAGAGACCATCCATATTGTTGATGGAGACAATAAGAAAGATACATTCTTAACATAAGGTTACATACATATAGATGAAGAGTCAGAGGAATCATGTGGAACACAGATACTTAGCTGGATGCTCAATTATTTTGACATCGATTTTTGAATCAATTCATCATAAAGAATAAGGGGTGCTCCTCTTTTCTGTTTTTACAGCCCATATTTAGGATTACATTGGAGAAACCAAGGCAACTCAGATTTCTTGTGTGGATGTCTGAATGCTGCAACATACATGATCCATGAGCTTTCTTCTTCATAAGGTCATGTCCAGCAGCATCTGAAATTCCTCGTTATGCTAATGAGGTATGTTTAGCACTGGCCCTGGCCAATGATGTACACTCACCTCAAAATCCCCTACTCACCCATGAAAGGTTTAAGAACCATTGTTCTCCCTGACCCCCACTAGAGGAGCTCTCTCGCTGAAGCTGTCTCCCAACAGTGTGTTCTTGCCAGGTTTACTCACTCTCAGGTGTCCAGCCTCATTTGCCTTCTCAGGATCCACTGGTGGCAATCACAGCCCATTACACCTTACAGGCAGTGAAGCAGAGCCTGAATGGCAGGAAGAGTAAGTTATCTTAAATTAAGCCTGTGGGGTTTTTTAGGGGTGGTCTCTTAGGCAGCTGTCAGACCTCTCTAAACTGTAGTTACCATTAAGTGAAGTGACAGGAAGATGGGAAGATGTCTCCATGTAAAACAAGATTCTGTTTTTCCCTCTAGTATGCGCCCTTCAAATTTTCCGTAATATTTACTTAGCATATTTGTTTCCATCACCCGTTCAGAAAAAGTGTCTCCTTTTTTTCTTGTATATTAACCAGAGTACATCATTTTTATTTCTTATATGTGAAATGGTGGGAATCTCTCCCGCTTTTAAGTTCATTTGTGATAGGTCTACAGAAAATCTTTTTATTGCTGATCATCAGGAATGAATTAAGTTATGGTTTCTCACACAAGTGAAGCCTGCTAAGTTTTTCCTATTAGGGATATCTCAGGTTATGGCTATTGAATGCTGATTACCACCAGATGTGTGAGCCTGAATATTGGGACTCACAAGATGGCACTTCTGGTTTATAATAGTGTGAACAAAGAAAATGCTTTAAATTCTTTCTATTCTCACTTGTAAAACTATTATAATACCATTATTTTGAAGACTGCATCCTCAGTACACCTAGAACATCAGTATACCTCTGTCATAACTAAAACCACGTAACCTTGGAAGAGGTGGTGTGAATGAGCGCTTCAGAATGAGACTATTTCTTTAATTAGATATTGAGTGAAATTAATTTTCTTTGGTCTTAATGCATTCCAATTCTAATGATCCTCCCTTACAGTCCCACATCCTAAAATCGAATATTGCATCTTACTACAGTTCAGTGTACTGACACATTACCAAGATAATCACTTCATCTACTGGATCCCAAGAGACACTGGTTGTCTACTCTACTGCTGAGCCAATCAACCATCAGGCTCACGGAGAAAAGCACCTCTATTTTCAAAGGTTAAAAAGAAAGGAGCATTTCAAAGGAAAAAGGAAATTAATCCCACATTTAATTTCTTAGATTAATGTAACCATTCGGGTATGGCATGGCTCAACTAGCAAATTCGAATTTATCGAGAGATGTCACAATTAACCAGATCTACTGCCTTGTCAATTTTACCACATAAAATGCATTTTTACAGTCATTACTTTTCCTTCCAGAATCTTCCAAACCTGACTCCTGAATTTTATTTTCTGCTATGCTTTTAGTATATTGATATCATTTGTCTTTAGAGCAAATAGCTTTATGCTCTATTACATCCAGATCAACCAAACCCAGTAGTCTGTGATCCGATCATCTCTCCCTACTGTGGTTATAATGTAGCAACTTGAAATGTCAGAAATTTACAATCAGAAAACTGTTGTATTTGATTCCATGGCCACATCCTTGACGTAGATTGAAGCCTGACTTGATTCTCTGGCAAATTATTCTCAGGGCTGAAAATTTGTTATCTCTTGAGAACCAACCTTAATGCTGATTCCTAAAATGTCTGGATTTAATAATAAATACACGAATCATGATAATCATTCTTGTCCTTATTTCTGAGAAACTCCACACACTGCTTTTCAATCTACATCCAGTTATCATTTTCCAGTCTGATGTTTCTTTATATCACTATAAATATAACCCAACCACTTAGCTCCAATGAATTATCTTATCCTGGCACATAATTCTGTTTCTTTCATTGGTCTTTTGTGTTTCTATTTTCATACTCACTTGTCTTTTTGTCTGATTATTTATTTATACACACAAGATTCCTGGATTGCCTAGTTCTCATTGTCACAGAATGTTTTTGAACTCACAGAAGTCCTATTTTGTTGACCAGAGAGTACTGGTATTAGAGGCATAAATGACCACATCTGGGCTTTTTCTATAGCTCTTAAATAAAATAAGGCCATTTTTTTATTAAGAAGAGCATTGAATTTAAAGAGAAAACCTAAAATCAAGTGCCACATAAAGTTGTTATACTGTAATTCTAGTCACATAATGAGTACTGAAATAACGTTTCTTCATTATTCATTCTTTTCAATGATATTTAACTTCTAAATTATACATTAAGAATTTTTTGAATTTGCTAATATACTTGAGTATTCATCCTTATTTATACATATATATGTATATATAATATATATTAAAGAATGTTGACATTGCCCTAGAATTATAATAAATATATATTCATTATGTTTGAAATTGAAGGACTATCAGAAAGTCCTGAATGTGTTATTATTTCTCAAAAATATCCATCGGATTATATGTAAAAATAACTATCAAATATATATATAATGGTCCTGTTGTATTTTCAATGAATCAGTATTTGAATTTCGCTAACTTACTAGATAATGTTTTTTCTGCTTATTGCTCATGACAATGTTGGCCAAAATCACAATAAAGTTAAACAAAACCAAATCAAACAAAGAACCAACTAACCAAACAAAGCTAAACATACCCTTCTGTGCATCTTGAAAACAATCAAATTTTATACTGTTATAAATAAATATCAAGTGCACATTGCATAATTAAAGATGACCAGAATTTTAAGAAACTCCCTTTTTTGGGAACAGTTATATGTGTGTTTTTATAGGACAATCACAGAAACAGTTTATTTTGTAGTACTTTGGAGAGGCAATAAACACTTTTAGTCCTTGTTGCGGTGTAGGAATTTCTGTGTATAGCAAAATTCAAATACTTCTATCCTACATCTAGTAACTGTTATGAACACTCAACCCCACCCTTGCATTCTTTCATATGTTTTATTATTTAAAAATCAGCAACATTACATGCTCTTATGCCTAGATGAGGAGTGTGCCTGCACATAAGGATAATGTTACCCTAATATTAGGCAGAGGTGAGATGGGAGGTGGTGTTTTATTGAAGGTATCTGAAGTAAAGTTGCAATACACAGAATCATTATACATTTGTTTTCACAGAGTCATGTAACATACACACAGGACAAATGGTGTAGCTTGAGCAGTTACATAAATCATGCTGATCTAACAAGCTTTAGACAAGAGGAAGCCAGGCCCTTGTCTTGTCTCTAAAGGCTTTCTCTGTTTTGTGGTTGAGCCGTCTTTTCCAGGAAGAGTTGACACAGGCTTCACAATGACATTAATCTCCAATTGCTAGGTAGGAGAGGTGAACTCAGTGAAGGCATTAATTGTGTTCCTGGGGAGCTGCAGGATGAACAACAATGCCGATGCAGCAGAGCTGAGAGATGACTGAACCAGCTATCAGGCCGATAAACAATCTAGGGTACATTCCTCCCGACACACACATTTTCATCCAGTTGCCGCAGCAGCCACAGGGGCCCAAAGGAAAAGCTGTCAAGAAAAACACAACTGACGAAATAAAACCTATTCACAATTACAGTGTTTGTTGAGACAAAGTAATTATAGAACTATCAGGCCCAATTACAAAGCACACAAAGTCAATTGTCATAAAGTATTTAGAAATCCAAGCAGAGAAGCTGCTTGGCCAGCATCCTTCCTGTTTAACTCATCTCCGCTCAGGGGGCCCCTTTGTGTTCTTTGCAAAAGTCAGACAAGGCACTCCGTAATTGTGTTGTTTGTTCATTCTGCCCTTAAACATTTACCGGGCAGGGGGAAAGGGGATGAATTCGTCATGGGATCTTCTCTCCTTAACCAGGAAAATTATATTTGTCTGATTCTAATCTTAGTGTTTTTTCTTATCCTTTTGTAACTCAGTTCCTCTCTGCTTCTTAAAAATAAACCTAAGACGAAGTCAGCTTAGTGTAAAATTGCTCAATATTTTGCCTTGACAACAGCTTACAAAGATGTGGCTATGAAATGCTTCCCATGGAATCTCAGTTTGATTACTTGATACTATGCAACTTGCCCAGATTTGAGAGACTGTGAAACCACTGACCAGGAGATGTTCTTGGAGGATAAATGACCTAAGGAATGGTGATGTATTCTGTCCTTCTCCATGCCTAGGACCTTCTGATTCTGGTCCATGGAAATCTGAAGAACACCAATTTCTATACATTTTTTTCATGCCATTTTGACCAGTATGAACATCAGCTAAAACTGATATAATAAACTCTTTCTTTGCATCAAGTATATAGTTACACGGATGAAAAAGTAATGCATACATTTTATAAAATTTATATTTTATGTGGAGCTTGGGGGTGGAGCTTGGAGGAAAGGATAGAAGAGAAACAGTGGTTAGAATGTATTATATGAAAGAAACTATTTTCAATACAAATTTAAAACAATATGAAATATGTGTCTTTGAAATATTATAAACATTAATTTGTGTGATTAGAATATTAATTTCAAAATTGCAAATCCCTCACTATTCCCCTGTATTTTCAGTCTCATGGTGCCTTAGGATATTTCATATATATGTGTGTGTGTGTGTGTGTGTGTGTGTGTGTGTGTGTGTGTGTGTGTGTGTGTATGTGTGTGTGTGTGTGTGTATCTTACTGTGAAGCAATCAAAGGTTTTAACAGTTCCTTTCAAATTATATCCTAGTCAATTTTTGTTTTCATCAATGACTTTTATATTTGTTAGTTCATCTATTTTCAGGTTTAGAGAAACAAAGTTTATTGATTCATCATCATAGATGAATAAGTCTGTATATTTCTCTGGGTATATAGACACACACACACACACACACACACACACACACACACACACACACATATATATATATATATATATATATTAATCGTGCTAAGTTACACTCTTCTAAAGGGAAGTTGTGGAGATTTTAATGCTATAATGTCATGTAGGTTTTCTCCTTTCACGAGTCTAAACTCTCTATTTCTGAGAAAAATTTGGCTGAAAATATAATTACTCTGTCATTATTTCATTCATCCAGTAACTAGTAAGTACTTGAGTGTGTCATCTACAGATTATTGTTTAGAAATTTTTCTTTCCTCTAAATTTCTGCTGGCTCTTTTAGTCTTCTGCTTTCATTAATTGGCCTCAAATAGATTTTACTATTTGTGTTGTTTTGCCATAAAATGCTGTTTTAAAATTCACAGGCTGATGGTGTGCCCTATAAACATCTAAAACCGCAAGTAGTTCATGTACATATTGTCTGTTTTTCACTTCAGTCTTGAGTCTCTTTGTGACTTAAAGCCATTTGTGACTCTGTCTGTCTCTGTCTTTGTGGTATGTGTCTGTACCTAAAAAAAAGAATGTTTTTTCCATTCTTGAAGAGCACAAAAAGCATTATACAGTGAGAAAAAAGAAGGCTACTTTAGAAATTTTTAACAGAGTTTTACAGGGGATTAAGTCACTTATTCAAACTGATGCCATTACTGATAACAGTATCCCTTCCCCTTAAATATTACCAACCAATAGGCATATGTTGTCTTTAAAATCATATGAGGTTAGCATCAATTTACGTCTGCTATTTTCAGTGAATGATTATTACAACACACATACAAAAATACATGCATTACTTTTGGATAAGGGGCTTAAAAGAAGAAAAATGTAAGACTATATAGGTACGCATTAGCTGAAGACGCAAAAGCTGGAGAATCAAAGGGACGTAATGTTAGAGTTACATTGTTCTTAACAATTTAGATTAAACAAAGTGAGAGAATAGCCCAGTTAAATCGTCTTTGTTTTATTTTTTAAACTAATTAATTACTTAATATTACATCCTGACCACAGCTTCCCCTCCCTTCTCTCCGTGCTTTTCTTCCCCGACACCCACCCTCCACCCTCCCTTTCACTCCTTCTTTCCTTCTCTTTAGAAAAGGGGAAGACCCACATGAACATCAAACAGCCTTGGCTTACCAAATTGTAAGATCCGTAATCTTAGCTGTCCCAGGAATTTGGCTAGGTTTCTAAAACAGACACGATTTTGTTTTGTTACTGTTCCTTAAGTCTACTTAGATAATCTTGGCCACCTTCAAGAGATGAGCACCGCTACTACACATTTAGGAAGGAAAGACAATTCAGGGCAATAGACATAGTTTATATCGATTTAGGAATCTCTTGTATCCCTGGACCAAATAAAAGCGTTGGGGTTTTATTTTGGCCTATATTTAGAGTTTTGTTAGTCTATGTCTCTTGGATAAAGAAATTTCAGCACAGTTGGGAAATTATCCTTTAAACTATATATGCACTCATGTATAAGTATATAAATTATATGTAATTTAGAATAAATCAAAATTAGATTATACTTTATGTATTTTACAAATTATCAAGATCTGTAGAACAGTGAGTGTCACAGTAAATATCAAATAAATTTACTATATTGCTATACTGTTCACTATATACAAGTTTTTATTTGATATCACAATATGATTCACCTTATGTCACAACATTTCCACTTTTTTTTATCAACATTACTATTTTTCACTATTTCATTAATCAATAATAATTGTGCTGTTGTGTTCTCTGTTTTTTATTTGTTTTTTTTTTAAATTGATATAGAAATGAGATTATGACGCATTTGGCATTCTGTGTCCAGCTGACTTTACTTTCATAGTAAAATTTAAAATCATTCAAGTTCATATAAATTCCTTCCTTTTACAATGGTTGAATATACTCATTTTCCTTATATGTGTATATGACAATCATAAATGTATATGTATATATCTGTTTATAAAAAGGACTACATAAAATATATCCATTTAATCCTCATTCACATTAAGATTTTTCCATATCATAGTTTTTACCAGATAAAATTAAAATGAGTATCTACCTACCTACCTACCTATCTATCTATCTATCTATCTATCTATCTATCTATCTATCTATCTATCTGAATGATTCCTAACTCTGTAGTAACACGTACTGTGAGGCAGTGAGTTGTGCACAGATAGCCTGGTCCCCATCGGAACACAGGCCTTGAGTCTGAGTAACCTGGTAGGAGGTGACTTCCCCCTGAGCTCTCTGGCTCCTGTTGCAGCTACAGCCTCTAACAGCTCCTCCACAGAGAGGTGTGTTACCATCAGTCATATAGGCAACACCCCAAGCTCCTGGTATTCTGTCTGGATTCCATCCTCACAGTTACCTGGCAAGATCCAAATATACTCCTCCCCAAAATTACCTAACAACAGCCAGGTAGGCCCAGCCCACTATAAAATTGGCTGTTTGCCCCCTCTTCTCTCTTACTCTCGCTTCCTGCTTGAACCCTGTCTGCATTCCCTTCCTCCCTCCATGTGGCCATGGCCAGCCTCTACTTTTCTACTTGTCTCCTTCTCTCTGCCTTTCTACAACAAATGCCTTAAAACCATGGAATGCCTCATCTCATCAGATCATCAGGATCTGACATGCTGGAGCAATGGAGCAGGCCTTCTCCCTAAAGAGCCACGTGTCTAATCTCTCTCAGGAAGCCTCTCAGCTTTCTTAGCCAAGGCTGCCGGCCAAACTAAGCAGCCCACCCGAGCAAGCCAAGCTCTCTCCCCACAGGACCCAGCCAGAGCTCTCTCTTCCCCCTCTTTCCCTTTGGCCCCAGGCCAGAGCCTTTGCATGGGCCCACCACTCCTTTCTCAGCTCTCCTGTGGCATTCAGAGTTGTCTGCAGTGCCCAAAAGTGAGAACCTGCTAGTCTCGGCCTCCGCGCAGGCCAGAACCCCCAAAACCTCCTTCCAGCAGGTCCACAGGGAACTCAGACTTCCTCACCTCTGGAACGGGGCCCTGACACGTCTCACAGTCCAAAGCCCATGATTGGCCCTAGCCCTGTGGCAGGCCGGACACAGGGCTCCCATTTTGACCCACAATGTACTGCAAGACAAAGAAGGAAATGTCAGAAGTCATAATGAGGAAGGATGGCAAAATTGATTTTAAAGGCCATAAATTTTATAGCAAACCCACTCTTTTGAAAACACGAGTAAGTAAGTGAAGCATGGAATCGTCACTTATGTTAGCTGACTTCACATTTGCTCATTTAATTTTCCCTCAAATAACTTTTCTTTTCCAGAAGACAAAGCTAATATGAGACCATAGATACCTCCCCACAGTAGCTATATCAGAACATAGTGAGCAGCATTGAGCCTACAAAGAGGACTGCTAGAGGAGTCTAGAAATTTGAAAAGTTTCAACAACACATGAACAAATTATTGATTTTGAAATTAGAGAATGGCCAAAGAAAACACCAATTCAGACATTGGGTCTTATCATTAGAGTGTACGTACAGGTGATTCAGGTGTGTTTACAGATTGTTGGAAAGAAATAAACATTTAAGAATCAATAAAAGCTATGTTATTATATTAATAAAAGCAATCTTTTTTACAAGTGTTAAAAAAAAACTACCTTGTATGATTTGTGTTGAAACAAAGTGCCCATGGAAAATGCAGATGACAGAATTTGTATAGATGAAAAGGTAGCATTTTTTTCATACTTCTTTCATGCCAGTGATTTCTTTGTTGGCCTTTGAAAACCTCTGTACATGAAAGAAAAGTCTTCTCAGTTAATATCATATCCATACAATACTCGTTTGAAACCCAAGAAAATAGGGACCCAATTAACAATACAGTCAAGATCGTGCTGTCTGCATTAGGTCTTAGCAAGAAGAGCAAAATTAAAAAAGGAGAGATAAAAATTTTGTCATAATAAATGATTTTTTCCTCCTATAAAACTGCATTGACACAGACTATGACTACAGCTCAAATTCAATTAATTTTGAATTTTTTGTTGATAGATCACCAGTGACTTTCTTGTTCGTTTTAAAAAAATATATAGTATATATTACTAGTACTGCTATGCAAATATTAACAACATCATTTCATAAAAATATTGAAACGTGGAAGGAAATAGTAAAATAATTTGCAAACATGCACCGTCTTCCATTCTGAGACCCAACAATACCTTGCTAACACATCTATAGAAGATCTAACATGACTTTCACTTTTAATTAGAAATTACTGTTAACCAGAGTTTATAAGTAGTGGTGAATTATTGATAATTGGCTACTATTTTTCTTCACATTGGGATTATTCTTTCCCTTTTCTTTTCTCTTTGTTTTTATTTTCTGTAGCTCTGTTTTATTCTTCTCAAGGACTGAAGCAGTCAGTAGGAGAATGTTCTATCTTGGTGTAACTAGCCCCTCAGGAGTGCTTCAGAGATAGAAAAATACATAAGATTTGCTGAAGGACAAAAGGAAAAAGGTATACAGGTAGTGAAAATCCACTTAAGATCCCAGGTCCCTTGCGATACAGTGCAGCATATCTTATTGAAGAGTAATAAAAAATGTTCTGAAAGTTTCTGTTTCTAAGTTCCTACTAAGTACTAAGCCTTAGTCAATTATTCTTTATTTTATATTTTTTTACTGGAGAAATTTATGCACATTGACAATACAATATGATCATATATATTTATCATTTTTCCCTTTCAACCTCACCATAATTCTTAATATGTTCCCCTCCCATATTCGTGTAACTTTCTTTATCCTCCTCTTACTCTTAATATTTTTTGGTATGATCTACTACATCTGATTAGTGCTTTGTGCCTGTGCTTTAATGTGGGGCCATCTAATGGAGCATGAGCTATTACAAACCTACTGGAATTCACACTTTCTAAAATAGAATGTATCTACTGTAAGCCGTAGATAACTCTATAGTAATGGGTGGAGCCTGGAAACACTTCTCCCATCTAAGGTATATTAATCAGATTGATGTCATATTAGTCTTGTGCTGTTAAAACCACAGCTTATATGAGTTCATTAGTGTCATAACATGCTATGTCAAGGAGAGGCTGCTTCACAGCTCTCTTTCCCATCTTCCCATCCCCTGGCTTTTATATTTTTTCCTCTTTAGTGGTATTCCCTTAACTAGACTCATAATAAATCTTATAGAAAAAATACTCAGTCTATGCAATTCAGATAATCTTAATATATTTTTTGTTACTTTCTTCTAAGTGAGCCAGATAGTATGAATGTGGATTGTATTTTTAAAGAATGTAGTAATAAAAACATACAGTACCCAGGAAAGCAATTATTCATAAAGTAATTCTGGAAATGATTTGAGTTTTGTATTGCATTCAGTTTAGAATTCCCTAGAAATTCTTATAATTATCTCCAGGCAAATATTAATATTTTGCAAATAATATATGAGTTCACTAAATTGCTATTCATTTACCTGACACTTTAAAGATGGTAGTATGCTTTATTATGTCAAAAAATAATCTTATTTGTGTAGCATTCATAATTTTATAAGAAATTTATTTTCTTTTACCTGTATCATCTCTTTTTACCACACTTACTCCACGAGAATTAACATTCAAGACTCAATGGGAATTGTTCCTCAGGAAATGTTAATGTACTTTAAATCTGTTTACTTTTAAAATGAACACAGAAGGTTTATTGAGGTCATTTGATTTTTATTAAAGTTTGAAGAGTCAAGATAGAAAATGTCATTCAAGCTTGCATGCATATAGAACTGACACATTTTACAGAGTTTTCAAAATATATTATTTTAAAAATGTGACATATTATTTTTGATAAATTGGTGAAATGTCTCAAAAAAGTCAATATTAGTTATCTTGTAGCATTCATGTATTTGAATGGATTCATCAATAAAATCAATTTAGTATCATTTTAATGTCTATTAATCAACATAAGTGACTTTCTAGCTCAGGAAAGATCAATCATAGGTGTTTTCAAATAGCTCAAATAAAGAAAGTAATTGATAAAAATGCATATGTTACCTTAATTGAGTATGTTATTAAATTGTATTAAACCATCAGCCAATCTTCTCCAGTGGATGATTGATAGAAATAGAGACTCAGGGAGGTCAGGAGACTTACATAAGCTGATTAGGCAGCCACCCTCTTGACTGACCCTCAGGAGAATTGTTTCCTAGTCTCAGTCTATTATGGTTTCCGGTGAGTAACTGAATTAACATAATATAGAAATCTTTACATTTTACAATATTTGATTATCTTAAAAGAGCAAAAGATTACACTGGAATCTATCTCTTTTATGTCTAAAATCCTGATCATTTACTCCCTATGAAAAGTTATAGCTTCATTTACAGATTACTTTTGCAACATTACCCCAGAAAACAATTTAATTATAATACCTTAAAATAACGTATGAATTAAATAAAATTGTTTTTAAAAAATGTTTAAAGCTAAGTATATTAATAATACATTTAGATTATTTATCAATGCAAACAGCACATTTAACAAGTTCTGTTGTTTTTAAAATGTAGAAGATGCAAATGAAGAATTCATTTTAAAACATTCTATGATATAAAACTTTATTTTGAATAAAAACGTTAAATAAAAACATCAATTGGAATGTGCTTCACATGTTTTCTTTTCCTTTTTAAAATTATATGTCATGGTTTTAGTATGAAGATATTAGTATGTGACAGTTTTTAAGGGACATATTTAGTTGGGGAGAGGACTTGAAGATGCCCCAACTTCAACTAGTAAGAGGCAGGTCTTGTGCCTCTTACTAGTGAGTTTTAACGGACACATAGACAGTCAAAGGCAATGAGATTGCTGATTAAGTTTGATTTACATAGGAGCCTGGAGGTTGTTTGCTATGGCTCCACCAACAAGGATACTTAAGGCATGTAGGAAGGCTAGTGATCCTTTTGGGGCCATATATTTATTATTAGGGTTTTTGTTTGTTTGTTTGTTTGTTTTGTTTTTAACATTATTCTCTTAGTTGAAGGAAGCTTAAGCTGATAAAAGATTGCCAGCCATATCCACTGGAAGGGGTAAAAGTCATGAAGGGGCAAAGCTGAGCCAAGTACCACAATCATTGTCATTCTGTTTCCTACTTTTATTCTTTGGTCTCTGTGTGTTGTATTTTTGGGGCCTTTCTGAATTGTGATTCATTTTATGTCTTTTCCCAAGAAAATTATGGATTAGTTTTTGTAGGAAATCCTAAACGTAGTATCCCTTCTGCTTTTAGAGGGGGAAAAAACCACACAAACTCTTTATCTGGCCCTATTTTGAAGTTTTGTTTATGCCCTTCAAATTGTGATAAGCTCAGTACAAAAAGGAATTTCTAAATAAGGTCATGAAACCAGAAATTTTCTAGGGGTATCTGACCCTAAGCAATCTCAAACAGTATAATTGGTACAGGGCAAAAAAAGGATAATTGACAAATCCTGATTGGCCAGAATTTGTAAGCAATGTTTCCTTTTACAATGCAGTTAGAGATCTCTGAAAATGTAGTTGAAAGATTGGGGATTATACAGGTTAAAGCCCTGGAGGAAGAGAACTCAATAAATGAGGTAGATTGACTAAAACAACCTTTTCCTACATTATAGTATAGATGATGAAATGATAAGATAAAATGGCTTAGGTATTAGTATTTGTTAGTCACCAAAAAACCCACAGTTCAGATATTTTCTGTTTGCCTGGAGTGCAAATAATGCCAACTTAAAAGCATGCTGTCATGTAATACACGTATTTTCATTGGTAGAAACATTCTATAGATTTTGTGAATTGGAGTTATTGGGCTGATAATAAAAATAAAATTTGTTCAATTTATACTTTCTAACTGTGATGCAGCTTGAAACTCTGAATATGTAGTAAAAAATCAAACACAGGTCCAGAGACAAAATGATTTAATCTGTACTTCTTGGATAATCATTAATCTGAATTCACTTTATTATGTGAAACCTGTAAATAAAGACGCAATCTGATTGCCCGTCAGTAAAAAATGCCAGATTGCCCTGACCTCAGCTCCTAACTCATTCCTCCTTAGTCAACTTCTTATCTCCTCTTGGTAAACCAGTCAACTGTTGGGGATGGGTCCTGGCAGACTGAAGCCATCTTTCCCTGGTTAATCTCTAGAATCTTTATACACTATTTCCTAACCCTACATTGTGCTGATTTGAATAGGAAGTCCATAAATGTCCATAAATATAGGTTATTTTAATTTAACTTTGCCTTGGTGGCTGTTTTGGAAGTACTGGGAAATATGTCTGAGGAGTCACATACCTAGTATTGGGTTTAAGGATTTATACAGCTTCCTCCCAGTGTCAAAATACACTTCCTGCTTCCTGCTTAATGGTCAAGACTTTAGCTCTCAATTGCTGCTCTAATCTATAGCTCTCAGCTCCTTCTACTCCAGCATCATGGATTACTATCCTTGAAACAGAAGCCCCCAAATAAACTCTTCCATTATCAGTTGTGTTGGTCATGGTGTTCTATCACACAATAGAAAAGTAATTGATATGTAATAACTAATTACTCTTTTAATTTTTCGACTTCTTAATTTATTGAACTTTAAATGAATAGAAAGGTGTCTGAAATCAAATTATACTTGCCCAACATTTTTATTGCTGTTTAGCTTTTAACTATTAATTAATTTTTGGTTTTTTTGAGACAGGGTTTCTCTGTATAGCCCTGGCTTCCTGGTAGTCACTCTGTAGAGCAGGTTGGCCTTGAATTCAGAAATCTGCCTTCCTCTGCCTCCCAGGTGCTGGATTAAAGGCGTGCGCCACCACTGCTCCGGTGCTGCTTAGTTTTGAAATTGTCATTTAACTACAACATTTCTTCCTGCTTCTTGCTCCTTTTAAACCATCATATTTTCGCTCGGCACTCTCCTTCAGTTTTATGACCTCCTTTTTAAATTAATTGGTATTGGCGCACAGCTGAATTTGTATATGTCTACATATTCCAAAGTATAAACTATATGAATAAAGTGTGTATATTGTTACTTGTATGGTGCAGAATTGACTGTTTAACACTGGAGAACTATTTGATATGCTCCTACCCTGGAAGGATCACCTCTCCTCTTTCAGCTTTATTCTGTTGCTTGCAGTCCTTTGTGTAAGGTTGAGGCTTTGTGTATTTCTCTTCATTCATTTTGGTACGTTCAGTGGTATCACACTTGCTAGGCTCATGTTTGAGCTACTGTCTTTACAAATATAGCTTCTGATGTTACACAGCTTTTTAAAAATAGTAATTTGAGATAAAGTAAGATGAGAGAGGTGTGGAATTATATTAATTTATTTACATTAGTTTGTAAAACCTACAGGTACTAAAACTCACAGCATGTCAAGATCGGTCATCAACTAGAATTTTTAAAAGGGGAAGCAGGCTTTGTGTTTATTGAGGTTTAGGTTAAGGGGGTTAGGGATGGATAACATTTTGTTTCAGGAATGGCCTTGTGTTTGGATTACCTGTCATTGTACAGTCTTAACAATCTTAGTTTACATTTAAGTCCAATTATTAGGGGATTAACAAAACTCAAATATTGAAACAGATTACAGGGGAAAAGTATGAGGAAGGAAATTGCTAAAAATTGCAGTCAACTGATACTAAGAAAATGGAGCAAAGAAGGCTGTACAAGGGGAAGAGTATCTTCGTGAATGATATCAGGTGTCACTAAGTCCATACATTCAGAGAAGCCGTTGTATACTCTGAGTGTGTTATGTTTACTTTAGACTAAGGACAGAACTGTTTAAGATTAGACAACTTTAGCCTCTCCTTTGTTACTTTTGAGCTGCTACCAATTTCTCTCGTGTTATTTTATTTTACCCTTCTTCCACTGCTACAACTAGGATTCTTACACCTTAATTGTTGAGACTAGGCCTGTCCCTGGCCTGGCACCAAGTATGTTAGGCTGGCCAGCCAGAGACTCTAAGGATCTGCCTGCCTTTGACTCCTCCCTGGTGTAATTACAAGTCAGGGCAGACACCAGATTGATATGTGAGTGGTACGACCTAAGTTCAGGTATTCAAGGTTACACGGCAGGTTGCCATTAACTGACTGAGGAATTCCCACAACTCAATTTTTCTACTCTCAACTGAAAAATAACAACAAAAAAGTTGCAGATTGGGTTTGCAAAACACATCAAAGGAGTAAGTTGAATAAACTAACTGATAGCACATTATTTTACGCAATAAGGTGTTTCTCCTGCACACAGACATTGTTTTGTTTTGTTTTGTTTTGTTTTGTTTTGTTTTGTTTTGTTTTGTTTTGTTTTTTTTTGATACAGGGTTTCTCTGTATGTCCCTAGCTGTCCTGGAACTCACTTTGTAGACCAAGCTGGCCTCGAACTCAGAAATTTGCCTGCCTCTGCCTCCCAGGTGCTAGGATTAAAGGCGTGTGCCACCACCACCCAGCTCACACAGACACTTAAAAAAAAAAGGTATTTTCTTCATTTACATTTCAAATGCTATCCAAAAAGTTCCTCACACAGACATTTTTAAAGGCACACTATTAAATACTGGAAAAGGTATGAAAAGGCTACAATTATCATCTGTATAATTTTGAGGGAAAATTTATAAACTTAGTAGTCAACACTGTTAGTAATAGAATGTCAATGAATATTCTTATATAGCTTATGCATTATAGTGGATTGAATGGGTTTGAACCCCCTCCTTGTGGCATGTGGATCAAGATGTGGAACTCTGGGCTCCTCCAGTACCATGTGTGCCTACATGCTGAAATGCTTCCAGCCATGATAAAATAGACTAAACTTCTAAAACCCTAAGCCAGTCCCAATGAAAAGTTGTCTCTTGTAGTAGTTTCCTTGTTCATGGTGTCTCTCCACAGCACTGAAACCCCCTTAACTAATATATATCTATAACATCTATATCTATATCATCTATCTCTATCTATCTATCTATCTATCTATCTATCTATCTATCTATCTATCTATCTATCTACCTATCTATTTATTCATGGATGGAGAGTCCAGAATTCCTAGGCTGCTGTATTTTATGTTTATACTTGAAAGATAAAATGATTCAAAATATGACCTTTGACTAAGCAAAATGAGATTTAGATGAAGAATTCAGAATTCAGAAGGCAAGGAAGCTTAGTATCTATCTTGGTCCATAACATACTTTCTGAACAATAAGGACTTGTTCTCTAAGTCTCAATATCCACATAAAAGTCATTGATGATAACAGTCTTACAACCCAAGGGTTAAGGTCGTGCCTGGGATGTGTTAGCCAATCAACCTGACCGAATTAGTGAGATCCAACTTTAGTAGGACCTCAGTTTCAACATCCAAGGTGAAGAGTCATTGATGAAAACATATGATACAATCTCTACCTGTCACTTATGGTCACTTTCATCATCATATGAGTACTCACAACAGACAATCATACAAAAACAAATATTAAATGTCTAAAGTAAATCAGTATTCATAAAATCTTACTCTGGAGAAGATGAGTTTTGAGTAAATTTAGGTCTGGGCTACAGCGATCGGGAGGCAGTACCTGGCCACACACATCATCTGAATCCAGGCAATATCCTTGGTAAGCAGGATGTAATCTGTCCAACGCCCAAAGAAAAACATTCTGTCACAGAAAAGAAAAACATTTACATTTCTGAGGGTTAGAGCTGAGTGTGTGTCTAACTCTTCTTTGATCTCTTCTTTATCCCTTCTCTGGCAGGTATCTATGCTTTCTTGTACTCTAAATCATCTTTTATTTCTTTTTGCGTGTTCACACTTCACCTCTTTGCTGAGGTATGTGGACTAATTAGATGGTGTGATTGAATCAGATGTGATTAAATTGTAGCTTATAGTGTTGTCACTTACCATTTCCCTTTATCTAAAGCGAAATAAAGAACATTTATTTTATGAAGGTCAAGACTCTATTGAGTGCATTTGAAGTGCTTCTTGAAAAGCAGCTGAAAGAGAAGTTAAAATATTTTTTTCTGTTTCTCTAATTGGTTTTGCAAACAACTTACTGGCTCTATTTATTTTCCTCCACAATTTCCAAGGTCAAAACTATAGGAATCAATACACACACACACACACACACACACACACAGAGAGAGAGAGAGAGAGAGAGAGAGAGAGAGAGAGAGAGAGAGAGAGAGAGAGAGAGAGAAAAAATCAATATGTTTTGGAATCCATATATGGTCACTATAGAAAAATCAGGTTTTTGCCAGATAATGCAAATCTAGAAATTGTAACTAACTGTTACATTAGTAAATAACTGTGACATCAACTTTAAGTATACATCCCATGTTTGAACAAAGAAAAGGCATAATGTCTTACCTTCTAAAAATTTTACCTATTAAATTTTTAAATAAATTTATTTTGCATTACAAGCCTGATAGATGCTTTATATATAGTTATTGTAAAAATTAAAATTAAAAAGGACATTAATTTGAAGATAAGCATTAGGGAATACATAAGAAAGTTTAGACAGAGAAAAAAATGAAGGAATGATGAAATTATACTAAAAAAATAAAACTAAATGGCCGCTGATGTAAAGTTTCTAGATATACACTATACTCTATATATACACTAACTTCTTATAGCAGTGAGCTATTTATTCTAATTGTTATTATACTGAATTTGAAAAGGTTCAGAATAATATTGTAAAGGAAATTTCAAAAATGAGTTACACTTGGATTGGTTAATAGACAGTGAGTAGGGCTGGTGTGATGGCTCAGTGAGTAAGAGCACTGACTGCTCTTCCGAAGGTCCTGAGTTCAAATCCCACACCTACATGGTGGCTTACAACCACCTGTAATGAGTTCTGGCACCCCCTTCTGGTGTGTATGAAGACAGCTATAGTGTACTTGTACACATAAAATAAATAAATAGATTAAAAAAAAATAGACAGTGAGTGAGAAGGGGAGAGTGGGTTTGGAGAGAAAGTTAGGGCACAAGAGAAAGTAAGATGAATTTATAGCAAAATATATGCCAAAGTGAGTTAGGAGTCAATGTAAGATAGAAACTCTAAAACAACAAAAATCAATATCAATATAATATTAGTGCTAAACTCTACTCTAATGAGGTTATTTAAATATAAACAAAATAAATATGAAGACTGCTTCTACTCAAGTATGCAATCCCAACTTGCAAAATCAAGAAAGTTACTTTCTATTAGCTGTATTAACCTCCAGAATAGAGCACCATATCACAAATGGCAGGCTGATTAAATAATTAAACCAATCAACAAATTATCAAGCAAGTGTATGCAACATATTCCCAACTGATGGGAGCGGGTCAATATATTGGAGCATAAAGCAGAAGGTTGTTTAAACAATTAAATCAGGAGGTAACTGAGACTCAATGAATGGAATTTTCTTCTGTCTAAAACAAGTGAGACATTGATCACCTCTGGTTAGTAAAATCCTTCTACCTCAAGGATACCTGCTCTAGGATCCTTGAGCCTTGAGGGTAGGGGCAGATGACAACAATCCAGTTAGGACTGAATGTTTCTATATCTCTCATCTGTGCTCATTGCCCTGTTGTGGGTCTCTGTGCACATTGCCATCTGCTGCAAAAAGAAGCTTCTCTGATGTGGGTTGGCCTAGACGCATAGCAAAGTAACAAATTCAACGGTGTTTCATGAACTTTATCCTTTGCTTTGTGTTTACCAGTTTTCATCATACTCTTCTTTTCTTTGTTTTTAATTTTTTGTGTTCTTTATTTCTTGCTCATATATTTTTATTCTAATTCCTTATTTTTTTTGAAAGAGAAAGAAAATGAGCACCGTGTTAGATTAGCACAGAGATGGGGAGTTTCAGTGAGAAGTTGGAAGATGGAAATGCATAATGTAAATATATTACCTGACTTAAAAAAAATAAAGAAAGAAAGAATGAGACAAAAAGCAAGGGAAAATGAAAATATTCTAATGATTAGGATGGGGGAAATGTCACAGTCCATAATGTGCTGGCCATACAGCGTGAAGACCTGATCTTGATTCCCTAAAACATGTTAAAGGGGGTGACATTCTCATTATGCGCCAGTGACCACGTTGCTGTAGAGTAGTGTGATGGGTCAAACAACATAGAGAGGTCGATTCCTGAACTCATGGACAAACTAGACCAGGGATGTGCATGTAGTTGAATTCACATTCATATACACAAGGCATAGATATTCATAAAATGTATTTCCACAACACATAGGATTACACACACATATACACACACAGAGGGAGGGAGGGAGGGAGGGAGAGAGAGAGAGAGAGAGAGAGAGAGAGAGAGAGAGAGAGAGAGAGAGAAAGAGAGAGAGAGAGAACAGAAAATATTTAAAGGAATATAAAATTAAATGAACACTAATGCATTTGGGCTTAATATATTATGTCAAAAATCTTTCATTATAAAAACCATGGGGCATTGTCTGTCTTTGATTACACTCATCATTTATGGTTACACTGTGAATGCCTTTTGTTGTTGATTTTTGTTACACTTATATAGTTAAAAGCTTACCTTCCTCTATGTGTGTATTATATCTTACCATATTTTTTCATGGTACAGTACAGAAAAAGATGAAGAATCCTAGAATGGAGAGTGAAAAAAATGACTTTTTTTATGGTAATAAAAGGTAAGTAGAAGTGACCTTTATAGTCACATATATTTATATGCAAGGAGAGTCCAAGAGTCTAAAACTTCTAAAAGTTATTAAAGCTTTATCTAAAATTGACTGCAAATATTTAAGGAACAATGCACTGCCTATAATTAAGGACAAATTCCCCAGACACAAGCATTTCTAAGTCACAATTGAGCATGAAGTGCTAGAAGCTGACTTGATCAGAACAGGAGGTCACACACAAAAAAAGGACAAGGGAATTTATACTATCCAAGACCCTCTGCTGTTAGAGAAAGCTGTCATTATAACAGAGCAGAATCACACAACCTTGAAATCCCCAAAGACCTTTCACATATCAAGGGTTAGCAAGTGCCCTCATTATTTTCCAGCTCAAAAATGACTCAAAATGTAATGTGAGGAACTGAAAGTAAGGAGAGGAGCATTGAATAAGTCATGAAATCAGAGATGAGGGTTCTTGTCTTTTGACAATTCCTTTTCTCCCCACCCTTCTCTTCTTAAAGTTACTTGGTAAAAGAGAAAATTGCTAGCTTTCTATTAAATAAACACACACACACACACACACACACACACACACACACACACACACCTTCCAAAACCTGAAGATGATCATCAAATATTTCTACCTGTGCTCAGTATACAATCATAGGCATCTGCTAAAATTTAAATGTTTTACATAGTTTATTTCTCTCCTAGTCACTTCACTTGCCAAGAAATGTTGGAAAATTACACTTCCATTAGTACTCACCTACCTCCTCTTACAGATTACAGTACAGATTGTTTTACTCAGGATCCCTGGCTTAATGCGTGTCAGATGTTCTTGTTTATGAATGAACCAGTCTTAGTGGTCTTTAAAGCTCTTTTCCTGGAAAAACTCTATAAGTTGACAGTTCCCAGCCTTAAAGTTTCTGTTTCATTTTTGTGTCTTTCTATATCAGGATAAATGTTATTCTACATTCTACAAAGTTGGTTATCTTACTGGGCTCTCAGTGCTACTATTTTTACTTCTTTTAACAACTCAAATATATAACACTGGTCACAATTAATTTCTACAATTCATCTAAGAATGCCATTGCATCTTTCTTAAAGCTATGTACATGACACCACACTACAAACTCTAAGATGTATAATCCAAGTAAGTCAGTATAAGATTCAAATTGGGAATATTAGAACAAGTATGAATGTAGGATACTGAAGTAATCAGAGTTAAGTGATTATTCTCAAATGCCTTTAACATTTGATGTTAGTGTTCAGATTGCAAGCATTCTTATCTTAAATCCCTATCTATGGACCAGTAGCTACATTTAGAAAAACACGCAGCCTTTATTTAATGACTTGTAATCAACTTTAAAATAAACAAGGAAAGAAAAGACTTGAGAACAATTATAAAATAACTCAAAGATAAATCTAATGGCTCTACCTTGCCTCACGATCTAGTTCAACCTTCTGTAATGACATTTTGACATTGGAACAAAGCTTTGTTGTATAGATCTACAAACTAAAACCATGCAGTAGAGTAAGAAATATTGAAAAAACACATTGCAATGATTAAATCCATTTATTATTTTGTATTTTGCTGTAATCAAAGCTCTTCAGGGTATAGGTGGTATATGCCCTCTAAGTTAAATTCATCTGATGCTCTGATGCTTGGTACGGTGTGGATGCACAGACTCTCATGATCTCAGCTTGGCTATGCTATTCAGCCTTCTTTTATTACACTTACAGTCATTTTACCCTTTTCCAGGTTCCAGGCGATACCTAATTAAAGGTAACTCTTCATTTTCTGCATATTCTATAACATTGTGTTATTGGCCTCGTAAACCTTACAATTGCTTATATGCTAACAATCATAAATTGATTTCTCAATGCCCTATTCTTTTTCTGAACCCTAGCTTGTGGGGTGTTTTATTTTTGAGATTAAAATGTAATTAGAGCAGCATAGCCTGTAAGTTTTGTGATTGATTGTCTTTGCCATTCTTGACCAACAGCACAAAGGTGGACTTCTCATATATAATACTGTTTTGTTTTGTATTTGATAGATTTCCTTCAGCTCTAACAGGGAGGACTGCCAAATAATATGCATAGGCTTTAGGTGAAGGAGTCAGATGATGACAACTGAAATTTTAACATTCAGGCATATTTATGTTAAGTACTTCCATAATAGATGCATGCATCATGAGACAGGAAATACTGAAGTTAGGAATTTATTTCTAGAAACTTAAATAATTCAGTATGGAAGTATAGAGCTAGAGGTTCTCTACAGTCCTGAGTAGCTATAGAACATAAATAATAGCTGTCAAGTGACTATCTCATTCATGGGTATACCTATTATTGGGTACATATGACTGAGTTTATTATTTCAAATCAAATATCTTCTTGTTGAATGCATCCCAGGGCATATCTCATTTGAAGGTAGCACACAGATCTCAGGAAGGATAAATTTTAGGCACCGTTTGGTGCTCTGTACCATGTACTGTGTGCTACATTTTTTCTGTTCTGCTCATTCTCTCCTATCTAAATTTGACAGGGGACTTGTGCTGGCTAGTTTTGTGTCCACTTGCCACACAAACTAGAGTTATTTTAAAGGAGGAACCTTAATTGAATAAATGGCTGCATAAGAACTGGATGTATTGCATTTTCTTAATTAGTGATTCCTAATGGGAGGGACTAGCCCATTGTGGGTTTTCCTATCCCTGGGCTGGTGGTCTTAGGTTACATAAGAAAGCGTGTATAACAAGTACAAGTGACAAGCCAGGAAGCAGGATTCTTCTGTGGCCTATTCATCATTGCTTCCAGGTTCCCACGTTGTTTGAGTATCTGTCCTAACTTTTGTTGATAATGAGCAGCAATATGGAAGTGTAAGCTGAATCATCCCTTTCTACCACAACTAGCTTTTTGGTCATGGTGTTTTGTCATAGGACTATAAACCCTAAGACATAACTCCATTTGTATAGACACTTACAAAGGACATTTATATATCTTAAGATATATATCTTATAAGATATTTTCGTCATTTTCCTTAGATAATTTTGTGGAAAAGTTTCTTTCATCTAACATAATTTTACACTTATTTTTGTATGTATGTGTTTATGTTTGTTCGTATACACATACATGCATGGTACTCTTTGAAGAGCACGGAGATCAACTAGAATGATTTAATGATCTACAGTATAGATACCCGGATAGAAGAATTTCCTTTGGCTTGATAGCAAGTATTTTAACCCAAATTACTAAGACAACTGACTGGTCCTAGATGTTTCATTTTGAACTATACATTATGTGACTAGCCTTCTGTAGAATCTTACAAACATCTCTGACAATTGAAAAACTAGGTGCTTTGCTGTCTCCATAGCTTATCATGTTTAAATTGTCTTGCAATACTTTCAAATATAACCGAATTGAACAAAATGTTTCTTCATAATTTAACTTATTCTATCAATAAAAGTTTGAGCTATTAATTTAATAAATCTGTACCTCTTGGAATTTGTTTCAGTATTTATTATTAAAATACACTCTTAGTAATAATTGAAATTATCACCAGAGCAGTTTTCTCAACCTTTCTGATGCCAAGACCTTTTAATACACTTCCTCAAGTTGTAGTGACCCCAACTGTAAAATTTTGTTGCTACTTCATATTTTTTTGCTACTCTTATTTATCATAATGTAAATAACTGATATGCGGGATATCTGATATGTGCTTCCAAAGGGGGTGGTGATCCACAGGCTGAGAACAGCTGCACTAGAGGCTAATGAATTTTGAGGTTTATTAAAAAATAAATATGAAAATCATCAACACTATTCTATCATTAAAAAACCTCATTCAGTATTTTATCAATTGTAATTTAATTATAATCACCTGTGGTGATATTTCACAGTATGCTAATACACACATTAACATTTTATATGAGATCTTTTCTAGGAGAAATATAGCTTGCTAATTTTGTCTTAGTTTTTGGAGAAAAATGGTTGTCAGCTACTTAGTAGGATCTATCTTATTTTTGTCCATAAACATTTGGCTTATTTCTCATATTCATTGTCTTACATATTCTCCATTAAGAACTAAAATTTAACAAAGCAAACCTGTGTATTATACAGACACTCTATGATTATTATATAGAAATGCATATTTAAACATATGTTCTAAAGGTATGAAATATGTAAATTGAAAGATGAAAGTAAAATGTGAATTTATTAAAATATACATTTTATTTTTAATCACAATATTGTATACATTTTAGTAGTTTTAGAAAAGTGAAATAAATTACCTTACATCTACAGTGACCTGCAATCATGTTTATACTAGTTAGCATATGAACATATACATCACAAATAAATTTCGGAAAAGCTATTCAAGATGATCAAATAGATAACCATTCATTCAAGAAACAAATATTTAAAGGATCTTTCATTTAAATGCTATATTTTGTTTTGTCCTATTTTGTTATGTTTCAATATTGGATCTCCAGTAGCTCATGCTGGTCTTGAACTTAGAGTTTCAAGTCCTGGTTCACCTGCCTTAACCCTCAGAGTTCACAGATTCTAAATGTACAATACCTCATCTGGAAATATTCAAGTTTTATTTAAGCTGAGGGAGAGGGTGACCCTGTAGGAGGTCCAGCAGTCTCAATTAACCTGGACCCCCAGGATTACTCAGACACTGAGCCACCAACCAGACAGCATGCACCAACTAATATGAGGCCCCCAACATGTATATGGCCGAGGACTGCTAGGTCTGGACTCAGAGAAGATGTACCTAACCCTTGAGAGACTTGGGGCCCCAGGAAGTGGGGAGGTCTGGTGGGCTGGGCTGGCGGTGAGAACATCCTCTTGAAGAATGTTGGAGGGGAGGAGTTGTGGGATGTGGAACAGTTGGAGGGTGATCCGGAGAGGGATGAAGACTGAACTGCAGAAAAAAATTAATAAAAATTAAATAAAAAGCAAATGGAATAAATAAAGAAACAATTCTTACCTAAGAGAAACAGATTTCTACTTAGGACGACAAGTAAGTAAATGACACGTATAAACAAAACCTAAACAAGAAAACAAAACAGGAAACAAAAATAAATGTTCCAGAATAATATGAGATGAGGAAACAAAGAAACTTAGGATGTGTTGCATTGAGAAATATCTGAGAAATAATTTCAGCAGAAATAATAATTGTGAAGCGAGCAGAAGTTGGGCAGGAGCTTGTGCTTCGTTCTGAGAGAACATTACCAGGAAGGAACAGGAAGGAAAGGAGCACCAGTTGGCATATGCAGAGGGAAGACACCAGTGTTTGAGAAGGGAGCGAGCAGGAGAGAGAGAGAGAGAGAGAGAGAGAGAGAGAGAGAGAGAGAGAGAGAGAGACAGAGAGAGACAGAGAGAGACAGAGAGAGACAGAGAGAGACAGAGAGAGACAGAGAGACAGAGACAGAGAGAGAGAGAGATGTTGATATGAGATTTAAGGGCCTTTTAGATTTAGTAATTAAATATATTATATACATAGACATGTTTCCTCACAATAACTTATTGTGTGGTGTGGCCTTATTGGGGAAAGTGTTTTACTGTTGGGGCAGACATGTTGAAGTCTCCTATGCTCAAGCTCTGTCCAGTGTAAGTCAGTCTTCTCTTGATTGCCTTGGGATCAAAATGTAGAACTCTTGGCTCCTGCAGCCCCATGTCTGCCTGTACAGTACCACACTTCCCACTATGATGATGATAATGATGATGGTGATAACGGACTAAGCCTTGAGAATTGTAAGCTAGCCCGGATTAAATATTACCCTGTATAAAAGTTGCCTTCTTCATAGCAATAAAACCCTAATAAAAACTCTTGATAAATGTCATTGTACATACATTTATATAATATTACCGCATGGGTCTGTTTAGTGTGGCTGGTGTATACATGAATTCAGGGCTTATGACCTTTACTCTAGTTGTACAATAAATGTAGGAAATTTTTGTTTAAACTGATTTTCAAAACCATGCTATATGGTGAAAATGAGGAAATTGGGGCAAAATTAAGAATTTGTTATGAAAAAAATACAGTAAGAAATGAAAACATTATAAAAAATTTTCTTTATTAATCCATATTATAAGGACTTTCTCTAATATATTAATAGCAAGAAAAACATCCTGTACCAACAGAAAGAAGTAAAGGAAATATTAAAAATCTATAATACATTTAATTTAAACATTCTAGAGGAGACAAAATGAACAGATACCACACAATTAAAGACAATATTAATATCGTATCAGGGAGAAGTTTTAAATGTAAATCATAAAACAACAGCTGGATTAGCCTACTAGAGCAGTAAAACGTTTGAAAAGGCACATTAAGAAGTATCCAGAGAAAATTAATTATCTAGGAATACTCATTCCCTCTTGGTGGAAATTTTGAACTGTGAAATTTGGACTGTCCCTGCACTACATACTCATATATGATACTCAAGGAACTATAGCAGTAACTCATGCCATGGCTTAAGTGCTAAAGGGTTTCCGCACCTTTCATTGGAAAGCATGTAGAGAAAGATGCTTATTGAAGCAACAGTTAGGGAATTGCCCGTCTTCACTCTTCTTAACCAAATGAATGTCATGAAATGGAGAAGCAGCACACTAGACACATCTGCCATGGTATGGATAGACTTCCTTCACACTGGTAGCTGAGTACTAAATAGAAAATTATGATCTAATTTTACATTCAAAATGATATTCTTTTGTCACAAACACATAAGTAAAAGGACACGAAAGCAAGATATGAAACTAGAAAAGAATAAGAAATCAGTTACTTGTTGTGCATGTACACTTAAACTTTACTTATAGAGATAATTAATTATTGAAGTATCAACCAAAATACAAATGCATATTAACACATTTGTCCGATTTGAGGGTTCATTTTACTGGTTTTCTTGTGTGTGTGTGTAAACACATAATTTAATTCCCTTCTTTATAGAAGTCAGAGCATATAAAAGAAAATTAACAAATTAATAATGAAGTTAATATAAATTTCCAAATGTAGGACGATGCTTTTGTAAAGACCATTTAAAAGAAAAAATTAAATTTGACATTTTCTCTGAGAAATGAGACAAAATTTTATTTTGTCAGTAATAATACATTCTGTTAATAATTTATCACGCAAGCCTTGTTGATGCTACTCTTCTACTGCTCTGACATTGAGGATGCTGAAGCAGGATGACTAGGTCATGCTCAAGACTAACCTGGGCTATGTAGTGATTGCAACTGAGACTTGGCTGCAAAGTGAGACTACATATCACAAAGAGCAAGCATCTTCTAATAGTGACATTGAGAAAGGAACAAACTGAAGCATTACACTGAACTTGTTACATTGGTCATATCTGTGATACGATTGGCATAAGTAAATTAAATGATGTAATAAAACCTAACCCTCTGTGGGCAGCACCATAAGATAGTAGAAATCAGACAGATCCTTAGTACAGAAGCAAATAAATGTACAAAAGGGAGCATTGCTTGCTCTTTGTTGTCTGTGGATGTGACGGGGGGTGCTATTTTAAATTCCTGCCACCTTGATTAGCTTCCTGTGATGAACTGTAACCTGGAGTTATGAATTAATATGAACCCTTTTCTCCCCTAAGTTTCCTTTTGTCAGAGTATTTTATCATAGCAACACAAAGAAAACTAGGATAAATGACTTTAGAGCAGCGACGATGTCAGTTTTTAATAAATAATAGGATCCTATTGCCTAGACAAGATTACTCATAAATTAACCACTGCATTTTGTAAATAGATAGAGACCTAAAAATAATAAATATTTTAAAGAAAGAATAAAGACGAAGCTTTGTCCTGTCTGTGTTAGCATTGAATGTAGTTCTATCCATTGTAAGAAGAGATGCATAATTTATAGGATGATCAGGACCATGGCTGTAGGAGATTTTTAATAAATTACAGAAGTATTTCAAAACAATGTCTAGGTCTGAGTATTTGATGAATCATATTGGAATTATTTTATATATAATCCTATATAGAACAAATGAAAACTATTAATCTTTATGAAATATCATGTATAGAAATTACAAATTACACATAGAAATGACATTTTAAGTGAAATTTTAGAACAGCTAAAGGTAGAGTAGCTATCTACAATTATCACCTATTTACAATTGACCTATTCACCTATTCACCATCTATTCACCTATTTACAATTATCTCTCCTATGTCTGCTTTTATCTTGATATCAGAGCTGGGATAATGCACTAACTTCCTCATTTTTGAAAGTATGAACATTTGCTTGATTTTTCCTCAGCAAAACAATGGTGCCATATAAGAAGGACCACATACATTTTCCACTCAGAAGAGCACATTGAAGTAAGATATAACTCCAGCCCACTGGAAAAATATTATCATTTTTTAAAAGTCAGCATAAAACCATATCACAGTAGTCTAAATGACATAGACCCTTATAAGCAAACAACATCAAAAAGCAACATATTTTTCTGAGTTGTCCATATTTTTGAAACGTCTTTTCAGCTCAGGTTTACCATTCTGGCAATGAAGTAATATTGTGTAAAAATATCTGAAAAGCATATGCACATGCTTGCTTTACTTACAGAGTAATAGTGCTTTCCTGGAGTTAGAATGAAAACAGAAGAGACATACAAAGTGCTTTGCCTGTGTAATGACTATGAGAGAAGATGATGCAATGTGGATCCATTAAATTAAAAGGATGAGTGGTCAGCTCTAATAGAACACTGCAACCTGAACTATGATCAATACGTTCAAACTGAACAATGATGGGAATGGAAAAATGGACATAAACAAACACAGAGAAATATTCCCAGAGAAAATGTATTAAATATGCTCATCTCTTAATATTGAATCTCTTTATTTTAAAACAATGAATATGAGGTGTTCTTATACACTCATGGTTCAGTATGTCTTCAATAGGCATACCCACGGGAGGACAGTCAGGCAGGGTTACCAGGATGGCAAGGAATGCAGCCACCTCTAAAACATATACATTGGTAAAACAGTAGCAGATGGTTTTACTTTCTAAAAAGTTTTGTTTTCTTTCCATTATATGTGGGCAGTGGGCTGTGCACAGACAGCCTAGTCTTCAATCAAGCATAGGTCTAGAATCCATAGGTTAGATACTATGGGCTGCACTTCTTGGCTTGTAGGTTTCTGCTTAAGTTTCCATCAGTTGCTGGATGAAGCCTCACTGGTGATGTTTATGTTAGGCTCCTATCAGCAACTATAGCAGAATATCCTTAACTAATAGAGTTAGGGGTACACTCTTTTGTAGCAAGGCTCTCAATCTGTACCAGTCATCAGTAGGGCGTTCTTTCAAATTATGATCCATTTTTTTTATTTGGAACAAATTGTGGGTAATAGTTTTTATGGGTATAGTGATCCCTAATCCCTCCATTGGAATTCTTGCCTGGTGCCATAGTTAGAGTTTCATTGCCGTGAACAGTCACCATGACCAAGGCAACTCTTACAAAGGGCATTTATTTCATGCTGGCTTACATGTTCAGGGGTTCAGTCCTTTATCATCAAGGTGGGAGCATGGCAGCATCTAGGGAGGCATGGCAAAGGAGGAGCTGAGTTCTACCTCTTTTTCTGAAGGTAGATAGAAGACTGGTTTCCAGGAAGGTAAGATGGCACCCTTAGAGCCCACACCTGTAGTAACACAGTTCCTCCAACAAGAGCACATATACTCCAATAAGGCCACACCTCCAAACAGTGCTACTCCCTGAGCCAAGCATATTCAAAACACCACACCTGGTTCCAGGAGATAGCTTGTTCAGACTCCCTTTCCCCCATTGATGGATTCTTAGCTAGGGTCATCCAAATAGATTTCTGGGGGTTTCATTGGTCTTAGATTTCTAGCTCATTCCAGAAATACAAGCCTAATACAATTGTCTCTTATAGTACTCTATCCCTTGTATTCCCCCTCCCTGCTACCCACCTCATCTCTCTTGTTCCCATTCCCAGTCCTGTCAACGTTGGAGTCTCCTTTCTCCATCTAATCTTGATATGCAATCTATTTCCCCTTCTAATTGCGATCCAAGTGTCCTCTCCTTGGCCCCTTCCTTGTTACTTAGCTTCTTTGGCCCTGTGGTTTGTAGCATGGTTATCCGATAATTTATGGCGAATATCCTCTTATAAGTGAGTACATACCATGTTTATCCTTCTGGATTTGGGTTACCTCAGGGTGATCTTTTCTAGTTCCATTCATTTGCCAGCACATTTTATGATGTCATTATTTTTAGTGGCTGAGTAATGGTATAAATGTGACACATTTTTTTTTTAAATCCATTCTTTGGTTGAGTGGCATCTAAGTTGTTTTTGGTTTCTGTCTATTATGAATAAAGTCACTATGAACATAGTTGATGAAGTGTCATGGTGATGTGGTGGAGCTTCTTTTTGGTGTATGCCCAGGAGTGGTATAGCCTTTAAGATAGCTCTGTTCTCTATTTTCTGAGAAACCTCCAAACTGATTTCCAAGGTGGTTAATCAAGTTTACTCTTAGAACACCAATGCAGGAGTGTTCACCTTGCTTCACATCCTGACCAGCATGAGTTGTTTATCTTTAGTTTTTGATATTAGACCTTTTGACAAGTATACTATGGAATCTCAAAGCTGTTTCAATTTGCATCATTCTGATGACTAAGGATGTCAGACATTTCTTTAAGTGCTTCTTCACTATAAGAGATTCCTCTGTTGAAAATTCTGTTTAGATCTTTGCCTCATTTTTAAACGGGGTTATTTGGTTTGTTCTTTATATATTTTGGATGTCAGCTCTCTGTCAGATGTGGAGTTAATGTCACTTGCCTTATGTAAGTCTAGGTTAACATCTGTGGTGTCTTAGAGACTGCAAGACACCTTCCCAGGCCTTTCTGACTTTTAGAGTCTCTGCTAAGAAAGTGGGTGTAGCTCTAATACCTTGGTCTTTAAATGTTACTTGGTTTTTTAACTTGCAGTTTTTAATATTTTCTGTTTGTTCTGTACATTTAGTATTCTAATTATTATGTAGCAGGGGATTTTCCTTTTCTGGTCCAGTCTGGTAAGCTTCTTTTATGTTTATAGGCATATCTCTCTCTCTCTCTCTCTTTTTTTCTTGTAGGGACATTTCTTCTATGATTTTGTTGATAATACTTTCTGGGCCTTTGAGTTGGAAATCTTCTATTCCCATTATTCTTAGGTTACTCTTTTCATAGTGTTCCAGATGTCCTGAATGCTTATGCAAGAAATCTGTTATCTTTAACATTGTCTTTGACTGATATATAAGCTTCCTCTATCATATTTTCTAAGCCTGAGATTCTCTCTTCCATCTCTTTCATTATGTTGGTAATGCTTGCATCTGCAGTTCTTATTCTCTTATCTACAGTTTCGATCTCCATGATTCCCTCAGTTTGTGTTTTATTTATTGTTTCTTTTTCCATTTTCAGGTTTTGGACAGTTGTCTTAATTCCTTTCACCTATTTGATTGTATTTTTCAGTATGTCTTTTAGGGATTTAAGTAATTTCTTGTGCTTTGGCTTGTTAGAATGTCCAGGGCTTGTTGTATCAGGATAGCTGAGCTTTGGTGGTGTCATATTACCCTGGTTCCAGTTGATTGTGCTCTTAGGCTGGCCTTTAGCCATTGGAGTTTTGGGGCTATTATATGTTTAGATACTGATTTCTGGGTTTAGTTTTGTTGAATTTCTTTCTTTTATTGGTTTCCTCCCCTTGGTTTCTCTTTCTTCTTTGTCTTCTTGCCTACTTGGCCTGGGGTTCTGGTGACTAGCCAGTCTTCATATCTAGCTCATATCTCCCCAGCAACTTTTGCTGCCTACAGGGTCTCTGGAATTTTGAATAACCCTGCCCCAGGAGTCCCTAATGCCAGTGTGGCTTGGGGTCTCTGGTCTTAGAGTGGCCACCTGGAAAATGAAATTTTATGGCTGGAAAATGATACTCAGGAGACAGGTTATAGTTTACAACTCTTGGGTGTCCTTTTGTAAGACTCTTTCTAGCCTTAGATTACCAAACCTTCCTTAGCTTACTGGGGAACCCCCTGAGTAAAAGGCACAGAGCTGTGAATAGATGCTAAAAGCAAGAGGAATTTAATTTTCTAATGCATTGGCATTGTACTACCCTTGAAGGAGAGATGGCGACCCCTCCCCACCCCCTCTGCAGCCCGTTTGCTCAGTCTTTATACAGTTTTTCAGAGCAGCAACCATTAGGCAGAATGTGATTGGCAAAACAGTGTGATTTTTAAATTGATTGGCCTCCAGGGAATGAGGTAGCAGAGTCTGTCCTGTGGAATGTGTTTACAGGCTCTAGACATCCACCTTCCACCACTCCCCCCACACTCCCTCCCCCACCCCCACTTTTCTCGCCCCCCCCCATGGTCTGTCTGCCCTGTGGAATGTGTTTACCTGTTTGCCTGGTCTAGGCCTCCCCCACCTGCAGGTGGCCTTTGTCAGTCATGCAGAATGTTAGTTCGACTTCCACTTTTGGAGGAGAGAGGGCTGGTAGAATTTTCCAAAAGGTCCTGAAGTGACCTCTTCACTCTAAGGATATTTAGTGGGCAAAGGCTTCAGGTGAGGTGGTGTTGTTCCTGATGTTGACAGACCTTGGAGAATGTAGGCAGAGCAGTGTTATGGGCTGGAAATTAGAGCACAGGGGTTCAGGTGCAGTTTCCCAATGTTGGGTGTGCCTTTAGGGGTCTTCTTATTTGTTAACTTTGAAGCAAAGTGCCATGCAGCTGAGGCCAGCGTTGGAAATTTTTACAAAGCCCAAAGTTACATTAGAATGTTCATCCTCCTGCTTCTATCTCCCAGTACATTGGAATCCCAGGAGTGAAATACTATGACTAATTTTACTTTGGGGAATTTCTTTCCTTTGTTAAGTGAAATGCTCAAGAACCAGCCCAGGGCTTTGTGTATCCTCAGCAAGCCATCTACCAACTGACTTCTTTCCCGAGACTTCATTTTTATTTTTTGATGAAAGTTTGCAGACATAACAACTTTAAAGTTTCAGGTTTGACCCAAGTATCACGACTTTATTATACAAGATAAGTAGCTCCTACTATGTTAACTATATCAAAGATTATTAAAGGGGTATGCTTAACCTGTAAAAGTGATTGAGATTTAATATTAAAAGATACTGTCAACTCTAACCAAGAAACAGGGAATGGAGCTGACTGATTTGGGGAACAAAGTTGTGTGTGTGTGTGTGTGTGTGTGTGTGTGTGTTTCTCAATCATTTAAACCTTAAACCTTTGGAATGTGCAATTAGAAAAAGCAATCAAATTTCAGAACCATGGAACTGTGTCTTGTCAGGTAATAAGCGCTCCTTGGCAATTTGACTCTACATTTGCATGAGCTACAGACTTTGCCTAACTGCAGGAAACATCAAAGCGGGTATGGAGTGCTTGTCAAGCCTCCAGCCCTCACCCACTGAGCAGGTTTCCAGGAGGCCTTACAGCTCTGCTTCAGGCTCCCAGTTATTAAGAAGAGGCTGCAGGTGCCATCTTGAGCTCACAAAATAAATGACGATGTCTTTGGCAATTCTTGAAAAATTGTGCGAAAGAAGTGGGCTGCAGAAATTTCCTTCTACTCCTAATCTCTCCAAATTTTGAAAGAGGGGAAACTAGAAATGGCGAACAAGTGTGCAATCAATTCTTAAGACCTTTGGATTTCAGGTGCTAAGTAATATTACATTTTAGCATGTTGATTTGTTTTATGTTTTATGTTAACTGAGTTACAGGAGATAATATCAGTCTATTCTTGGAGTATGATTACTTTTGCTTTTACATGCTTCAGACTCTAAATACAGCATGGGAAACAGTCAAAACTATGCCTTGACCTTGTGTGTTTGTTTAACTTAATCAGGCCCTGCATTCACAGTTAAAGATAAGACATTACTGCTGATCTTGGTCCTGGACCCGCCGAACTTAGGAAATTAGTCTGAACAGGTGAGAGGGTGCGCCAGAGAACCTGACAGCTTCTGGAACAGGCGGAAGCACAGAGGCGCTGAGGCAGCACCCTTTGTGGGCCGGGGACAGCCGGCCACCGTCCGGACCGGAGGACAGGTGCCCACCCAGCGCTGGGGAGGCGGCCTAAGCCACAGCAGCAGCGGTCGCCATCTTGGTCCGGGACCCGCCGAACTTAGGAAATTAGTCTGAACAGGTGAGAGGGTGCGCCAGAGAACCTGACAGCTTCTGGAACAGGCGGAAGCACAGAGGCGCTGAGGCAGCACCCTTTGTGGGCCGGGGACAGCCGGCCACCTTCCGGACCGGAGGACAGGTGCCCACCCAGCGCTGGGGAGGCGGCCTAAGCCACAGCAGCAGCGGTCGCCATCTTGGTCCGGGACCCGCCGAACTTAGGAAATTAGTCTGAACAGGTGAGAGGGTGCGCCAGAGAACCTGACAGCTTCTGGAACAGGCAGAAGCACAGAGGCGCTGAGGCAGCACCCTGTGTGGGCCGGGGACAGCCGGCCACCTTCCGGACCGGAGGACAGGTGCCCACCCGGCTGGGGAGGCGGCCTAAGCCACAGCAGCAGCGGTCGCCATCTTGGTCCCGGGACTCCAAGGAACTTAGGAATTTAGTCTGCTTAGGTGAGAGTCTGTACCACCTGGGAACTGCCAAAGCAACACAGTGTCTGAGAAAGGTCCTGTTTTGGGCCTTCTTCTTCGGCCAGGAGGAGGTCCAAATACAAGATATCTGCGCACCTTCCCTGTAAGAGAGCTTGCCAGCAGAGAGTGCTCTGAGCACTGAAACTCAGAGGAGAGAATCTGTCTCCCAGGTCTGCTGATAGACGGTAACAGAATCACCAGAAGAACAATCTCTAAACAGAGTCAACTATAACTACTAACTCCAGAGATTACCAGATGGCGAAAGGTAAACGGAGGAATCTTACTAACAGGAACCAAGACCACTCACCATCACCAGAACCCAGCACACCCACTTCGCCCAGTCCAGGGAACCCCAACACACCTGAGAACCTAGACCTAGATTTAAAAGCATATCTCATGATGATGGTAGAGGACATCAAGAAGGACTTTAATAAATCACTTAAAGAAATACAGGAGAACACTGCTAAAGAGTTACAAGTCCTTAAAGAAAAACAGGAAAACACAATCAAACAGGTAGAAGTCCTTACAGAAAAAGAGGAAAAAACATACAAACAGGTGATGGAAATGAACAAAACCATACTAGACCTAAAAAGGGAAGTAGACACAATAAAGAAAACTCAAAGCGAGGCAACACTAGAGATAGAAACCCTAGGAAAGAAATCTGGAACCATAGATTTGAGCATCAGCAACAGAATACAAGAGATGGAAGAGAGAATCTCAGGTGCAGAAGATTCCATAGAGAACATCGGCACAACAATCAAAGAAAATGGAAAATGCAAAAAGATCCTAACTCAAAATATCCAGGAAATCCAGGACACAATAAGAAGACCAAACGTACGGATAATAGGAGTGGATGAGAATGAAGATTTTCAACTCAAAGGTCCAGCAAACATCTTCAACAAAATTATTGAAGAAAACTTCCCAAATCTAAAGAATGAGATGCATATGAACATACAAGAAGCCTACAGAACTCCAAATAGACTGGACCAGAAAAGAAATTCCTCCCGACACATAATAATCAGAACATCAAATGCACTAAATAAAGATAGAATACTAAAAGCAGTAAGGGAAAAAGGTCAAGTAACATATAAAGGCAAGCCTATCAGAATTACACCAGATTTTTCACCAGAGACTATGAAAGCCAGAAGAGCCTGGACAGATGTTATACAGACACTAAGAGAACACAAACTGCAGCCCAGGCTACTATACCCAGCCAAACTCTCAATTATCATAGAGGGAGAAACCAAAGTATTCCACGACAAAACCAAATTCACGCATTATCTCTCCACGAATCCAGCCCTTCAAAGGATAATAACAGAAAAAAACCAATACAAGAACGGGAACAACGCCCTAGAAAAAAAAAGAAGGTAATCCCTCAATAACCTAAAAGAAGACAGCCACAAGAACAGAATGCCACCTTTAACAACTAAAATAACAGGAAGCAACAATTACTTTTCCTTAATATCTCTTAACATCAATGGTCTCAACTCGCCAATAAAAAGACATAGACTAACAAACTGGCTACACAAACAAGACCCAACATTTTGCTGCTTACAGGAAACTCATCTCAGAGAAAAAGATAGACACTACCTCAGAATGAAAGGCTGGAAAACAATTTTCCAAGCAAATGGTATGAAGAAACAAGCAGGAGTAGCCATCCTAATATCTGATAAGATTGACTTCCAACCCAAAGTCATCAAAAAAGACAAGGAGGGACACTTCATTCTCATCAAAGGTAAAATCCTCCAAGAGGAACTCTCAATTCTGAATATCTATGCTCCAAATACAAGAGCAGCCACATTCACTAAAGAAACTTTAGTAAAGCTCAAAGCACACATTGCACCTCACACAATAATAGTGGGAGACTTCAACACACCACTTTCACCAATGGACAGATCATGGAAACAGAAACTAAACAGGGACACACTGAAACTAACAGAAGTGATGAAACAAATGGATCTGACAGATATCTACAGAACATTTTATCCTAAAACAAAAGGATATACCTTCTTCTCAGCACCTCATGGTACCTTCTCCAAAATTGACCACATAATAGGTCACAAATCAGGCCTCAACAGATTCAAAAATATTGAAATTGTCCCATGTATCCTATCAGATCACCATGCACTAAGGCTGATCTTCAATAACAAAATAAATAACAGAAAGCCAACATTCACATGGAAACTGAACAACACTCTTCTCAATGATACCTTGGTCAAGGAAGGAATAAAGAAAGAAATTAAAGACTTTTTAGAGTTTAATGAAAATGAAGCCACAACGTACCCAAACCTTTGGGACACAATGAAAGCATTTCTAAGAGGGAAACTCATAGCTATGAGTGCCTTCAAGAAAAAACGGGAGAGAGCACATACTAGCAGCTTGACAACACATCTAAAAGCTCTAGAAAAAAAGGAAGCAAATTCACCCAAGAGGAGTAGACGGCAGGAAATAATCAAACTCAGGGGTGAAATCAACCAAGTGGAAACAAGAAGAACTATTCAAAGAATTAACCAAACGAGGAGTTGGTTCTTTGAGAAAATCAACAAGATAGATAAACCCTTAGCTAGACTCACTAAAGGGCACAGGGACAAAATCCTAATTAACAAAATCAGAAATGAAAAGGGAGACATAACAACAGATCCTGAAGAAATCCAAAACACCATCAGATCCTTCTACAAAAGGCTATACTCAACAAAACTGGAAAACCTGGACGAAATGGACAAATTTCTGGACAGATACCAGGTACCAAAGTTGAATCAGGATCAAGTTGACCTTCTAAACAGTCCCATATCCCCTAAAGAAATAGAAGCAGTTATTAATAGTCTCCCAGCCAAAAAAAGCCCAGGACCAGACGGGTTTAGTGCAGAGTTCTATCAGACCTTCAAAGAAGATCTAACTCCAGTTCTGCACAAACTTTTTCACAAGATAGAAGTAGAAGGTATTCTACCCAACTCATTTTATGAAGCCACTATTACTCTGATACCTAAACCACAGAAAGATCCAACAAAGATAGAGAACTTCAGACCAATTTCTCTTATGAACATCGATGCAAAAATTCTTAATAAAATTCTCGCTAACCGAATCCAAGAACACATTAAAGCAATCATCCATCCTGACCAAGTAGGTTTTATTCCAGGGATGCAGGGATGGTTTAATATACGAAAATCCATCAATGTAATCCATTATATAAACAAACTCAAAGACAAAAACCACATGATCATCTCGTTAGATGCAGAAAAAGCATTTGACAAGATCCAACACCCATTCATGATAAAAGTTCTGGAAAGATCAGGAATTCAAGGCCAATACCTAAACATGATAAAAGCAATCTACAGCAAACCAGTAGCCAACATCAAAGTAAATGGAGAGAAGCTGGAAGCAATCCCACTAAAATCAGGGACTAGACAAGGCTGCCCACTTTCTCCCTACCTTTTCAACATAGTACTTGAAGTATTAGCCAGAGCAATTCGACAACAAAAGGAGATCAAGGGGATACAAATTGGAAAAGAGGAAGTCAAAATATCACTTTTTGCAGATGATATGATAGTATATATAAGTGACCCTAAAAATTCCAACAGAGAACTCCTAAACCTGATAAACAGCTTCGGTGAAGTAGCTGGATATAAAATTAACTCAAACAAGTCAATGGCCTTTCTCTACACAAAGAATAAACAGGCTGAGAAAGAAATTAGGGAAACAACACCCTTCTCAATAGCCACAAATAATATAAAATATCTCGGCGTGACTCTAACGAAGGAAGTGAAAGATCTGTATGATAAAAACTTCAAGTCCCTGAAGAAAGAAATTAAAGAAGATCTCAGAAGATGGAAAGATCTCCCATGCTCATGGATTGGCAGGACCAACATTGTAAAAATGGCTATCTTGCCAAAAGCAATCTACAGATTCAATGCAATCCCCATTAAAATTCCAACTCAATTCTTCAACGAATTAGAAGGAGCAATTTGCAAATTCATCTGGAATAACAAAAAACCGAGGATAGCAAAAACTCTTCTCAAGGATAAAAGAACCTCTGGTGGAATCACCATGCCTGACCTAAAGCTTTACTACAGAGCAATTGTGATAAAAACTGCATGGTACTGGTATAGAGACAGACAAGTGGACCAATGGAATAGAATTGAAGACCCAGAAATGAACCCACACACCTATGGTCACTTGATCTTCGACAAGGGAGCCAAAACCATCCAGTGGAAGAAAGACAGCATTTTCAACAATTGGTGCTGGCACAACTGGTTGTTATCATGTAGAAGAATGCGAATCGATCCATACTTATCTCCTTGTACTAAGGTCAAATCTAAGTGGATCAAGGAACTTCACATAAAACCAGAGACACTGAAACTTATAGAGGAGAAAGTGGGGAAAAGCCTTGAAGATATGGGCACAGGGGAAAAATTCCTGAACAGAACAGCAATGGCTTGTGCTGTAAGATCGAGAATTGACAAATGGGACCTAATGAAACTCCAAAGTTTCTGCAAGGCAAAAGACACTGTCTATAAGACAAAAAGACCACCAACAGACTGGGAAAGGATCTTTACCTATCCTAAATCAGATAGGGGACTAATATCCAACATATATAAAGAACTCAAGAAGGTGGACCTCAGAAAATCAAATAACCCCCTTAAAAAATGGGGCTCAGAACTGAACAAAGAATTCTCACCTGAGGAATACCGAATGGCAGAGAAGCACCTGAAAAAATGTTCAACATCCTTAATCATCAGGGAAATGCAAATCAAAACAACCCTGAGATTCCACCTCACACCAGTGAGAATGGCTAAGATCAAAAATTCAGGTGACAGCAGATGCTGGCGAGGATGTGGAGAAAGAGGAACACTCCTCCATTGTTGGTGGGATTGCAGGCTTGTACAACCACTCTGGAAATCAGTCTGGCGGTTCCTCAGAAAATTGGACATAGTACTACCGGAGGATCCAGCAATACCTCTCCTGGGCATATATCCAGAAGAAGCCCCAACTGGTAAGAAGGACACATGCTCCACTATGTTCATAGCAGCCTTATTTATAATAGCCAGAAACTGGAAAGAACCCAGATGCCCCTCAACAGAGGAATGGATACAGAAAATGTGGTACATCTACACAATGGAGTACTACTCAGCTATTAAAAAGAATGAATTTATGAAATTCCTAGCCAAATGGATGGACCTGGAGAGCATCATCCTGAGTGAGGTAACACAATCACAAAGGAACTCACACAATATGTACTCACTGATAAGTGGATACTAGCCCAAAACCTAGGATACCCACGATATAAGATACAATTTCCTAAACACATGAAACTCAAGAAAAATGAAGACTGAAGTGTGGACACTAGGCCCCTCCTTAGAAGTGGGAACAAAACACCCATGGAAGGAGTTACAGAAACAAAGTATGGAGCTGAGATGAAAGGATGGACCATGTAGAGACTGCCATATCCAGGGATCCACCCCATAATCAGCTTCCAAATGCTGACACCATTGCATACACTAGCAAGATTTTACTGAAAGGACCCAGACGTAGCTGTCTCTTGTGAGACTATGCCGGGGCCTAGCAAACACAGAAGTGGATGCTCACAGTCAGCTAATGGATGGATCACAGGGCTCCCAATGGAGGAGCTAGAGAAAGTACCCAAGGAGCTAAAGGGATCTTCAACCCTATAGGTGGAACAACATTATGAACTAACCAGTACCCCTGAGCTCTTGACTCTAGCTGCATATGTATCAAAAGATGGCCTAGTCGGCCATCACTGGAAAGAGAGGCCCATTGGACACGCAGACTTTGTGTGCCCCGGTACAGGGGAACGCCAGGGCCAAAGGGGGGGAGTGGGTGGGTAGGGGAGTGGGGGTGGGTGGGTAAGGGGGACTTTTGGTATAGCATTGGAAATGTAAATGAGCTAAATACCTAATAAAAAATGGAAAAAAAAAAAAGACATTACTGCTTATCATTGTGTAGCCAACCTATGACACACTTCTTAGAAGAAAATGTTTGACAATAACGTTTCATTAAAATGACATGGCAAAAGATTTAACATTTTAACTTCAGAAATAAATTATGTGCTTCAATACAAACTAAGCTAAATTACTTTCAAAGAAAACAATATTTGTCATAGGAAGAAGGGAAGTAGATGGGGGAGGAGTGGAGATGGGAATGGGGAGGACAGAATCATGTGTGCAAAGAGAGAGAGAGAGGAGAGAGACTTAGAAGGTCAAGAGAACAAATGGAAATCTGCAACTGCCAGATGTTTATGAGTTGGGGGGAAGGCATTTAGGATGTCCTAGAGACCTGTGAGGAGGGAGGCTCCCAGGATTTAATGTGGGTGATCTTAGCCAAGATGTATAATAGTAAGGAGATAGAACCTGAAGAGAGAATCTCTTTTAGCGAGGAAGAACCTCCAGTGGAGAGATAAAGAAAACAACACTCCCACAAAACTTTCAACCCAAAATTTGACACATATAAAAGAAATGCAGAGGGAAAGTTGGAGCAGTGACTAAAGGAATGTCCAACCAATTATGAGCCCAACTTGAAACCCATCCCGTGGGCAAGCACCCATCCCTGATATTATTAATGATACTGTTATGATTGCAGACTGGAGCCTAGCATATCTGTTCTCTGAGAGCTTTACCCAGCAACTGACTGAAACAAATACAGACACCCACAGCCAATTATTGGACAAAGGTCTGGTATTCTTACAAAAGAGTTGGGGAAGGATTGAAGGGCCTGAAGAGGAATGGAACCCCACAGGAAAACCAACAGTCAACTAGACTGGACTTCTGGGAGCTCTCAGAGATTGAACCACCTATCAAACACATGGGATGGTATGAGAGTCACAGTGTATATGTAGCAGATATGTACCTCACTATCCTTGTGTACTACTTGAATAGAGGTTCTCCCTAAAGTTGTAGCCTGACTGTGGTAATTGATTTCCAGCAGGGCTATCTTGTCTGGAATCAATGGGAAAAGATGCACCTAATCTGGGAAAAAATTGATGAGACATGTTGGGGGGATCCTGGGGGGAAACCTCTCAAAGGAGAAAGGGAGGGGAAATGGGGGATGAATATCTGTGAGGAGGGACCTAGAGAGGGGTAGTATTTTGTATGTAAATAAATAAAGCATTATTAAAAAACAAAAGAAATCATATTTATATCACTTCGTATTAAATAGAACTTGGCCATGCCACTCCTTCAGTGAGGTATAAATGTCTTCTACAAGTGATCTATTTACCTTTATATTTGCTTAAAGTTATTTTGTGTCTGTTGTCTATGCCAGTTTATTACTCTGTTATTTTAATTCTTGTGACCATTTTAGAAAATATTCGGGGGTTTTGTCTGTATAAACTTAATGTATATGTATCCATTGTACCTCCATGATATTAATTAATTTTAAAATTTAAAAGTGAATCTTAATTTTTGTAGGTGATGATTGTGGTAGCTTTTACCCTTTACTCATGGGGCATTTTTTTATGGTTTTAGAGCTTTATTATAGAAAGGCAGGGAGAAAGAGAGAAGGTAGAAAGAGGGAGAGAGGCTACAGCAACATGCGGGGGGTGGGGTGGGAGGGGGTTGGGAGGGAGAGAGAAAGAGAGAAGGAAGGCTGGAGAGGAGAGTAAGAAAGGTGAGAGCTTAAAGAGCTCATGGGGCATTCTTACTACAAACATCTTTGTTATTGGGTAGAATTTCTATCTTTTGCCTTCTCTATTTTATATTAAAATTTTTCCCTTTTTCCCCATGTTTAGATTGTTATAAAACTGGGATATCTTCACTGCTCCCATGTTCCACAAGATAGTTCACAGAATTGTAACCTGAATTTGTATCTCTCTGTGATGGAAAACATGATCTAAGCAGCACAAAATATTATCTAACCTTGTATGTCAGTGTTAGAATAAGAACTTCATTGTCTCATCTCTGATCATCTAGTATTATTCACTTTTGATTAAAATTTTCTTGTTTATAAGATATTCTCTCTTTTAGAGCTTCATATCTTACTTATTACTGTCAAACAACCTGGAAAATTAAGAATAACAAAGTTGCAGCTTAAACAAAGAAAATATTCTTTCCTTAAACTCTATTCTTATTCTCTAGCCCTGCCACAAAAAGAAAATTCTCAGATTTTTTTTTTTAAGGCAGGAAAAACATAAGAGACAGTAGTATTCAATGGGACCAAAATTCTGAGTTCAGTATACCTTTCTCATGCACCTCTGAGCACCACCAATATCACCACAAAAAGTCACAATCCTACTCTGGAATATTCAAGTGCTGACTTCATATTGCTTCATAGCAATGAACATATAGTCTGACGGCAGCATAAACATATGAGTTTTATAGAATTATTCTGCAATCTGTGAATATGGAAATGGGATCTCTTGTTTGCTGAGCATTTCACACTTCCTCATTAAAATCAATCCTCGCTGACCTAGCTTCAGCTTCAGCTATATTATCGCCATGATGACGGAATTACCCTCAAGGTTCTTTACGTTGTAAGCTAACTTACGTTTTCATGGTTGGAAGATAAGATCTCCAACATTGTGTTGTTATTGATTTTCTTCTCGGAATATTATAGTTGTATCCTAGGAACAGGAGATTATGTGTAAAGCCAGGAGAAGAAACACTTCCCAGACTATTATTTTATGTACAAAAAGGAAAAATAATATCAAAGAATGACTACACCAATAACTTTGGCATGCAAACTAGCTGACTTAACCTACCCTTGATGACTAGCTATCATTTGAAGTTTGCCTTACGACTGCATAGTATTTTGACTATTAGCATCACATAATCAGCTAATCATACCATGTAACATTGTGATCTTAGCTTCCAATCAATTCTGAACGACCAGACAAATATCTGCTCTATGAATTCTTACTTTCCATTATAGATTGTTTTATTTGTTCAAAATACATATCTTGTAGGCATTCAAAGACATTTCAACAGTTGAGTCCTGAGTATGTCTCCAGTTCCAGCAGTGATTTCTGGGAAAATTGGCTTGGGCTTGTAGTCTATTACATTCAAGTATAACTGTCTTTTGTTCGCTTTCTGTCTACAGTACATTTCATAGAACAAGGTGTTCATGTGTAACTGACATATCCTTTTGCTTCTTTTTCCAGACTGTCTTATGTTCATGCTTGGTTTCACAGTTGTTATTATTGGTTACTTTTATTTATGTTTCAAAGTTGTCCCTTTTCTGGTCTTCCCTCCACAAATCCTCTATTCCATGCTCCTTCCCCTTTGCCTCTATGGTGTACTCCCTTCCTCCCCCCACTCTAACCTCACTGCTCTAGCATTCTCTTACAATGGGGCTTCAAGCCTCCACAGGACCAAGGGCCTCTTCTCCCACTGATGCTAGGTAAGACAATCTTCTGCTACATATACAACTGGAGCCATGGATCTATCCATGTATACTCTTTGGATTTGTAATTATTGATATACAGTAGCCCTCATTTCTTTTAAACTCTATCGAATAAATTATGAGCAACATGATAAATAAATAGTGACAATATAGTAGGAAACAGAGTAGGAGATTATTAAGACCAAAGTACGAGAGTATTATGAGGACAGAAAAAAAAATCAGTTAGAAAGGAAAACTATTAGGAGATATGATATCCAATTCCAGGTGTCAACTTGAATTGATTAAAATATTCACAAGTAGTCAAAAGAGCATTATTTCTTAGTTAATGTGTTTTAGAACAGATTGTTGTTTTACTTCATACATTAAGAAAAATCATTTTTATCAATGGGTAGATGTCAGCTATACAGAAGAGGATCTTTATAGAAGAAAAATTAGGAATGGTGAGTGCAGTTTCTTTTTCCTGAGTGGAACACTCATGTCCTTGCTCATACATTTCAATAACTCAGGTTCTATAGCTCTAGACCCTGAAATTTGCATCACTGTTTACATCTTCTCAACATCCTATGACCTTAAAATTCAGATTGTTATACAACCAGATTTCCATTTTTTGAAGCTGTTATACTTGGACTGAGCCAGCCTCCCACAACTGTAACTGACAGATTTATTATGGAAATTACTAAGTTTTATAATCACTATGTATTTCTGCTTCAGAAATAATCTAATGTCTTCTTTCTATCTATCTATCTATCTATCTATCTATCTATCTATCTATCTATCTATCTATCTATCTATCAATCTATCTATCTATCTATCTACCTGCCTACCTATCATCTATCTATCATCTATCTATTAGCTACCAATATTTATATATTCTTATATTATGTAAAATATATAATTGCCTGTCATAGAACCTTAACTAATGTTTAAGATTAAAATTGTCACTGAGATGCCTTCAAATTCCCCTTTAAATTTACTCAGAACATTAAAAAAATCCTTGCTAACTGGTAGTTTTGTTTTTAAAATTTGAGATAATTGCTGTGGGTCATTAAATATGTTATATAAAAACCTATTTATTAATTCTTCTCTAAACAGTATATTGTTTTAGATATGTATAATTGCTTAGCTCCTAAACCAACTCATATGTTTATTTTATTGTGCATACTGAACTTAGCCTTTATCGTTTGAGGCCTATTGTCCTAAAAGCATACTTGAGGTTCTTGTCCTGAGCCCTGCTTAATGTGTCATAGGGGATATGCTAGCCTCACTATTTTCATTCATCCAGGCATGCATCTCTGATAGACATTGCTGTAGTGATGAATACCTTCTGCATCTTATTTAAACACAGGGCCTATTATCAAAACGACTACTGAAATCTAAGCTGCAGATTTCTTATTTACCTAAATTAAAATTTAAAGAGACATTTATCAATGCCAACTCACATGCATGGTCTTAGAAAAGAAGCTATAGAATAAATACATGAGTTCTTTTAGAAATTTTGCCTTTAGATCAATGGAATTTTAGTAGATTTCATCTTGTGTGTCAAATGGAAGATGCCACCAGCAGTTGAAGAACAGTGGTATTCTAAAGGTTTCATTGGTTGCTTCTCTTGGCACTGAAAGATCTAATCATGTGCAGATTGGCAATAGGATGCTCAAAGCATCAACTATATACTGTCTGGACATAAGCCAGACATTCCTCTTTCCATTCCACTTGGTCATAGATGTGAGAAACATATTGTTAGATATGTGAAAATTAAAGTGTTGAGACATTAGGACTTAGAATGATTGATTCTAGCAGAGTGGCTCAGTTGCTCAGAAAAGAAACTAGAAAAGTGATTTCTAAGCTAATTCTGATTGATGAAGAAAATTTTGCCAATGCAGAGGAGAGGAGAGATTATGAGGAACACTGATAAAATGCACCATATGAAGATTTATTCTCTTTGTGTGTGTGTGTGTGTGTATGTGTGTGTGTGTGTGTGTGTGTGTGTGTGGTGTTGTCAATGTAAAGTAAAATGATCTTGTCAAGAAAACTCAAACATGTACCTTCCTGTACTATAGCTTATAGATAAATATTGAACCACATACTTATTTTAAATATGGTCAATATTCAAGAACTTTTCTTTTTCTTCTTTATAAATATTATAGATTTTTACAAAAAAATTTCAGTACATTCTGATTGCATTTTCCCATGCTGTTCACTCTTCATTTTCCATACACTCTATCTCCTCTCTTCCCCAGACCCACGATACTTTGGTTTCCTTCAGAAAAGAGCAGGCTGCCCAGGAATAGCCACTGAACATGGCATAACAGGACATAATAAGACTAATCATAAACTTTCATATCCAAGCTGGACTAGGTAACTGAGGAGGAGGCAGTTACAGAAAGCCAACAGCACAGACCCATGCAGGCTCCATGACTGCAGCTTCAGGCTCTGTGAGACCAGGTGAGTCCTATTTAGTTGAAGTCTTTGGTCAATGTTTTCCTTGAATCCTCAACCCCTCTGACTCCTATATTTCTTCTTCCCCTTCTTCCATGGAGTTCCCAATGGAGATCTCCAACTTGGATATCTGCCTAATGTGTGGCTTTAGGTCTTTGCATCTGTTCCCCATTTGCTGTTAGTGGTAGCTGCTTTGATTACCATTTAGTCAGTCACGTATCTATGAATATAGATCATTAAGAATTGTTTCATTTGTTTTTGTTTGTTTGTTTTTCTATTACAGGTTTTTGGGCTATTCAGGTTTCATTTCTTGGACATCAGGGCTATATCAGGTATGGACTTCCTTTCTGGTGTGGGCCCTAATTTAGACCTACTACTAGTTGACCTTTGCTACAAGTTCTGAGCCTCCATGGCTTGCATATCTTGGAGGAGGTATAGATTGTAGGTTGAGGGTTTTGACTGGATTGGCACCTTAGATCCACTTCTGAAATCCTTCTCTGTTTACACGGGAGGACTGATTGTGGCTCTGAATCCTCCAATACTTGGATTCTTATTAGAGTCATCATCATAGAATGTTGAGTGTTTTTTGTGGACTAGATTTTCCCAGTGCCACCCCATCTACTCCAGTGCTCTCTAATTCCTGCCATCTCCCCATCCATCTTCCTTCACCTGATTGTTCTTGCTCCCATCCTCACTTTCTCCTAGTCCACCTAAAATATATATTCTATTTCCCCTTCCCAAAGATAATCATGTATACCTCTAAGACCACTTTTTGATACATAGCCATTCTGGGTCTATAAGTTGTTGCATTATTATCCTTGATTTAACAGCTAATAACCACTTATTAGTGAGTACATGCAATGTTTGTCTTTCTGGGTTTGGATTACTCTCTCAGAATGATATTTTCAAGTCAGGTACGTTTTCTTATTGTTTCACTTAGCTTCTCAATACCCCTGTATGACACTCAACAACTTCATGAATTTGTTCAGTTGTGAAAAAATAGAATAGACCTTCAGATATTACAAGTGAAAATTTTGAATGTATCTAATATGAAATATCTGTTTACTTAGCCACAGTGGGAATAAGGAGACATTTGTTAGGGAAATCTTGTGAAAGTCGTACCCTATGTTTTTTTTAATTCCTATTGATGATGTCTTTTGTTCATTTCTTTAACACTTTTGTCCATACTTTCCATGATTCAAATATATTCTAAAAAGGAATCACACTCTACTATTTAATGTTGTATTGTAAACCAGTAATGCCCTGAACATCTTCAATTAAATTAGAAACAAAGACATTTTTACAAACTTCATTGTCAAATTCATCATGGGCATTACATTTATGATGTTTGAATAATGATAAAAATTCAATTAGAATATTTTTATTTGAATAATGTTTTAAGCATTGCTAGGTACTTTTAAAACAACATCAATGAAGAACATGGCTCAATAACCCAAAAGGTGTTGTAGTGACACACATATCTTGAGGGTAAGCAACAGCACTGTAATAGTGCTTATGCCTGTCTGAACAAGAAAGAGATCATGCCTAAGATTGCAAACCTGGAAAATTACTCAGTACAAGTACACATAGTAACTTGTAGTATCTTGAGGTCCCAGACAATCACCCTTAAAAATGAGCATACAAATAGAATGATGTGGACTCAACAGGTTTTATATATACAAATGAGCATACAAATAAAATGATGTGGACTCAACAGGTTTTATATATATATATATATATATATATATATATATATGTAATAACACTTTGTCATAAAAGAGGCAAGCAGTTTGGAGAACAGGGAAGGGCAGATGGGAGGTTTTAGAATAGGGAAAGGAAGGGAGCTAATGTTTCAATCAGATTACAATTTCGTTAAAACAAAGCAAGCAAACAAACAAACAAATAAAAACCTCTCTTCTTTTCCCTTTATTCTTTCTTATAATATGGCTACAACACTGAAAGGTCTTATTTGCAGCTGTGGAAAAGAAGAGTCTGCAATAGTGAAAACTCTCAGCCTAATATGATGAACAACATAAAATGAGGTTTTACATCTGTGTAGAAGAAAAGTGAAAGGAAAGTTATGGTTGAAATATCAGACAGATTAAGAAAAAACCTGAGACAAGATTTTAGGCCAAAACCTAAGAAATGATACATATAATAATATCAATCAAAGTCCTTACAGTTGTTTGACCTGGGCAATATCCCTAGGCCCACTCTCATTATTATTAAAATGAAAGCAATTATTCATGCTACATAGATGTATTATGAGTTTTAAATTTAATACTCTGTGAAAATGTGTTCTGTCCAAGTGATCATTTTTAATATTAAGTGATATTAACCTTGTATGACTCTTGGACCTGATATTCTCAACATTCCAATACACCTACCATTCTCTGTTTCAATTATGATTTATCAAAATTTATTTCTACTGTGACACATGCCATTGATTTGTGGTAATTAAGTTGAATATTCAATTACAACTCTGTTTAGTTTTTATAAATGCTGTTATCTTTCCAATCAATTATTATTTAGAAGTGTTAATGAAACTTGTTTCTAAACTTTAATATTTTAACAATTGTATTCTTTTTATTAGACTATATTCTTTGTGTTTTACAGATCATGTCCACTTACCTTTTTATTTTCTAAGTGACTTGTGAAGTTCCCATATCACAAACAATTCTTCTTCTTCTTCTTCTTCTTCTTCTTCTTCTTCTTCTTCTTCTTCTTCTTCTTCTTCTTCTTCTTCTTCTTCTTCTTCTTCTTCTTCTTCTTCTTCCGCTTCCTCTTCCTCTTCTTCTTCTTCCGCTTCCTCTTCCTCTTCCTCTTCCTCTTCCCCTTCCCCTTCCCCTTCCCTTTCCCCTTCCCCTTCCCCCCCCCTCCTCCTCCTCCTCCTCTTCCTCCTCCTCCTCCTTCTTCTTCTTCTTCTTCTCCCTCTCTCTCCTCCTTTTCCTCCCTGCTTCCTTTTCTGAAACAAATGTTAACTGTGTAATTCCGGCTATACTTGAACTACTAAGGTTCCTACATCAACTTCTCCAGTGTTTGTATAACAGTTATGAACCAGGATGCCTAATTAATATTCTCATTTAATTAAATAATAATTTCATAATTCTTTCAAAAATTTTAGCAAAATATATTTAGATCTTATTTATGACACTAAGGGATAACTTTAAACACAATAGTAAAAGTTATGGGGCATGCAAAAAATCTGTCCTCATGCTTCAGGTTTGAATGCAGTGGTGGTAAACAGAACTGTAAAATACAGTTTATGATAACACAGCAAGGTCTTAGATTAGCTATATTTGTTGCTTCCCTTTAGCATTTTTCAGAATGTAGAAACTCATCTTGAAGTCACAGCTACTATCCACGATGCATTTGTAGTCTTTTAAATATTGTAAATTTTAAATCATATGGGTAAAAATTAGGAAACACAAACGTTCGGTAATGACCTGTGGATAAATTTGCAATTATGAGCATCATATACATGTGAGACCAACTCATTTTTAGTGATAAAATATTTAGTTTGGTTAGCAGAGAAGAAGGCAAACCAATATGCAATGAAAGAATATTATAAAAATTAGCATGTCTAAATCATGAATAACAATATATTACCCAAATTGATATGCAGCCAATACGCTAAGCTTTAATGGCTCTATATCATTTTGCTGTTTATTTTCGCCAATACTGCCCAAGTTTCTATAGGTATTTTCATTTCATATTTGAAATACATATTTTTTCTTCATCAAATGAACCAGAAGATGGAGAGGAAGTAATGCAATGAACTCTACAGCAGCTGCAAAGACCTCTTCTCTATGATTTAACAAAGGAGTTCTTATAGTCTCTATTGGAAAGCTCTTCAAGAAGTTATAGCAGTAAACAATGATGCCATCTGTGATACAGTATTTTCAAATACAATAGATTTCTTTCTTGTGTTTCCAACCATACTTGTGCGAGATTATTTTGATAACAATGTATAATGTTTAAAATTTTTCATTTAGTTTTTATATGGAGTAAATTTCTATGCAATAGTATTATTATGCTCTATAATGTTGGCTATTTGTACAGATTTGCTTCAGTGCTATCTGAATACCATATATATATATATATATATATATATATATATATATATATATATATATATATATATATATTAAACTATACATATATACATAGAGTCATAATGTGATTATTTCTGGTAGAAATGATGGGAATCAGGCCTGATTGAAATCAGAGATCAATCCTTTCTTTCCTGGGCTCAGCTACCATGGTCTTGAAAAATCCTTAATTCCAAGTACATCACTATGTGGATTTGTGACTGAGAATGTGTTGCAAACACAGTTTGCTCATTTCTTCAGTAAAAATAATGAATGTTTTTATGAAAAAAAAAAAAAAAACCTCTAAACCAAGTGATAGATGCCACAGAAATTATTATATCTTTTAGTTACAAGAAAGCATGCATAGCGATTGCTAGACTATTCTTTATTTTTATTTATTAATTTATATTCTTTAATCTATTTTTTTACAGTCCAGACTCTATGCCTCTGTTAGTCCACCCTCCTACTGTTCTTCATCCAATACCTCCACCATCCCACTCTGCCCCCATATACAAGAGGATGTCTCCTCCCCACTACCAACCCACCAGACCTCCCTACTCCCTGGGGCCCCAAGTCTCTCTAGAGGATTAGGTGCATAATCTCTGACTGTATCCAGACCCAGAAGTCCTCTGTTGTATTTGTGTTGGGGGCCTCATATCAGTTAGTATATGCTGCCTGGTGGTGGCTCAGTGTCTGAGTGATCCTGTAGATCCAGGTTAGTTGAGGCTGCTGGTCTTCCTATAGGGTCACCCTCCTCCTCAGCTTCTTCCAGTTTTGCCCTAATTTAAGCAGAGGGGCCAGAAACTTCTGTCCATTGGTTGGGTGTAAATATCTGCATGTGACTCTTTCGGCTGCTTGTTGGACCTTTCGGAGGACAGTCATGACATTTCTTGTATAGGAACAAAACATCTTAAGAATATATTTCCCACATTCTGGTCATACTAAGTTATTGTGTCTGTGGTACCAGCATGTGGGAGGCTACAGCAAGATAGCACATCTAAAAGCACCATAGGAGACAGAGTGGGAGTCTATTTCAAAAGAACAAAAGGATAGATGTATTTTTAGATTTCATGTTTACAGCAAGCACATGCAAAGAAAAGAACAAGAAGAAAAAGGAAAAATATGTAAACAGGATATTAAAGTTTGGGATGCCAAGTATATTAAGGTACTAGAGGACCTGCCCAATTCATAATCCCTCATGTGATGGTATATATGTCTATTCACTCCACCAGGTTAAACATAAACCTTTTTACTAAAAGCAGTTCTACAAAGGTGATAAACTAAAGATCAATTCTTATCATCACTTGCTTTATTCTACTCTTCTATCTGTGCCTAGGGCCTTTCCTTTATGGTCAACATTCCTGAACGATTCCAGCATCCCCATTAGATCCTGTCAAACTGGCTTGCAGTTTGCTATATTTGACTTTATCTCTTTGGTTAAGAGCACATCCATGGATTTCAGGCTAGTACTACCCTCAGAGGAACTCCACGTTGATGAGGCTAAATTATTAAATCAATATGATATTTGGTTCTTGTCAGACTTTTGCTTCTGCCAAAATATAGTCTTTAGTTTTTATATCATTGACTTGAGATACATTTTAAATGAAGTTAGTGTGTTTAAATGATCCCCTATCAAGCACATTATGGATTACATTTCAATCACAATGTTTATTCTTTCATTTCCACATTGTTTTCCTAATATATCTCAATGTGATATTTTTTCAAAACATCACTCAAAATATTTTGCAGAAACAAAGAAATCTGTCATTGGGTCTCCCATATTGGAATGTGATTGAGAAAACTACTAATTATTCTGCAACTTAAATTATCTCTTTATGACCTCAAGTTCCTGTTGTGTAGCTTTATAATGGTGTTTATGCTGAACTGGTGGATTCTTGCTCAGGGCGAACATAAATCTTTTTCTTTCTTTTAAAATTTTTTTCATGACAGGGTTTCTCTGTGTAGCCCTGGCTGTCCTGGAACTCACACTGTCGACCAGGCTGGCCTCGAACTCAGAGATTAGCCTGCCTCTGCCTCCCAAGTGCTGGGATTAAAGGCATGCGCCACCAGTGCCCGGCCATAACATTTTTCATAACCCAAATCTGCAGCAAATAAGCTTACTCAAAGGAGAATCTGACTCACAGGAGAAAATGTGGTGCACTGAGTCTGGGTGTCACTTGTATCATTTTAAAAATTTCTCCAGGGTTTTATTAATTCTAATTCTTTTTCTTCATATTTTGCAGATTCAGACCATAGATGGAATGAACTGGCTGCTAATCAATCAGTAAAAACCACTCTCTTCATCCCAGAAGAGAGGAAAAATAGATGGAGCTCAAATTTTAAATGTATCTCATCAGGTTATTTTTCAAAAAGGAAATAATATCTTTGGGTTGTTAAAACTTGTATATTACATATTTAGATTTAATATTGTTTTCATCTAGAACATTTTCTTATGATATACTCTTTTTCCTCCTCTAGCTCTTCCTAGTTTTTCTTAACTCCTTCTCCCTTCCCTCTATAATTTCACTGTGTTTCTCACAGTCTCTGTCTCTCTGTCTCTTGTCGCTCAGTCTCTATCTCTGTCTCTATCACTTTTTCTGATTCTCTGTGAAACAGGAACAGAAAGAATGAGAATAAAATATTAAATGCAACAAACATGCCTCTGTGTGTGTGTGAGAGAGAGAGGGGGGGGGGAGGGGGAGGAGGAGGGAGATGGAGAAGGAGAGGGAGGGAGAGGGAGAGAGAGAGCACATGCACGCTTGAGGGTGCTCAACATTTCTCACGGGTTTTGACAACTAATCCTTGGCATGGGGCCTTTCCAGGAGTGATGTTGAGGTACCCAGTAACAATTCATGGGAGAATATTTATTTTTCTCGCTCTTAGGTCTAGATGATTTTCTTAGAGTTACCAACACCTCTACCTCTTCTCTTACAATCTTATCACTTCCTGTTCTGCATAGATCACTGAGCCTTGAAGAGGGGTTTGATAAAGGCATTTGATGTAGGGCCAAGTGCTCTAAAGCATCTCACTTGCTACTCATATAGTGGCACAACTCTGTTCATAACTGTGCAGTGCAAGAGGGTTTTCTGACGAGGGCTAAGTGATTCTCTGATCTTAAAGCCAGCCTGGTATGGTGGCTGAAGTTGCCTAGGCACGAGTGATTCTGTCAGTCAACAAAAAGGAGTGTAGATAAGCTACGAAGAGAGGCTCAAAGGGTGGCAGCACTGAAAAGCTAGATGGACCCTGTTTTCATCTCTTAACTTCTGAGATATTTGAAATATCAAGTGGAAATTGGATACTGCTCTGAGTTAAATTGATTGCTTATCTGGCACAAGACACTTTATTCAATTTCATTAAAAACAAAAATGACAACAAAAATTATTTTAGAAATTTTTTATGACATGCACTACCTATATCTATCTGTCAATCTATCTGTCTGTCTATCTATCTATCTATCTATCTATCTATCTATCTATCTATCTATCTATCTATCTATCTATCTATGTGCTTCATCTTTCTTTAACTTCTCTTCTTTAAAGGTTGATACTTTGGAAGTGCATTCTCTGTTTACCCTCTCAGGTGCAAGCGCCAGCACACATATGCATGTCTGTGGATACACTCACATGATTGTCTCCAACAGTAGGAAACCCTTTGTTAACAGAGGCCACATGCAATAAAGCACAGAGTCAGTGACCTGAAGGTTAAATTCCTCAGCAGTAATCACTAAGCTTCTCTCCATTATGCTAGCAATCAAAAGATCAAGGATGCTGACATCTGGTACCTCCTTATCCAACACCTTTTAAGCTGTTTGGAAAAAGGCTTTTTATCTAAGAACAGTACAAACCTCTAGGAGTCTGTCACTTAAAGATCTGGAAACCTCTGGTACGATCAACTGTTCAAGCATGTTCAGAACAGATCTGGGCTAGAGAAAAATATTTCTATCCCATACTCCTTTTCTTTAGCTTCATAAAATGGACATTTGCAAAACATCACTTTTATACTATTTTGAAGTTTGCATCAAAGAGAAACATATGTGCTTTGTCAACATTGTAACTCAAATGGGAAGCGTCTTTAAAAACAAGTATATTAATTAAACATGATAGACATAATAGTGTATGTAAAAATTGCTTTTCACATGCACACAAAAAAAACCCTGAATAAACTAGCCTGATATACTTTTGTAGTAATTTACAATATTATGACAAATACAAACAAATTTAATATATAGACACCATTAGATAATATTAAGGGACAATAAACAATTATGAAGTTTAACAAAGCAATTTCTAATTGTACAGAAAATATTTTCTAAATTATTTCAATTATAAATATTTTATAGTAGGTTTGAAACTTTTAGAATATTTTCAAACATATTTTATAAAACAAAAATGTAACATGCTATTAAGTTTAATATAGAAAAATCAATATAGATAGTGAAAATAGGTTGGATTCTCTTATTCCTTTAGTAATTTATAAAATAGGTAATTAAACTTTAGTAAGTTATTCGACATGAGAGTATAGTAAGTAGGCACGACACTATTCTTTTCTTCAAAAGAATTAGGTCAAGAAAATTTAGAACAGTGACTTATTCTCATACCAAAGGATCACAGATTATTTATTTTTTCTTTTACATACCAACTTTGTATTCTAAATATATTCTACAATACTCTATGCAGAAAATGACTGTAATAGCCTTCCCTTTCTGGGATTAGTGCTAATGTAAGAGAAGACCCCATAAAAGTATCCTGTAGAGAGGCTCCTTGGTCTTGCAAACTTTATATGCCCCATTACAGGGGAACGCCAGTGCCAAGAAGTGGGAGTGAGTGGGTAGGGGAGCAGGGTGGAGGGAGGGTGTAGGGGACTTTTGGGATAGCATTTGAAATGTATATGAAGAAAATATCTAATAATTTTTTTTAAAGTCTCCTGTAAACGAAGACAGTTAGAGTTCATGTGTGCTATTGTGTCATTTAAAGTAGAAAGCAGTACCTTTTTTAAAAGGAGTTGTGGTAAAAGTGGAGTGCAGAGCTAGAAAGGCAAACATGTACCCATCATAGAAGAGAAGTCAATGCTCCATGAAGAAAGAGCACTTGAGCTCAGCCACCTAGGTTAGCTATTTACTTTAGCATCAAAGTGTGATCACCATTAATAAGGTTAATCTAGGAGAAAGTTATTCAAATAGAAATTTCAATGAGGTAAAGAATTACAGCCTCTTTCTAATGGAGAGGCAAAATTAGACTTGAAAAAGACTATATTCAAAGGATCAAGGGAAAATCTTGCAAGTTCAGGATAGGCAAAGGCATACAAATCTGCATGGTTGTAGATAAACTGGTTAAATGTGTCAGTAGAAATGAAACAAGACAGAGGAAGGATGACTTGATTTAAATGACTTAGGAAGAACTTTGATCTACTCAGCTGTATTGTAAAAATCTGAGGAGGCCCCAGAACACCAATGCTGCTATTCTCAGATAAAACATAATGTTTATTATTGGTTTTACATGAGATATTGGGGAGAATCAGTATACTCATGAACTACATTTTACAAGTAAAGCAGGTTATCAAAAATAGAAATTCCAAGCTTTTTCCTCTGATTCCAAAAATAGTAATTTGGAAAAATTGCAGTAAATTCAGTAGGGATGACTTACATGTAGGTCATTGATAGTGTCTTCCTAAAGAATCACTAGATAATTCTGGTGCTATCATCTCTTACACATTGCTCTGTGATTCTTCCATAAACTACACAGTGTGGTGTGAACTAGAAGGTACCAGGGTTTCTTGCACCTCTGAATATTTAGTTACTTCTCAATAGCATGCTGGGCTTAGGTGTTCTAACTCATTTTCAGGGTCATCGTGGTCCTCATTGTCATCATTGTCTTCTCTCCTCCTCCTCCTCCTCCTTGTAATTCTCTGACCCGTCCAGCAAGTCCAGTTATTCGAGGGTCTTGAGGGGACCTTCTCCTAAGAACCAAATGGGGGGATAAATAGAGACGAGAACCTCCTGCAATGAACAACACATGGAAGCAGTCTGAGTAACATCAAGGTCTCTCTGTATTAGCAAGGCTCAAGGTTTAAATGCACAAGCAAAAGGGGAAGTACTTCTCAGCAGGAGGAATGGGGCAGCTGAAATTCACCTCAGCAGGAGGGATGGGGCAGTGGAAATTTTTCTTTTGGCAACTACTGGGGAAGCAGGAACATGGCAATATCAGGATACATCTTGAGGTCAGGACATCCACGCTGACTTAGGGCTGGAACAATCTGTGGTTGTTCTCAGAGAGGTGCATCAGTGACCTGCTTTTGACCCCCTTTTCTTCTCGTGGAGAGAGGCCCAATTCAGAGATCAGGACAATTGTGTTGTCTTAATAGCTCCCAACAATTCTCCTCATTCTTCTTCTACTTCTTTCTCGACTCCCTCCCCCCCTCCCTCCTCCCATTCTCCTTCTCTTTCTTCTCTTCTTCCTGATCCTCTGTCTTTTTTCTTCACTTTCTTTGTCTTTATTTGTACCTTATACAATACATCCCTACTGCAGCCTCCCATCCTCAAACTTCTTCTTTTCCTCACTTCCCCTTTCCAGACATACTGCTCCTCCTTTTCTCTTCAGAAAAAGAGCAGGCCTCCTAGTGACATCAAGGAAATATGGCCTAACAAGATGCAATAAGACTAGGTGCAAACTCTCATTCAAAGGTTGGATGAGGCAACTCAGTAGGAGGGGAATGAGCCCAATAAATAGGCAAAAGAGTGAGAGACACTAATAGCCCCACTGGTGGGAATCACACAAAAATCCACAAGCTAAGTATCTACAACAAGTATGCAGAGGAAACATCCAACTTCTTAGCTACAGCTGTCAGTTCTTCAAGAGGCAAGGATCTTGCAATATTTCTCACTGTATCTATATAATTTCCAAGACATTATTTTGTCCTTTTGCTTTTTTTCATGAGATATGGTACTCAATATTCTTTCAAGAAAAAAAAAAAAAAAGAACTTACAGGTCATCTGTGGGTAGTGTCATTAGTTAAAACCATCAATGTTCAAACCTTCAAGATTGATCACAGGATGCATTTTGCTGTCACTCTGTCACTTTTTGACTTTTTGAAAATTTCTCAGATCACTACGACAGAAGAAGGCTGTTCCTACTAGTTAGAGTGCCTGCTTGTCCTTCTTGCTTTCCTCCCTTCATTCCTTCTTTCTTCCTTTCTTCCTTCCCTCTTTCCCTTCCTTTCTTCCATTTTGTTCTTTACATTTTCTATGATCGAAAGATATTTGTAGAATAAATGTAACTTGGGATGGATAAGTAGGTGAATAGATGGATAGATGTATGGGTGGACACTCCAGAAGAAGAGTTAGAGGTAAAAAATAAAATATTATATGTAAAGAAATGAGAAGACAAAATTTACTTGTATAAAGTTTTATTATGATTTCATCTTTTAAAATATCTAGTCATTTTCAGTATTATTGTGTCATCTACTTTTCAAAGTGGAATAGGAAAATTACATATAATATGAATAAAATGCATGTCTTTCTATGGGCCTATAAATACAAACCTACACACAGACATATTCATGTGCGCATGTTATTTTCATTTAAAATTATTTTATTATAATTATCTGTGTGTGGATGTCCATGTGCATATGTGTGAGCCTGACCATGCATGTGACAATATATGTGTGTATGTATGTATGTGTGTTTGTGTGTTCACAGATCCTACAGAAGCAAGATCAATGTGGTGGATCTGTTGGACCTGGAGACAAAGAATTTCAAACATAGATGTTCAGCAGCCAATCAAGAAGAACAGTAGGACGTGTGTGGTGGAATACGCCTTTAATCCCAGCACTTGGTAGGCAGGCCGATTTCTGAGTTTGGGCCCAGCCTGGTCTACAAAGTGAGTTCCAGGACAGCCAGAGCTACACAGAGAAACCCTGTCTCAAAAAAAAAAAAAGAAAAAAAAAAAAAAAGAAAGAAAGAAAGAAAAGAAAAGAAAAGAAAAGAAGAAAAGCAGTAAATGCTTTTAACTGTCATCTCTTTAACTCATGTATATTATTTTCATATTTTATTTTGTTATGTTAGATCTCCTACTATGGACAACAGATATACTGAGACATGGTTTGAACCACACAATGAATCTGGTAGAAAATTGAAACCTTTGATAGTTAAGAAACAAAAAATAGTATATCTAGCAAGGGACAATAATAGAATTTCTATGTTCTCCTTTGTTCAGAAAGACACACTGATACAGAATAAAGATGCATTTCAATTGTTACGTTAGTAATTAGTCACAGAAAAGATTAAAGTATAATTATATCTATGTATACCAATTCCTACTCACCAAGGTCTTCATTTGCTTGTCAGTTTTTATTAAAATAATTTTATTTTATTTCATTGTAACCTTTCAGAATCATCTCCATTTAACTTTAAGTTAACTTTGTGGTTTTCTCCTATTTCTGTTGCCTTTACAACAGGATAGACATTAATTTATCACAATTCCTTTTTAAAAGGAATTTATTCCACATATATATTGGAATTTCACATAAAACCAAACACAAAGGAATGGCAGGATGGTGTGATAGATGGCAATTGTTTCTAAGTAAAAGAGTCTTAAAGATAATGTAATTACACAAATGTTTATTTTATTACACCCTCTGTGTGGAATTCTTCAACAGATGTAATAAACAGTCAATTACCTCAGTGACTGGTAACACCCAGTAACCTCTGGAACCAAATCTGTCCAATGCTTCCTGAGGCAGACATCTGAACTTAAAAGCAAGCGTTGCCCTATCCACCACTGTTCAATTAATCAAATGCTAATTGCCTTGATAAGACCCACATTGGCTGTCTAAGTCATTAAGCTTTATCTTGCCAAAGCTGCCGGTGCCACCAAGGTTTTCCTCCTGCACACAGCATCTGTTTACAGAGCCTTGCAGATGACAGAAGTGTGTTACTACTGGATTGTTGTATTTTCAGACAAGCACTTGAAATATGGATAGATTAATCTGTTTAAAAATTGGAGGAGACTGGCACACTCGTTTTAGAAGCAAATTTTTCCTTTTTCCTCTGATTGTATTTGATTAAAAAAAAAAAAATCTGGAAAGCAAATTGACTGCCCTGATAATGAAGGAATTTGGCTCTTTATCAAAGTGAGATACTGACTTTGTTTCTATGGGACAGAACTATTTATCTCTACATGCTCCACTTCAATCTGAGATTTTTTTCCTCTCTAAAAGAGTCATAGATGATGGCCAGCAATTACATGATGGTAGGTTTTCCTGGAAAAAAAAATGCCTTGGATCCCTAGGTTCACTCACTGACTTGCTGAGTGATTCACCTTGAAGGGCCATTTTATTTGATGTTCTGCGACCCAGAGCCTTGACACGGCTATAATTCCCAGAGAGCCTCTTGGCACTAGGAATCTGTCATTCACAGTTGCAATAGACAGGCTTATAGGATATTAAGTCTTATTCCTCTTTTTTCCTTTCTGAAAGTTGTTTTATTAAATAAAAATAACAGTAAACACAAAAGGCAGGCATATTCAACTTTGTTTTGTACTTTATCTAGTATTTTTTAAGAAAAATAATATATGATTTAAATTAATGTCAGAAAAGTCATTGTGAGTAGGCTACTTAGATAACATCATGAATCATATTAAAATTGACAGTGCATTGGAGGTTTTAATGGTGCTATCGGAATAGTGTCTATTAAACAGTCTTCATGAAAGATTTATTTTCTTATAAGAGTTATATTTTCGTGAACATTTACAATGAGCAATGCTTACTTTCCTGTTTTTAATGTGTATACCATGAATACCTGTGTGAGGTATAGGAATGTGTGTGTATGTGTGTATGTTTGAACATATTTATGTGGTAATGAGCAGATATACATATTTGTGAAAGACAGAGTTCAATGTAGTATGTCTTCTTCATCATCCCTTTTCTCTCCACTATAAGTTTTTAAGAAGTCTCTCAATGAGTCTTAGCTTATTCAGCTGGACTAAATGACCATGGATCCTTAAGAATTCTCACATCTCTAACTCCTTATTGTTAGGATTAAAGGTGGTCTCCTAAGGCTAGTCCTGCGGAACCAGACACTACAATGCATTTTCAAAATTATATTAGAATCTAATAGTGTTTACAAAAACTTCTATATGAAGAAAAAAACGTGTCCCTGACAACACTCAGGTTTTTACACAGGACTAGGGATTCAAACTGAGGTCTTCTTCTCACAGCAATGACTTTATCAACCCAAACCAACTCTCAAACCCATATTGTATATATTTAAGTGAAGGAGTAAATAGTATAATGACCCACTGTGCCTTAGTTGTGGTTTTACTACTGTGAACAGACACCATGACCAGGGCATGTTTTATAAAGGACAGCATTTAACTGAGGCTGTCTTACATGTTAGAGGTTCAGTCCATTATCATCAAGGTGGGAGCATGGCAGCATCCAGATAGATATGGGACTAGAGAAGCTGAGAGTTCCACCTTTTGTTCTGAAGGCAGCTAGGAGAAGACTGGCTTCCAGGCAACTAGAATGAGGCTCTTAAAGTCCACATCCACAGTGATACACCTACTCCAACAAGGCCACAACTCCTAATGCTTCCACTCCTTAGGCCAAGCATATTCAAACCATTACATCCACAATGTAGACACTCACCAAACTATACTTAGTCATTTCACAGGATAGTTTGTGATAGCTTCATTTTAAGAGATCAATAATTGATTTTATTACATCAGGTAACTGCATTACTGCACATTCTGTTGAGGTGAGAACAAAATGAAAACAATGATTTTAGTCTTTCGGGACATAAATTCTGGACAGAGGGGCAATGTATTCTTAAAATTGCCATCTATTTTCTATTAAGCTAATTAAACATTTTCATTTGAGTTTATCAGCATTTTTTAAAGGTTAGTGATAAATATAAAGATAAAATAGTAATTACTAGAACGAATGACAGGTAAGATCTAAGATAAATATATATGTAGTCTCCCCTCCCCCAGCCTGAAACCTGCTTGCTCAGGGGTGGAGCTTCCCGCTCAATCTTTCTGCCACGCCTACTGCTGGAACCTGCCACTTTGCTGTTCCGAAGCCATCACGTGATCACCCTGCTACTGGACTTCAAGATTATTTGGCAGGAATTGGGCCCCTCCCCCTTCCTTTATAACGGAGTGCCGAAATAGTAAAAATTGAACCTTGAGCAGAGAGCTTTGTCTTGGTTCCTTCCTTATCTCGCGCAGCCCAGCCCCTCTTCTCTTCCAGGTTTCCAAAATGCCTTTCCAGGCTAGAACCCAGGTTGTGATCTACTGGCCAGACATAATATATATATATATATATATAATGTGTATGTTGGTGTATGGAACATATACATATGCATAACTGTGCATGTATAGGTAATTAAAACTTACAAAATCTCCCACTTTCAATAAAAAAATTTGCAACCCTATGTATTACATTAATGTGGTATGATTTCTACATATAAATACATAAACATGTGAGAGCAGTCTATGTATGATGTAAGGTATTATAGGAAAGAATCTAAAGTTTTGATTTTCTTCCCTGGCTTATTGTTTTGCCATAGTAAAGTAAAATTGATATGACCAAATACTAATATTTTAAAATTACAGACTCAGAGTCAGTCAGATTTCATTGACAAATATATTTTAATATGTTTAAATGTTTTGCCAATATTCTGGCTAATAAATGAGATTCTTGTTACTAAAATGCAACTTCTTTTATAAATTGAGATTCAGGAGTCAATTTATCAAAGAAGTGAGGACTCAAATCTGTGAAAAGGGGAAATTTTCTGTTAACCTTAGAAAGTGGCTCATGGATGGTAAATACCATCAGATTTGTGTATAAATCTGTTCTGTTCCTTCTCCCATTTTGATCAGAACTGACTTTTATTGTGTGTTATACAGAAGGAAAATAATAACTTGGTTTCTGTCTTGGTATATCATTACAGGGATTGATGTTATTAAGATTAAATATATCTGTGTGAATTATATATCTCTATGTCATAAATAAAATCCCATCCTAGTAGTCTTGATACCCACATAGATATTGTAAGTTTTGGAGAGATATTGGTGTATACTATTCTTTAAGTGTAATTGTCTGTATATTGTGTTTTAGGATTTCTAGATCAGAAATCACAGACATTCTGTTGTACAGGTTGGAAAAGTCTGCGAATCAAGAAAACCCCCATTCCTGTGAGGTGGTTTTTTTTTTTTTTTTTCTTGATTTGTTTGTTTGTTTGTCTTTTTCCTCAGAGTTAGAAATCAAGGAGAAGGCATAAAAGCATCAGAGTGCACAGTGTAACAGAAAGGTGATCAAATAAATACCAGGTACTTTACACATGGCGCCAGTGCTTACCACTTTCAGCACAGTCCTTACTTTCTCTTTATCTCTAGTCTGCCTCGCACTGCAATGAGAGCTCCTGACATTAGGACTTTGAGAGCAGCAATGCTTCCTGTGGTTTCCTGATTAGAGTTCCCCATGGGATGTTATCTCAGGCAAGTTAATACACCACTCTGTGTGGTTACCAATGTCAGTGTGCTGTGATCCCGTCTTTACTGCACATCATCAAATGTCTCACAGTATCACAAAGCGTAGATGTGTGATGCCTTGCTAATACTTTCTAATAAAGCTCACTGTGATTGTGTGCATGAGGAGGTCCACCTGCATATGCTTGCAAAGTCTTACCTAATAGCAATAAAACAATTTTATTATGTAATACAACTAACATAACCTGAAGCTTTGGTGAGGATTGCTTGCTTCCTGATTGAGTTTATTCCAACAATGTAACTGAGTCATAAGTGTCCTGGGACTTTATTTTGAAACTACTGGAAGAGACAGAGAAAATTTATGACAATTTAAATTTATTAAATATTGAAATAAAGCACCCAAACTAAAAGAGAGTTCATTTCCATAGCCCTCATAGAAAATAGAATTTGAAGCAACAGAAAGTAGTAAATGGTCAATTGAAGAAAAGAAGAGCAGTTGACAATTATGTAAATAATGAGATCGGTCACCCCAAAATTGAAGATGAAATTGGGCTTGTAGATAGGGATATGGGCACATCAAAAGTTTAACATCAATGGTACCTTACTCAATATGCATGTCGGTCTTTTATGTAAAGAAAAGTGTGTTTTTCGTTTCTTCAATCCCCTAGCTATACACAATGGTGAGTAGCAAATTTCCCTTTATTTTGATTCTGAGAATATGGTGCTATACTTAGAGCATTGTTCTTTTACATTTTGATTAACTTTGATTTATGAAGGTGTGAGAAAAAACACCATGACACTTGCAAAGTAAAAGAATGGTTCAAGCTGACCATGTATTTTATTTCAACAATCTTCAGTCAAGGTTGTGGAGACACATAATGTTTGCTCTTCATCAGTGTCACTGGAGCTATCTCCATACCCTGCGGTGACAACAGTCATATGTCATAGTTACACTGACCTCTCAAGAATTGCTCATGAGGCCTGGCTCTGGAAGTGAGGACACCTTACTTTTGGAAATTCATACATGTGTCTCAATTTGTTGCAGGTTTTTCCAAGGCTGTCAGTCATCTTAGATGAAATGCAGGAGTTCTGCCCGGGCCACATGAGCTTTGCTCTCTTCTTTCACTCACAGTATTGTTGTTAGCAAACCTACTATATAATCTTAGGGAAAGATATTTTTAAAAAATGGCAAGAATTACTCATTTCTCATAGTGTAGGAGCTTTTTTTAAGCAGGTGAACTCTGTTTTTATATATGATTCCGGCAAGGATGCCATGCTAATGTTCATAATATATGTTATTGCCTCATAAGCCAGATAGTCAACAAATTTAAAACTTTGACAATTTCTCCTCGGATAATTTAAAAAGTATATTTATCAGGATGAATGTAATTCAAAACTTCAATAATATTAAGAATAGGAGACTGTGTTTGAAAGTAAAATAATATTGTGCACAAAATGTAAAAAAAGGTGATTGCTGTCTATTTGTTAGATATTTCCATGCAGATTCTGAATATTTATATCTTTTTAGTAAAATAAAAGAAAACGATTTTCAGTATGAAGTTGGGACCTACTGATCTTCATAGGCTATTCTTCTCTTCTACTTCTAGTCCAGAAATTATACAGGTTTTCAGGAAAAGCAGAAAACTCCTGGCTGTAGTGTCATAAAATGTCATGAATTTTACTTGGCATGAACTAGGTTTGTGAGCTTAGTAGTATAATTCAATTACACTAGAAATTATCATTCTACACTTGAAAGTTAAAAAGAACCATATACTTATTCGGTTTAAATTTAAATTTACTTTATATATGACAAACAAGTATTGTTTAAAAAACTGTGGAGGTTTGAGTGTGTTGACTAGGCAGTGATAGGGAATGTTTGTTGAAGTAGGTGTGGTCTTCTAAGAAGTGTGTGACTACGAAAGTGGGCTTGGAGACTCTCCTCATAGATGCCTGAGAGATTCAGTCTTCTCCTTCAAGCCTTCAGGATGAGATGTAGAACTCTCAGCCCCTCCAGCACTGAATGTTTTCCTGCTTCCCACCATATTGCTAATGGACTGAACCTTAGAACCAGTAAGCCAGCCCCAAATAAATGCTGTCCTTTATAAGAATTGCCTTTGTCATTGTGTCTCTTTACAGCAGTGGAAACCCTAACTAAAACACCAACCAATGTAATATAATCAGTTTTATAGAAACACAGAGCTTTGAAATATGCAGAAGAGTTTGTTTATGAACATCCTTGGCCCTATACTGAAAGGCACATCCTCTTTCTAACATCACAGCCCAATTTCCCCAAAGCATCAAGACTTCCAAAGCTGTGCTCTAGGAATTACCCAGAATTCAATCTGCTTGAAGACGTTGTTCCTCGCAGAGCAGAGTAAATATAGACTTTGAAATAGAATGTAAAAGATTTCAGAAGAAAATTCATTTTCATTATAGAATTTTGTACTCTAAAGCACACAGAAAAAAATATAATGAAATTTAAAATAGCCAAGCTAAGTTAAAGTGTACAGTCATGCAGTTCTTTTATTTTAACCCAGGTAAACAGATCACATTGTTTTGCTTTAAATAAGGTATTATTTCTTTGCTTCAAATAACTCATCGAGCACTGGGGAAAATTCTTTATTTTCTAAAATATTTGCTGTGTAAACATCAGCCCCTGAATTTGATTATAGAAAAACATGGTAAAGTAGCTTCTATGACCCAGTATAGGGAAATGCCAGGGCCAGGAAGCAGGAGTGGGTGGGTTGGGGAGCAGGGGAATGGTGGAGGGGATAGGGAATTTGGGGAGGAGAAACTAGGAAAGGAGAAAGCATTTGAAATGTAAATGAAGAAAATATCTAATAAAAAAAATCAAGAGATGGTACTATTTTTTTTTTTTTTTAATTCACGGACTGGGAAGGCAGAGACAGGGGATCCCTGAGCCTATGATTCTGTCAATTCACTGAGTTTGTAGCATACAAATTCCAATGAGATAATCTAATAAAGAAAGGGAAAGGAGAGAAGAGGACAGAAGAAGGTAGGGGAGGAGTGGAAAGTGGAGAAGAGCAGGGAGAGGAGGGGAGGAGAGAGTAGGGGATGATAGTAGAGGACAGGGAGAGAAAGAGGAGCGAGGGGGCAGGAGAGAGAGGGGAAGGCAGGGAAGGGGAGGAGAGGAAAGGAGAGAAGTGAGGGGAGGGGAGGAGAAGAAAGGTGGCAGGGGAGGGGAGGGGAGGGGAGGGGAAGGGAGGGGAGGAGAGGGAGGACTAAGGCACAAGGGAAGGAGAGGATAACAAAGGGGAAGAAAGGGGTTGGGAAGAGCAAAGAGTATAGGAGAGGAGAGAAAAGGAAAGAAAAACCAAGAGGAAATGTGACATAGTTATAGAAATAAGAGAAATGAAGGAATTAAGAAAGAGAGGATAGAAGAATTAAAAAAAAAGAAAGATGGGAGAGAAGGTGTGTTGAGAAATATGTATAATTGAAGGAGAGAGACAGAGACACAGATATCAACAAAAAGATGAGAGAGATTTTGTTTTCTTAAAATGAACCTTATTTATATGTCCTAGCTCTCACTGTAAAGAAAGCTGATTTCTCTTCTGCCAATCATAAAATTACATTTAATTTGTGCATTTAAAATTAAGTCTGGATTGGGTGATAGTTTGCATTTTGTTTAATATCTAAGGAAAATATATATCAGTTAATTCCAACTCATGGATTCTGTGTAATTCAGACAATGTAGTTAACCATGTGGTAAGGAGTAAACATTATTATTCTATGGTGAATTTTCTATTTCCCATATAATATTTTTTCACATATGCCTTTTTAAAACAGAATATGCAGGAAGGCTTTCCCCAAAATAATATAAATAAGAATATTTCAGAGGATATATGTTGCAGAATATTAATACTTAAGCCTCTTTTGATCCCTGAGTATTACCTATAGCTTTTTTTGAATCAGATACTTTACTCTTCTCACAATAAAAGCAACAGTGACTGAGCAAAAGAGCAATAAGCAAGGGAGAATAAGTGTAACACATTTGCTTAATTGCAGATTTCCATTCACGTCACCACATATAACAGTCTAGCTGCAGAATTTAAGCTATATAATGATTTTTCATGGCACAGAAGAACATAAATATTTTTTCACTGATATTTGATAAATTTTTGTAAATCCAATTTTATAAAATGCATTTACTATCTTTAGCTTTTGCGGTGGTAAGATTAATTTCTTAAATGAAAATTTTACCTACTTGATAAAAAATTAACAAGCAAATATTTATTACCTTTCACTATATGACTTTTTAACATGAAAACATTGTTTTTTGAAATAAAGTTTAATGTGAGACAATTAAGTTTTAGTAAGTCTTATAAAGTTCGCAAGAAATTGCCTATATTTTAACACATAAATGAAGGTACTTATGTGCCTTAGCACTGAATACTCTTTATTTAGTTAATTTTTAAATTTCCTTTTAAAATACTACTAGGGAGAAATATACTTTATCTTCCACAAAAACAAAACAAAACAAAACAAAACAAAAAAAAACAAAAAAAAAACGAGTGAGAAACAATTAACTATTTTTTTTTAAATATTGAGTTTATGGTAGTGATAATGTGATGTAATTTAAATTGTTTCCATTAACTCACAATGAATTTTTTTTCTTCAAAACTTTTATAGACCCATCCTTCTACACAATCGCTCTTTGAAGCCCAAGGCTACTATTTATGAAATTTATGTGTGTATACCATTGTCTGTTATAAAATTCTTATGAGATACACTAATATGAGAATTTTGGGACTATCTCATTTTATTGAATCTTTTGGAACAAAACAACTGAGTATATAATTACATGAATATACATGATATTCTTTCATTGATATTTCTATTTCTATTGAGACTTGGTAAAGAAGCAAAAAACATTACCTATATCAAGGTTTCATTTGTTCCAATGTCGTCACATTTGAAAAGCAGCTGACTATCTTTGTCACTAGATAAAAATGCATAACTTTCACCTAATCTCAAAGGGATAGGCATAGGAAATACATAGGCAGCAATTTTCATGTGATTCCTAATGTCAGCAATGCCATCATTTGATTTGAAATTCAAAGTGAATTCTACAGAGTTTAGAGTTTACAATGCCTCTTGACCTAAATGTCACAAAATTTGATATAGGAAACAAAAACTATTCATTCATAAATTTACATATAGATGGTGTGCATAAGTCACTGTTTCTGACGTTTATTTCATAGTGCTCTATAACATCTTTCAACACTACTTATTGCCTTTTTTTATTTCCTTCTAATTAACAAAACCTTCTCAATGATAGAATAAAGCTGAGAGTAAAAGCCCTCCTCATGTGATGATTTACGCTTTTGAAGTGGTCTTAAATGAAGGCTCAAGCTTTTGTTTGGACTGCCTCTATGTCTCTGTTTCTATTAGTTTAATTGCTATCACTCTGAATTCCCCATGTTATTCCCATAAAAAATTTGCAAAATTTTTATAGTTTTAAATTCTCTCCATATGTTGCTTCCTTTGGCCACCAATTCACTCTAGGAGTTAAAGAAGACACTCTATGTGTCTTTTTATTGAAAAGTTTGTCACCTGACTATTCCCTGGTATTTGTGAATTTTGTTAAAATCGTTAAAGTTCTAGTCTAAAAGTGGGTTGTAAGCAGCTCTTTCTATGAAACCTTATGTCATGAGTCAAAGGAGGATTTTCTAAGAGAAATGAAGTTAGGAAGTATTAGGAATTCTCTCAGGCCTTTAGGTCAGCTAAGCAAACTACCATTCTGAGTCCCAAAGAAAGTAATTTCCATATTTCTTTGGGATTACTTTTTTAAGAAAATAAGACATAAATTTAAATAATACACAAAAATTAGAATATTATTCATTTGTTGATGCTGTGTAAACATGATATTGTTTGAAAGCATCATGTCCACGGCACATAGAAAATGGGAGCCAAAATGGAGTTTCTTTCACGATTAGTTGTCTTGCTATTTTGCTTGTTCTGAAAAGAACAATAAGAATATCTATGTCCTTTTATGCAGACAATAACATGGGGGTCTGGTAGATCCATCACAGTGTAAACACTCAGATCCCTTCCATCATAAATGAAGATTATGAATCCAACCCTACTAGACAGCCATAATTCCCCAGACTTTGAGAGCTGAGTGTAAACACATTCTGTGGCACTCTAGGTGAACACTTTTAGAGTCAGCATGTGATTCTATTTATATTCTGTTTAAGGAAAGGGAAGTTCTAAGCTTGTCTCTGAGGGAAGCTCATGGTAAAAGGTGATAAAACTAAAGTAAATTAACCTGGAACAATTCTAGAAATAAACTTTCCTTGTCAGACAGTCAACTTTAAGAGTTGTTGGTAGCACACTGTGTAGCTCTCCAGATGGACAGTTTCGTTCCGGAAGCAGATGATAAGTGAAGATTACAGGAAGTGTGCTTTGGGTGTTCTGATCTCTAATGCCAGCAACTTGAGAAACTGGTAGGGATTGCAAATTCAACCTTGCCTGGGCTATAGACCAGTGCAGGGTAGGCTGGGGAAATTTACCAGGAGCTTGGATAAGTATGACCAAGAGCTATATCTTATTAGCCAAGTGATTGCTTGGAACTCATTTGGCTCTGAGTTCAGTGACCAGTAACATCAAGAATAATATGAAAGAGGAACAGGAAAATGATGAGGAAGATGAATATTTACTGGTAGAATGTCTGGCCAATTACAAGTTACAAAGCACTAAAACTTTGTAAGTTGTTTTCCACTGGGATTAATTTGAGATTCTTATACAGTGTGCTTTTGTCATACCCTTTTCCGAAGACTTGAGGAGGATCTTTGCTTCTCAAATTCACAAAATTCCATACAATGATTTACCTGTGTATACTAATGGTACTCAGACCCTGAAATTCCTGACTTAATCCCTTATGTGGTCTTTGAATACCATTTTAAATTATTTGCTTATTTCTGAGATTGAAATATAAAACATAATTTTCTTGTTTCCTTTCCTCCCTCTAAACCAGTGGCTGTTGACATTTCTAATGCTGAGAATCTTTAATACAATTCCCCATGCTATGGAGACACCCAACAATAAAATTATTTTAATTTCTACTTCATAAGTGGAATTTGCTACTGTTATGAATTGTAATGTAAATATCTGTCTTTTCTGATGGTCTTAGATAACCTTTGTGACAGGGTCTTTCGACCCACAAAGGAGTCACAGCCCACAGGTTGTACTTTTCTAAGCTCTGTTCTAAGTCTTCCCATATATCCCTCTTGTTTCTCCTTCAAATATGTGGTCTCTGTTTTTTTCATTAAATGTTTACACACACACACACAAACACACATACACACACACACACACACACACACACACACACAAATATATGCACACAGTCTAAATACATAAAATACAAAGTGCTTAGCCTGTACAATGCAGCCTGTGTGTATTTTCAGAGCTGGTCATAGGTTTTGTAAGAAAAACTGGTGTACACTTCATTGGGGAAAATATTTCTCTGATCATAGTATTCCAGCTTTTTATCAATGACTCCAGCTTTAGTGGGTTTCACTTAAAGACTTCTTGGCTTTCATCACTGTTATCCCCCTTTCTAGGGTTTTCCTAGTTCATCAATTTATCTTTAATAGCATTTTATACATTCTTTGGTCCATAAAGACTTTTTAGGTCCATAAAGATATTAGGTTTCTAGAGAAGACAACTTTTACCATGATTTAGTGACTTTTTTATTGATAACTTTCAGAAAGAAGTTAAAGTGCAGAAAGTTCCAAAGCAAATAAATAGATTTTTTTAAAAAAAATTCATATAGTTAGTTATACAGTGCTGGGTGTTGGAAGGCAGGTTGGGAGGAGATGGTAGGTGGAATCCATGGGAGACACAACCAAGGGGTGGTGTGAAGCTCCAGCTCTTTGGTTGCTTCAGAGCTAGGGATGATATTGAGCAATCTGGTCTAGGAGAACAGAGAAAGAGGGTCTACTGAGATTTTTCTAAGGATCAATAAGTGCTCTAATTTAGAGCACAGAATACATTATATTATCTAAATATCATGGGTATGAAATCGCTATCAACCATTTCCAACTGAAAACTTTATGGGTTTCTATAAAACACCCATGGTTAAAAGATTTCATTGTATTATCTCCCTCACACAAGGACATGTAGAGCTCCTGAATTTTTGCGTAAATATATGCTTTTCAAAAATTTCAAGTTGATTAAATTATTGAAATATGTGGATAGACATGTATCTGAGAGCAGGCACATGGGTGTACATTTCAGATGGGAAAGACAGTGCTCAACCTTCTGTGTAGTTCCCTGTGTTTCCACCCCTTTGTATTTGTTGAGACATGGTCTAGACATTGGTTTGTAGATGATCTATTTGGCTACCTGTGTTAGCCACTGAGCCTTTGAAATGTGCCTGACTCTACTTTGCTTGTGCTGAGATCAGAAGCACAGATGATCATTGTGGCTTTGTGTGTGTGAAAGAGAAAGGGATAGATAGATGATAGATAGATAGATAGATAGATAGATAGATAGATAGATAGATAGATAGATAGGGAGAGAGAGAATGACACACAGAGAGAGACAGAGAGACAGACAGAGAGAGAGAGACAGAGAGAGAGACAGACAGAGAGAGAGACAGATAGAGACAAAGAGAGAAACAGAGAGAGAGACAGAGATATGAGAGTATTGCATGCATACAAGCAGCAACCCAGAGGTTGTTGTCCAGTACTTTGTAAATTATGTATGTACTTTACTTTTCTGAAACAGACTCTGCCAATGAACCTCACTCACAGTTGTAGCTGGATTGCTTGCATGAAAGCCAAGGAAGGATCTACCTGTCTCTGCATCTCATTTTCTGAGTTACAGACTTGTAAATCCACATTCATGCTTTTGCAGCAAGCCCATGGCTTTCTGATGTATTACCCCTGCACACCCCGTCAATCTTTTTGTTTTTTGTTTTTTAAATATGATTTCATGGGTAAAAATCTAAAAATCGATCCTCATACTTTGCAAGTACTCTACCAACTAAGTTCTCATCACCACCCTAGCCCTAACTCAAGCTTTTATCTAATTAATAAAACCATTTATTATTTTATTTTACATAGCTCATTGCAAACTTCCCTCTACACAACTATATTTTAAAATACTATTTACAGAGTAACAACCCAGAAAAGATGAATGAAATCAACTTTCCCTACTCTTTACAGAGTGAAAAAAAATTCTTTTTTTTTTTTTTTTTTTTTTTTTTGGTTTTTCAAGACAGGGTTTCTCTGTGTAGCCCTGGCTGTCCAGGAATTCACTTTGTAGACCAGGCTGGCCTTGAACTCAGAAATCCGCCTGCCTCTGCCTCCCGAGTGCTGGGATTAAAGTTGTGTGCCACTACGCCCGGCTCAAAATATATGTTCTTCACAAAATAAAAGGACAATATATTTAGAGTTTTCTAAATGAACCAGTGATTGCATAGAAAAGGTTGTTTTGTTCATGCATTATTAAATTTTCTGAACCTTGAACTAAAGCAGTCTCCAAGATCAGAGAAAGGCACATGTGATGTAAGGTTCTCTCTAGATTTTGAAGTATATATTCCTAGATGAGAAAAACATAACATATGTGCTTTGCAAATTAATCTGTTCGTAGAGGTAATAAGATGGGAATGTGGATAAGAACAGATTTATTATCCACAGAATTTGGCATCTGTAATATTAATAAAGATAAGTGGGATAATATAAAATATTTTTACTAAAATAGCATTTTAGTACAATGACATGTACATCACAGTTGGGATTAAAGAATATTATTTCTGGTAAGCATGTGGTAAATATTTTTAAATATTCTTAAGATAAATTTATTCACATTTTAATATTTAATTGAAGAAAAATTTGCAAAATGAATGTAATCAACTTTCATATCAACTTAAATATAAAATTTATTAAGATGATGCATAATTATTATATCAAGCTATATCATCATGGGAGGTAGAGGGAGGAGGCACTTGGGAGGGGGAAAATGGGGCAAGATCAGGTGTGGGAGGAGACAGGGGAGACTTACAGAGGGTCAGGAAATTGAATAGAGAGGTATAGCAGTGGGGGATGGGGAACCACCAGAAAGTCCCAGATGCCAGGAAATCACGAGGCTCCCAGAACACAGTGAAGATGCCATTAGGTGAAATACTCAACCGAGGGAAGAGAAAAACCCATAGAGACGATATCCAGAGGTTACTCACGGCCCCTGGTTGAGGGATGGGGCCACCCACTCATCTCCAAAGTTTTAACTCAGAATTTCTCCCGTCTAAAGGAAATACAGGGACAAAGAGTAGAGCAGATACTGAAGGAAAAGCCATCCAGAGACTGCCCCACCTGGGGATCTATCTTATATGCAGCCACCTAACCCAGATACTATTGCTGATGCCAAGAAGTGCTTGCTAACAGGAGCCTGTTATAGCTGTCTCCTGAGAAGCTCTGCCAGAGCCTGACAAATACCGAGGCAGATGCTTGCAGCCAACTATCAAAATGAGCACAGGGACCCAATGGAGGAGTTAGGGGAAAGACTGAAGGAGCTGAAGGGGTTTGTAAACCCATAGGAAGAATAATATCAACCCAACCAACCATGCCCTCAAGATTTCCCAAGGACTAAACCACCAATCAAAGAGTACAGATGGAGGGACCTATGGCTCCAGCTGCATATGTAGCAAAGGATGGCCTTATCCGGCATCAATGGGAGGGGGAGCCCTTGGACCTGTGAAGGCTTGATGCCTCATAATAGGTAAATGCTATGGCAGAGAGACAGAAGTTGGTTGGGAGGAGAAGGAACACCCTCATAGAGGCAGGGGGAGGGGAGTAGGATAGTGGGTTGGAGGAGCAGAAACCAAGAACGGGGATAATATTTGAAATGTACATAAATAAAATATCCAGTCAAAATATGTATTAGAAACCACATTTTTTTCCAGCAAAAAATATTTATTGAAATGTAAATAGCAGAGCAGTTAAGCTCTGGACATGCATGGGTATCAGTCAAAGTGCAGACTAATTTTATTTTCCAAGAGATGATCAAGCATGGTATGAGCACATTAGAGAAAATAAATAGCCTACCCCACTTACGGTTCTTAAACTTCACTCTCAGCCTTTTGGTGCTTATGTTTTGTGTACTAGCTGTATTTCTGAAATGCAGCGTCTGGAAATTCCATCAAGGACCATAGCTGCGAAGCTATAATATATGTTCATTGACAGCAGAGGTTTTTATGAGATTCATGAAGCTTTAGGAATTTAGCACAAAAGTGGCTGTGATGGTAGAATGTCCTCTCCCTAAGCGAGCACTCTGAATGCATAGGGCGGTACATCACAGCAGATCAATAGCCTGCATGATGTACTGTCTCGTGGCAAGCCTCCTTTCTGAGTACAACACATAATAGATCAATAGCAAAATAATTCCAAGCATAAAGTCACCGGCAGATAATTGCACATGAATTATTTTCATTGAATATTTTCACCTGATATTTCAGCTCACTTTAAACATACACTAGGCTGGAAATATATGTCATAGGTAAAGCTCTTGACCAGCATGTGTGAGGTCATTTCTAAGTTCAATTCCATGCACTACTAAAGTCAATCAATCATACAAATAACTAAAATGTCAGAGCAATAAAATTTAAATAAGTAATGAACTCTTTTAAATGATACACTTCCATTAGAAACCTTTTCTTGTCTGTTAATTTTACTAAGAGATTCTTTCATCTTATTTTTGAAAACTTACTTTCTTACTAGTATGTAGCAAATATAGAACCAAGGTAGTCTAATAGATGGTTTGTTTTACTTTTGAATTAGTTACATTTTTAGTACTTATATCACCACATTAACTGTCAGGATCAGTCTGAAGTGGTGCAGATACAAATATAATGACCAAGGCAATCGTATCTTCAAGCTGTAAGCCTTCTAAATGTTGAAGTTTCATACAGAAAGCCCTAAAGACACTACGTAGGAGTCACAGTGAAGCAACCTGTAATACTCACTGTGAGTGAAATAGTGTGGTGGTTATGGGATGCTTTTAAAATGAATACAGATCTAGAATAATATTATAGAGATTTTAAAATTAGTACCAGAAATATGCTAGTGACATTATGGTAAAATAAAACACATCAAAAGTATGGTCAGTAAGCTAGTTATGCTTTGGAAAATGCTGGTTATTTGTGTCAAGAGATAACAACAAGTTTAAGGAGTCAGCATTTCAGTGATTCTCAGAGAATATTATCATAGAATTTGCATTGGCAGAAAAAAATGAAATCTATCATACCTCGGAATTAAGCCTGTCTATGTCATTATAACCAGAAACATAGTATTCTTAATTATGTGTGTTTAAATTCCTATGTAGTTGGATGGTAATATCTAAATGCTATCGTATCCTCCCAAACACACAAATCTTATTTTACTGTTTGAGTCTTACCAGGGAGGAGAATTTGTCTCTAGATGTATTATTTTTCTGAACTAAGTCTTCTTTGTCAGATGATCAGCAACAGGTGACACAAGAATAAGGACAAGAAAAATCTTAGTGTGTCAGTAGAAGTAGAAGCAGTAGAAACATGCACTTTCCAATCATTCCTTGCAGGTTGTAATTTTCAGTATGACAAGGTGATAGCGCCAGATTTGAACACGGGCAGGAGTAGTTCTAAACAGATGGTTCTCACAAGGCTTATTAACCACAGGTCTTACCTTCTTAGGCATGCGTCTTGGCTCCCTAGTTTTTCCTGATTTTCTGTTTGATTCTGTGACATTCCAAAACCTTATATTGTGTTCTTTTTTACCGTTAAAACTACTACAGTCTTTACAAACAACGGATTCTCTAGCATATGTTTAGTAGAACTGGTCAACGATACATTAAATGTTTGTGCAAGTAATTATAGTAGATGAAAATACTTATCTATAAGAACATGAAGTATATACTTGACCTCATGGCTTAATATACATTCTGTATAAGGGAGAATCACTGGAGAGGAAACTTAAGACCGATTCCCATTAGACATAAATGTTAGGCAGTACAAATAGTATTTACCACTATATAAAATATTTCGTGTATCTTAGTTGAAGATAAAACTCCGAAATTATAACAAAAGAATAAAAACACATGATGAAATTGCAACTTTCTCAAATTCTTTGAGATTATCTCCATCTTACATTTTTTAATAAAATATACATTTAAATAAGTATTTGAATAACTTGGCTTCTGTTCTGTGTTAAGGAACATAGTTTATTCTGTCATCCAACATCGATTAAAATACTAATATAGTTCTAAGCAATGTAATTGCTTAGAGATATGTAAATTAGATCCCTTTATGTGAGTGCGCCATAGCTTCAGTAATATTGTCAGGCCATGGAACCTCCTCTTGAGCTGGATCTCACTTTGGGCCTGTCGCTGGACCTTCTTTTCCTCAGGCTCTTCTCCATTTCTCTCTGTAATTCTTTCAGACAAGAATAATTATGGATCAGAGTTGTGACTCTGGGATGGCAACTCCATCCCTCTCTGGATGTCCTGTCTTCCTGCTGGAGGTGGGCTCTATAAGTTCCCTCTCCCTACTGTCAGGCATTTCATCTAAGGTCCCTTCCTGGGAGTCTCTCACTTTCCAGGTCTCTGATGCACTCTGGAGTGGGGTGGGGTATGGGGAGCTGTGAGGGCAACCTCCTATTTCCTGAGGTTGCCTGATTACATTCTTTCTGCTGACCCTCAGGGATTCAGTCCTATTCCCACACCCAATGACAGATCAGGTTCCCCTCTCCTTCCACTTCTCCCTCCCCACCCCATCCACTTTCCTTCCCAGGTCCCTCCCTCCCTCCCCACTTGTGAATGCTTTCTTCGCTCTCTAAAGTGGGATTGAAGTTTCCTCACTTGGGCACTTCAGCTTGTTGAGCTTTTTGAGTTCTGTGGACTGACTATATCTTGGGAATTCTGTATGTTTTTATTTTGTTTTGTTTTGATTTTTTTCTGGCTAATTTTCACTTATTAGTGAGGACACACCATTCATGTCATTTTGGGTCTGAGTTACCTCACTCAGAGTGATATTTTCTAGTTCCATCCATTGGCCTGCAAAACTCAGGATGCCCTCATTATTAATAGCTGAATAGTATTCCATTGTGTAAATGAACCACATTTTCTGTATTTATTCTTCTGTCCTGGGACATCTAGGTTGTTTCTAGCTTCTGGCCATCACAAACAATACCACCAGGAACGTAGTGAAACATGTTCCCCTGTGGTATTGTGAGGCATCTTTCATGACTCCCCTCTGAAAGACCCAACAAGCAGCTGAAAGAGACAGATGCAGATATTTGCACCTAACGGGACAGAAGCAGCTGTACACCTGTTGTTGAATTAAGGAAGGCTGAAAGAAGCTGAGGAGAAGGGCAATCCTGTAGGAGGACCAGCATTCTCAATTAATCTGGACCCCTGAGATCTCTCAAACACTGGACCACCAAACAGACAGCATACAGCAGCTGATATGAGGCCCCCAACATACATACAGTAGAAGAATTCCGGGTCTGTAATCATTCAGAGATGATGCACCTAACCCCCAAGAGACTGGAGGCCCCAGGGAGTTGAGAGGTCAGGTGAGGTAGGGGGTGGGATCATCCAGGTGGAGACTGGGTGGGGTTGGGAGAAGGTGTGGGATGTGGTGCAGAAGGAGGGTGGTGTGGGGGAGGGGAATTGAATATGGAGTGTAAATAATAAATTAAAAATAAAATTTAAAAAGATATGTAATTTAATGTTCAATATAAACAACAGCAAAGGCAGATCATGTGGTAGCACTTGAGGGATGGTGGTAGGGATAGGATGTAAAATAATGGGAAAATCAGAAAATGTATCTTACATTTTATAGAAATGTGAAACATTAGAACATGAGTTACGGTGGTTGTATTTAATCATTTATGGTTAAACAGAAATGAGCTAGTCTTCTTTCAGAAGAGATGAGAAGTGCAATGTTCAGACCTCATTACAGGCCAGAAGCAGAGAGTAAAAATGAGCTAATTTAGAATGTGCTTCTGGAGTCTGAAAAAAAAAAAACGGAAAAGAACCTCAGGTGATAAGGAGCTGCACAATTCATGCAGAATACTTCTACATGCCGATGAGATCTGAGCAGTGACTATTGCCGTGTGAGTGTGAATTGTCCCTCTGCTCCACAGGGTCAGGTCATTGAGACCTTGCTATTAAGCAATGGCTCTGATTGGTGATGTAGTAAAACTTTGAGGAGGTGGAGCCAAGGCAGAGCATATAGCGCGCTGCTGATGGGCTTCATGAAGTATATCATAGCCACTCTTGTTACAGAAGTCTCTTTCTTGATTCACTGTGCCACGTAACCAGCAGATACACAATGCTATCGCTGCCTATGAGCCTTCTGTTATCCCAGCCTGCCCCCACTCAAATAAACGGCATGCTGTTTGCTTCCTAAATTTGAACCATTTCTAGAGATGTTAACAGAACAATTTTAAGGAATATTGGGAAGTGCATGGCGTTTCTTTTAAGATCAGAATTTATTGGAAGATGGTGGTAAGAAAGTAAATTTAGAGGTTTCTATGTGACATGGTCACCATTTACACTGTGTGTTCTCTTATGCAAAGTTGGACACAGTAAAAAATAACCACAATTGATGGATTTCTAAACTTCACTGAAATGTTTGTTCATTAAATCATTTTGGAAATTATGGCTAGGTACATTCTTGAAGAAATGTATTATAAATATTTATTAAATTATTATTATCCTTTTCAAAGAAAGCATCATTCATCTTCAATAGGGGGTGGAAGCTATAGAAGAGAGGACAAAAACGGAAAAGGGTGGTGATTGAAGGGGGTGATGGGAGAAAAATTTTAAAAAGACTGGGAAGAAAAAAAGTGGGAAAAGGAAGAATAGGTTGTGGGATTAGAAGCAGACACTGAATCTAGGGAGAACATGAGTAGAGTGAGAGGGAGCCTTCCCACAGGTAACTGGATGAGAATTAGAGTGGGCAGTGAGAGAATGGGCCTCATTAACATGCAGCCATAGTCCCGTAAGAAGACTTTTCTGAAGTAAAAATGACAGGCAACGTGTGCCTGAGAAACAAGAGAAACGGTGCACAGCCTGTGTGTCATGCCCAAGACAGGCATTGTGGGGAGTAATCATTCCAGTTGACAGCTCTCCACACTGGCTCTCACTCTGCACTACCAGCCCAGAACAACTTAATTGCCATCCTTTGGTTTGAGGTGTGTCAGAATGACATCGGACTGGGCTAGGGAGTGAAAGGAACCACCCCCACTTGACTGCACCAGGCTTCCACAAATCATGTCTCTGTAATTTATGGAGTGGTTCACAAAGTGAAGAGTTTAATGTTCTTTGAGATCAGGTTTAAAAACTTTACCTGAGATTAAACTTAATACATTCAATGGGGTGAAATTTTAATATGAAGGAATTTTTATGTATCTTTAAATTTAGGTCATTACTACAACCTGCCATCAATTATGCATTATGATACAAAAGACCACCGAGATCTTTGCATTAGTTTATCTTCTTTCCTGGTTAAATTTATATGTTCTACAACTGTGATTAACACAGTCTAATGAATTCAAGATCTTTAAAGAAACATAAATTTAATATAGTATATGTAGTTAAGTATTGGTATTCCTTATGGATATACCATACTTTCTTCAAAGTATCATTATATTTCCAATTGTCACTTGTGAAACAGTTTCTCAGTTGCCTCACAAGCACATTTTTTGTATTAGGTAAATGTTTACATACATGGATACACACACACACACACACACACACACACACACACACACACACACACATCTGTACTTAATATGAAGTAGCACTCCATGCATGACTTAGAAATAAGTATATCACAATTATGGAAGCTGTCTACTTCTTAAATACTGTATTCTTTCTCTTATATCTCTTTACCAAACTTGGCAAAGAGATTACATTTTATGTATTAACGTCAATCAATCTTATAAAATATTCTTTTCTACTCAGCTCAATGCATAATTTCTCTGCCTCGGTAACTAGCTTTTCATTGTGTGGAATATTGTTTATAGTACTTTCCCATTTCTCCTGTGTTTTCTAAAATTCTTTTCATCTTTCAACAATTAAATCTTAGGAGTCCTGATCCTTGAATTTTTACTTATTTCCACACAGAAAACGAGTCTATCTTTAGTCTCTGTTTTAGTCAACAAATTAATTGTATTTATATATTTTTTCATATTTTAAAATAACCTGCAAAACATGTACAGTTCCTGTTGTAGAACATTGTCTTGCAAAAATATCCTATAACTTTAGTTAATTGCATTGACTGAAGAAAAGAGAAAAAAATGTCGCCTTTTTACACCCTTTCAGTATATACAGAGGTGATGATAGCAGCAAGTGGTGAACACAATAATAGCAAACTTACTCATGGTCTTATATCATAAGGACAAGAAAAACTAAGGAGTTGAAAGTAGGTTTCTAATTTATTTGATGTGAGGAAAAAAAGGGATACAAACAGTGTGGTTATAAAACTACCTTCTAAACAATTGAAGCCCTCTTTTCACTTTCAGTTATGTACAGTCTGACAGTTGTCTTGACACTATTTACTTAGGTAAGGTTGTTGAAGAATACTTGCTTTCCATCATAGGGTGAACATGAAAATATCCTGCAGATGTTAGTTGTCCCAGCGCAACCAATGATTCTGTCTGAGGTCATGATATTTAACGCCTCCAGTCAAACTCCAGTTACATTTTCAAGTTGTTTGCATAAAACTAACTTTACAGATTTACTTTAATTTTCTCTGGGCCATCACATGAAACCTCTCAAGTCTAAGAAGTGCCGAAAGGACTCGTTGTTATAAGCAACAGTAGTGTTTGTAAACAGGCTATTGGTACAGGGATGTTATCAGATTTGAACTATTCAGTTCTGTTTTGCCATTAAAAATGTAGCCATGGAAATAAGGTAAATATTTTGATAGTCTAGCAAAATATGTAGGAGACAGTTTCTTTTGTCTTTTAGTTTAAAGTTGGTAGGAAAGCCTTTGACACATGCATCTTGTCTTACTTTTAAGCAATTTTTGAAGGTAAATTCATTATTATTTACTTCATCTCTGGAAAATTCAAAATTTCCTCAGATACTAAAACCCTTTCTGTTTTTTACTGCCTTCCTTTATTTTCTTTTTGAAACTTTTGCTTTTTTAAATTTCCCCATTAATTTATCGGTCATTAAAGCATTTTTAGTAAAAAAAATAAGTTATTCATTAAAATAACTTCCATGTCTATAACTATGACTTTTCTAAAATATGGGTAAATTACATTATGAATTTATATAAGGTAAATAGAATGTTGCAGCAAAGTGAGTGCTTATTTTTCCTAGTCTTGCCACTACCAAGATTGTTTATAAGTTATGGTTTAGATAAAAATTACTCTAAACTGACATAGAAAATAAGTACTATGCAAGAAATAATTGAATTTAACAAAAAATTTCATTTCATGTAATATTTAGAGAGTGTAGTTTGACTGCTAGCATTCGGGTAAAACTTAGTGGAAAAAGTATTTACATAATTTCAAGTAATCACTTCTAGATTAAGAATGCGTTTCAGAAGAAAAAACTTCACTCTTTTATCATATGGGAGTGAAACAGAGACTGCAAATTTAAGTGATTACATTTCATATCATAAGTATGTTTTAACAATGACATCACCTCCCTAGAGATGATACTCTGAGCAACACATGTAATTAGATGTATGAAATTCTTAAAAGGAAACAAAAGTATATGCAAAAAGGGAAGAAAACAAAACTAACTCTTAATCAGTATGAAATCATTACATAATAACCATGTAAATAATATTGAATGAAACAAATTCCCGGAACACTGTGTGTCTATTCCACATTTGCCCTGTCTCTCCATACACATCTATCCATGTGGATTTCTTTACCTCTCTCATTTTTCCTTCTTAATTGTGTGTGTGTATGTATGTATGTGTCAGCCTAGTAAACTATTCTATATCAACAAAACTCAAAGATGTGGCATGTACATTTTAGTTTGGCTTGGGAAATACTTGCTGGGAATACTTGGGAAATACATTATGTGATAACTGATACATTAGAAAATTAATTCTATGTTGAATAATTTCAATGTTTCGATATTTAATTTATTATTTATTTCCATTCTAGTTTGCAATGATTGTGAACTCTATGACAAAAATAAAATGTCGCCCTTCTTTGGTTTTGTAGTGATTACTGGTTACTCACTTGCGCTTAGTTTCCCTTGGATCCAGATGTCTAGAATATTCTTTAATGCCTGTACAGGAGACCACGTTGCCACTTTGAAAACAGTTTATATCTAATATTGTCAGTCCACAAAACTGTTTCTGCCATCATCAGTAAACCAGTTCAACTGAATCAGCACATTGTTATACCTATATGAAATGCTTCTTCCAATCGCCCCCTGCTGTTAATATCAGGGATAACTTTACTTACTTCTTCCTTTCAAATGATCTCTCCTTCCTTCCTTCCTTCCTTCCTTCCTTCCTTCCTTCCTTCCTTCCTTCCTTCCTTCCTTCCTTAAACTACTTTTTAGAGTTTTACAAAGTGTATCTTTATCACATACTTTTCTACTTTAAATTTTTTCCTGCTTTATAAAATATATAGGGTAAGTCATTTGTCTTTATCTCCTTGTTCTTACTGAAAATATTATCCTTAGAGCCTCCAATTGGTTTACAGAATCTCTACTACAATTTTTGTAAAATTGTCTCATCTGTATGAATTTTCCAAACTCAATTTCAGTTTCAGACATCCAGCAATCTCTCAACAATATTAACCAGGATAAAATATGCAACTTTCCAGCTTAATAGATCAGCATACAGCCTGATGCTTAATATACAAATTAGCTTGTCTTCCTGCATTTATTGACTGTATAAATAGAATCTGCATTACTGGAAGTCTGAGGGTTCATGTTCATTCTGTTGTTTTTTAGTCATCAATATTTAATAAATGAGAAATCCTACTAGGATTTCCCAGTCTTCTTCCATGCAGTTTTAATTAATCATTGTACCTAATAATTATGCCTTTAGAATGTCACAAAGGAAAATACATCTTCTATATTAAACTCCTGAATATTAACAGAGACCTAGTTATTTATGGTTTTCGTTAGATTATCATATATTCCTGTCTGATTCAGAAAATTCATTGATATGTTTCTGTGTTCTAGCACTGATAATTATATGTATATATTTTCCAGACTTGTTCAGTCCTCACTTTTTTGTCAGAAACCCTTAAACTACACTATAAACTGCTGTCCATACCATCTTCACTGCATAATTTCTGTAATGTACCTCTTCATTGGACATGTAAAACATATGTAACCTCTTCTTTGATTGCTTCATTTCCTACTTGTGGAAACTGTGACTCTGGAACACAATTTCTTTGTATTATCAGTTCTTTCTACCTTGCTATTCTTTTCCTGAGTGGTTATCTGGTAGATTTCCCTGAACATTCAGTGCAGATGCTGACCTTCAGGGAAATGATAATGGAATTTTCAGTTACTCTTCTGTATCTTCATTTGATTTCAGTTAATATAGTGTGGGTGTAGTAATTATTTTGTATCCACTACTATCAACATGTAGTGTGTGTGTGTGTGTGTGTGTGTGTGTGTGTGTGTGTGTGTTGTGGCTTTAAAATTTCTAGTGCTATTTAAGCTTCTGCTTCATTACTTGCTCCATTTTGCTCAATGTGTGTGTTTGTGTAAATGTATGTATTTATATACTGATTTCTATGGCCAGATATCTGGTCATGGTCTAGAAGATAGCATGGTCAAGAATCACTGGTGTCAATGTTATGTGAAAATTGTTTTCCATCACCTTTGATTAGCTAACAAAAATGCTGATCTGATTGAATAGCTGAGCAGAAGAGAATAGGGCAAGACTTCCTAGCCCAGCCAAAGTGGCCCAGAATGAGAGAGGGATGGAGAAAGAGAGAGGAGAGAGAGACAGAGAGACAAAGAGACAGGAGAGGAGAGGAGAGGAGAGGAGAGGAGAGGAGAGGAGAGGAGAGGAGAGGAGAGGAGAGGAGAGGAGAGGAGAGGAGAGGAGAGGAGAGGAGAGGAGAGGAGAGGAGAGGGGGGAGAGAGAGGAGAGAGAGGGAGAGAGAGGAGAGAGAGAGAGAGAGAGAGAGAGAGAGAGAGAGAGAGAGAGAGAGAGAGAGAGAGAGATTGGCATAAAGATGATGTGAAAGGACCACCAAGAGGATTCTCTATGAAGTCACAAAGAGAGAAGAACAGCCAAAGAGAGAACAGCCATCAGTATGTACATGGACAAGAGTGAACCAGGGCAAGACTAGATTGCAGGTAATAGCCTAGTTGGCTTAGAATAGATCCGTTTAGTGCATGCCCCTTGTTAATAAAAATACCAGATCTCTATGTCATCTATTTTGGAGCTAAAATGGGTTAGAGATGCCATAAAAATACTCTGCCATTATTTGGGAACAAATGGGGCATAAGTAATTACTGCAAAGAAATACTTTTGCACACACAGACAGACACCCCCCAAAAAGGTGTGCATGTGTATTCTTTTTTTTTGTATTCACCAACTTATTGTTCATGGAACCTATTGGACATCCATCCAGCAATTCACTGACATTAGATTTACTTGTAGGTATTCTTCCACTTTCTGATTTTACAGTAGGCTTCCATCAAGCCTTATAAATTACTTGCCATTCTCTTGGTGAATTATTCAGTCATAATAACCAGATGAGAGTTACTGATTTGTTTGAACTGACTGGTATCTTCTGGAGACACACAATGAATTTCAGCACTCAATTATAGTGTGTAGTAATAATATAGTACACATTTATAGAACAAAATTATTATTTAGATTTTGGGTAATAATATTTCTTTGGTCTGATAAAATGTTTTAGACAAGGATCAAAACTGCAGATCAACTTTTGCAAAGTCATATATTATGTAAATTGTCCTTAATCATTTAATTAAGCAAGTTAGTATAGTCTGAGAACAAAGAACCTCATTGTGGGTAATATGTCTATAACAGTAGTAGTTTCCCATCATCATCTTCTTTAAAGATGATGAAACAATGTATAAAGATTGATTCCTTGATTATTCTGTCAAACAATTTAATTTTTTTTAAATTAAGGAGAGGGTGTTATTAAATTATTCCATTCTAAACATATTTTTCAAAAAGATCAAAGGAAAACACTTAATTTTAACATCCGAAAAGTTAAAAGTTGGGATTTTCCTCAAGTCTCATAAGTTTGAGAATTAAAATATACAGCATTGATCATGAGATTTTCAAATCGTTTCATCATATTGCAGAGGACAAAATATGACAAACACAGCCAACCAGGGCAAGAAGGCTAGGCAGGATCTCTGGAAGAACACCTGTACATTGGTGTAAGCCTTTCATTTCAGGAACTGGGAGGTAGAGGCAGATGAATTCTGGATCATCCTTTGCTACATGCTGACTTTAAGGCTAGACTGGGCTATTTGAAACCTGTCTTAAACAGAGAATGTCTATTCAGCTTCTTAGAACACAGTATAGATCAGTGATTGGCAGCTTTTCATCTTAAAAATATTTCTGACCATATTCTGTATATATAATTTTACACATATTTTTTTTCTAAATTTTACTGTATCATGAGCATTTTCAGGGTTTCAAGATCTATTTAATCAAAAGTAAAATAAAATCCCTTCATAACATACTGTTTATACACAAGCATTACAATTCAAATTTTGCCCTGAAATATTTTTGCTAACATACAATGTAATTTTGAAAGCTATGATATTTTGAGAATGTCCAGATGTTTTGGGATATCCAGATTTTTTCATACAAAACACCTTTGTCTGAGTTTTCAAATTTATATTCTCATCCAGATGTTTGGAAAACAAGATCGCTACATTAGTAAGTAAAGAGAGCCCATAGTTAATGATTTAAGCTCTGAATTTTTAATACTGTAAAATAACCTCAACAGTCTAAGTTATAGCAAAATTTGATGCATTAGTATCTTATGAAACTTTTGCCCTGTGAAAGCCAACCTTCTAGAACTTTAGAGTGGAACTGTAGTTGTGTAATAGAACTAATTACAGCCATGTTTGCATTCTAGGAATTCAAGAAATAGAAGTTTATTTTTAAATGCTCTTATTACAAAATGTGTATATTCATTTTCCTGCCATAACTGGTTTATCAGTGAATTAGATTTAGCAAGTTTCCCTTATTCAATATAGTTATTTTAAATCTTTATATTTTTACAAATGTAGGGTTCCAGTTACTGCATAATATATTAATTATTCTACCATTAATTTTTAACCCTTGATAAATGCTAATTTGAAAGACTATCAAATCAGGCACAAACTATGAGTGGCTTTAGTGTTGTTAATTACTTTTTAAAATTATTTCTTTTTTTTTTTTTTTTTCCATTTTTTATTAGGTATTTAGCTCATTTACATTTCCAATGCTATACCAAAAGTCCCCCTTACCCACCCACCCCCACTCCCCTACCCACCCACTCCCCCCCTTTGGCCCTGGCGTTCCCCTGTACCGGGGCACACAAAGTCTGCGTGTCCAATGGGCCTCTCTTTCCAGTGATGGCCGACTAGGCCATCTTTTGATACATATGCAGCTAGAGTCAAGAGCTCAGGGGTACTGGTTAGTTCATAATGTTGTTCCACCTATAGGGTTGAAGATCCCTTTAGCTCCTTGGATACTTTCTCTAGCTCCTCCATTGGGAGCCCTGTGATCCATCCATTAGCTGACTGTGAGCATCCACTTCTGTGTTTGCTAGGCCCCGGCATAGTCTCACAAGAGACAGCTACATCTGGGTCCTTTCGATAAAATCTTGCTAGTATATGCAATGGTGTCAGCGTTTGGATGCTGATTATGGGGTGGATCCCTGGATATGGCAGTCTCTACATGGTCCATCCTTTCATCTCAGCTCCAAACTTTGTTTCTGTAACTCCTTCCATGGGTGTTTTGTTCCCACTTCTAAGGAGGGGCATAGTGTCCACACTTCAGTCTTCATTTTTCTTGAGTTTCATGTGTTTAGGAAATTGTATCTTATATCGTGGGTATCCTAGGTTTTGGGCTAGTATCCACTTATCAGTGAGTACACAGGTGACAGCAGATGCTGGCGAGGATGTGGAGAAAGAGGAACACTCCTCCATTGTTGGTGGGATTGCAGGCTTGTACAACCACTCTGGAAATCAGTCTGGCGGTTCCTCAGAAAATTGGACATAGTACTACCGGAGGATCCAGCAATACCTCTCCTGGGCATATATCCAGAAGAAGCCCCAACTGGTAAGAAGGACACATGCTCCACTATGTTCATAGCAGCCTTATTTATAATAGCCAGAAACTGGAAAGAACCCAGATGCCCCTCAACAGAGGAATGGATACAGAAAATGTGGTACATCTACACAATGGAGTACTACTCAGCTATTAAAAAGAATGAATTTATGAAATTCCTAGCCAAATGGATGGACCTGGAGAGCATCATCCTGAGTGAGGTAACACAATCACAAAGGAACTTAAAATTATTTCTTAACATAACATAAATTCATATATGGCTAATTTCATATAATTGTTCAGGGATATAAACAAGAATTTACATTTTACAGGATAAAGTTTAAAGAAATAAGTGTTCATGATCCAGTATAATGGTAACTTATCAACATTAACAATAAGTAACAGTTGTACAGCTCAGCTCATTTTTCTAGGATTTTAATGTCTATTACCTACTATTACCTAATACCTTTTCAAATTTCAAATATAGTATAAAATTGTAAATTTTCTTGTTTTACATTTTCAAAATAAGAAACTAAATATTAAAATTTATTATGTATTAGAAACCAGTTACAGTTGACACCAAACCCTGTGACTGGATAGTCACTAAGGTGGATTTTCAGGAAATTTCTATGAAGCTTATTAATCAACCACCATAAACTGTAGGAGTAGAATGGCTCCCCTTGGCAAAAGAAAATGAGATTGAGATTATTAGAACCTCTCTCTCTCTCTCTCTCTCTCTCTCTCTCTCTCTCTCTCTCTCTCTCTCTCTCTCTCTCTCTCTCTCCTCTCTCTCTCCTTTTTTCTGTCTTTCACTCCTACACTTTCCCAGCTATGATCTCAAGGTGTCACACATAACATGTAAGGACTATCATTTTTATGTTGTCCAGCTTTCATAGTTTGTCCCCTAATTATCCCACAGTACCCTAAATTATTTTTTCAGATAAACTGGAAATACATACTTAGATGAACTAAGTAAAAGACTAATGACAAAGTAAAAGGCAAAAAACAAACAGAAAACAAACCAGAATTCTTTACTTTTTCCAGTTGGAAACTTTCATACATATTGGTGTAATAAATACAAAGTCTCCTAACATTATTAGAATTCTTCTGATGACATAACAACTCATTTATATTTCTTGCTGTGGAAATTTGCAGGCTGAATACATTACCACCTAAAAAACCTGAGGTTTAACAAAACAAGCTTAAATCTAGTGCCAGAGTTTATATTGATAAAGCAAACAGACTATGTATAGCATGATTCCACTCACCTGAAATACCCGAAGAATCCGGAATCTGTGTAAATTAAATCTGACCACATAGGCATGCTTTGTCCTAATTGATTGGAACTCTTTCTTGCAAAGAAAGGATTCAATTTGCAACATCAGTATCAAACAGAAATGAAAAAAAAAGTCATTTAATTGGATATAGATACTTTAGAAGGGTGTTTTGTTTAATATAAATATTTTCTGGGCCAATTTTATATGCTAAATCAGTGATTACACAGGCTTCGTTGCCAAATTATCATACTAAATCTTTCAAGCCAATAACATCTGGGTTTCTATACACACTTTTGAATTCTCTGGTCATTCTATACCTGTCATTTTTCTATGCTCACTTGCCCCAGCATCTGACCAACGTTAAATGTGTCCTTCACAATTCCAATTAATGGGAGTATCATGAGTTGGAAGCAAAAAAAAAAAAAAAAAGTTGTGGAAAAACAAATTATCGCATATCCCAATATAGCCTGAGATATCATGGAACAGATGTTGAGCTAAAAAGAGTGTGATAATACGAAGAAACAAATACTGTAACTTGTCGATTACAAATAGCTGATTTTGTTTCAATTCCTTATTTGCTTGATGAATGTTTTTTAATGTGGATTTTCATAATAAATTTTATAACACAATTATGTAATAAAGGTAAATAAAACACCAGAATAAATGTACAATTCAATGAAAAATCAAGTTCAGGTCTTTTCCAAATTATTAAGGAAAAAAAATCAAAATTCACTTATTGTGTAACCATAGTTCTTTGAATTAAGGATATGGGAAATTGTGGTGGATTATATGTTTTGAATTTTTTTATTTATTCATTTTATATCAGTCACCCCTCCCACAATCCTTCCCTTCATAACTCCTCATCTGCTTCTCTGAGCAGGTAGGCCCACACCCTAGGCATCCCCCTACACTGCCACATTAAGTCTCTACATATCCTTTCCCACTGAGGCCAGACAAAGCAGCCCAACTGGAAGAATGTATCCCACATACAGGCAACAGCTTTTGGGATAGTACCACTCTAGTTTTTCAGGTCTCACATGAAGACCAAACTGCACATTTGCTATACATGTTCAGAGGGCTATGTCCAGGCTCTGTATGTTGTTTGGTTGGTTCAGTCTCTGAGATTCCAAAGGGTCCAGGTTAGTTGACTCTGTTGGTGTTCCTGTGGGGTTACTATCCCCCTTGGAGCATGCAATCTTTCTTGCTTTTCTTCTGGAAGAGTCCAAAAGCTTTATCCACAGTTTTGCTGTGGGTGTATGAATCTATCTCACTCAGCTTCTATATAGACTTTCCCAGGACAGCCATAGGAGACTCCTGTCTGCAAGCATAAGAGTATCATTAACAATTCCAGGAATTGCTGCTTGCCCATGGGATGGGTTTTAAGTTGGCCTGGTTAATAGTCAGCCATTCCCTCAGTCTCTGCTCAATCTTTGACCCTGAATTTCTTGTAAACAGGATTAACTTCAGGTCGAAATTTTTGTGGGTAGGTTGGTGTCCCTACCACTCCATGGAGGTTGCTAATCGATTAAAGGAGGTAGCTTTTTCAGGTTCCATATGGCCAATTCTTCGAGACATAGTTGAGGTCGCCTCCACTGAGTCATGGGAGCCTCTTTTATCCCAGGTCTCTGTAGAATCCTGGAGATACCCCCCACTTTCACACCCCATCAGTTGCAGGTTTCTAGTCATTCTCATGGCTATCTGGCCATCTCCCCTGTGCCTCCCCACACCTGATCCTGACACCACTATTCCAATTCCCATCCCATCTCCCAGCAAGTTCCCTCCCTCCATCTTCTTTTCATGACTATTTTATTCCCCTCTTCTAGGCAATATGCAAGCATTCTCACTTGTGCCTTTTTTCGTTGTCTTCTTTGGGTGTGTGGAGTGTAGTATGAGTATCATGTATTTTATGGATAATATCCACTTATAGCTGAATACATACCATACATGTCCTTTTGGGAATGGTTTATCTCATTCAGAATGATATTCTTAAGTTCCACACATTTCCTTGCAAAATTCATGATGACTTTGTTTTTAAAAGCCAAATAGTACTTTATTGTGTAGATGTACCACATTTTACTTTCCCATTCTTCAGCTGAAGGATATCTAGAATTTCCACTTTCTGTCCATTATAAATAAAGTTGCTGTGGACATAGCTGAGCACGTGTCTTTGTAGGATGATGGAGCATTGTTTGGGTATATACCCAGGAGTAGTATAGCTGGGTCTTGAGGTAGAACTTTTCCCAGTTTTCTGAGTATCAGATAAATTGATTTCCATGGGGTTGTACAAGTTTGACCTCCCACAAGCACTGAATGAGTGTTTCCCTTACTCCACATCCTCACCAGTATGTACTAACACTTGAGTTTTAGCTTAGCCCTTCTGACCAGTGTAAGATGGACTCTCAGAGAGATTTTGATTTGCATTTCTCTGATGACTAAGGAGACTGAACATTTTGTTAAGTGTTTGTTAGCTATTCAAGAGTCCTCTGTTAAGTATTCTTTGTTTAGCTCTGTACTCCATTTTTATTGTGTTATTTCAGTGGTTCATGCCTAAGTTTTTGTGTTCTTTATAAATTTTGGATAATAGCTCTCGAACAGATATAATGTTGCTGAAAAGCCAATTAGGACACTGCTGTTTTGTCTTATTGACGGTGTCCTTTGCATTAGCTTTTTCAGTTTCATTAGGTCCCATTGATCAATTGTTGATTGTAGAACCTGAGCTATTTGTGTTATGTTCAGGAAATTGTGACCCTGAAAGAATTCCTTCAAGGATATTTTACTATTTCTCTTCTGTGAGATTTAGTTTATCCAGTTTTATGTTGAGGTCATTGATCCACTTGCACTTGAGTTTTGTGCAGGATGATAAGCAGGATGATAAGTAAGGATCTATTTGCATTATTCCACATGTAGACATTTCTTGAAGATGCTTTCTTTTTCCATTGTATGGTGTGGCTCTTTTATTAAAAATCAAATGTCTGTATGTATGTGGGTTTACTTCTGAGTCTTGTACTTAATTCCATTGATTAACTTGTCTGTTTCAGTACAAATAATATTTAGGGTTTTGTTTGTTTGTTTGTTTGTTTGTTTGTTTTTGGTTTGGGTTTTATGTTTGTTTGTTTGTTTGTTTTTGGTTTTATTTTTTCACTGTTGCTCTGTGGTACAGCTTCAGCAAAAAGACAGTAGTTCCTCCAGAAGTTCTGTTATGTTCAGAATTGTTTTGGCTATCCTGAGATTTTTGTTTTTCTATATGAAGTTGAAAATTGCACTTTCAAGGTCTAAAAAAAATTGAGATGCAATTTTGATGGGGATTATATTGAGTATGTAGATTGCTTTTGGTAAGATGACAAATTTCACTTTGTTAATCCTATCTATTCATGAGATTGGAAGATGTTTCCAAATTTTGATATCTTCTTCAATTTCTTTCTTCAGGGTATTGAAGTTCTTGTCATACAGACCTTTCCTTTTCTTGGTTAAAGTTTTTTCAAGATATTTTATGTTATTCATGGCTTTTGTAAAGAGTATTTTTCTTTTTCATATGTATAAAGGAAGAATTGTTTGAGTTAATTTTCTATCTAGCAACTTCGACGAAGGTATTTTTCAGCTGTAGGAGTTCTCTGGTAAAATTTTAGGTGTTGCTTTTATATAGTATATCATCCACAGATAGTGTTACCTTGACTGCGTCCTTTCCAATTTGCATCCCTTTGACTTCCTTTTGTTGTCTAATTGCTTAAGCTAGAACTTCTAGTATTATTTTGAATAAACAGGGAGAGAATGGGCAGCCTTGCTTTAAGTTTATCTCCTTTTAATTTGAGGTTGGCTGTTGGTTTGCTGTATGTTGCTTTTATTATGTTTAGGTGTGTGCCTTGGATTACTGATGTCTACAAGACTTGTACCATGTAGGGGTGTTACAGATTGTCAAAGGCTTTTTCAGCATCTAATAAGATGATCAAGTGATTTTTCTCAAGTTTGTTTATATAATTGATGGATTCCATGTATCAAACCATCCCTGAATCCCTAGAATGATGCCTACTTGATTATGGTGAATGATCATTTTGATGTATTGTTGGATTCAGTTTGCAAGAAATTTATTAAGTATTTCTCCATCAATATTCATAAACAGAATTGGTCTGAAGTTCTCTTTCTTGGGGTCTTAGTGTGGCTTAGGTATCAGCCTAACTGTGGCTTCATGGAATGAATTAGGTAGTATTCCCTCTGTTTCTATTTTGTAGAATAGTTCGAAGAGTACTGGTATTAGGGCATTTTGAAGGTCTGGCAGAATTCTACACTAAAGCCATTTTGCCCTGGGCTTTTTTTTTTTTTTTTTTTTTTTTTTTGTTTTGTTTTGTTTTGGGGCGGGGGAGTGTGACTTTTAAGGACTGCTTTTATTTCTTTAGGCTTTGTATAACTGTTTAAATACTTTACCTGGTGTTGATTTAACTTTGGTATGTAAAATCCATCTAGAAAAATTGTCCACTTCATCTAGTCTTTCCAGTTTTGTTGAGTACAGACTTTTGTAGTAGGATCTGATGATTTCTGAATTTTCTCAGTTTCTGATATTATGTCTCCCCTTTTTATTTCTGATTTTCTTAATTTGGATACTGCTTCTGGGCCCTTTAGTTAATTTGACTATGGGTTTATCTATTTTGTTGATTCTCTCAAAGAAACAGCTTTTGGTTTTGTTGATTCTTTGTGTCCTTCTTTGTTTCTATTTGGTTGATTTCTATTTAAACCACAAGTGTGACTATTTTCTGCCCTCTACTCCTCTTGGGTGTGTTTGCTTCCTTTTGTTATAGAGCTCTCAGGTGTACTGTTAAATCGCTAGGGTAGGATCTCTCTGATTTCTTTACCAGGGCACTTAGTGCTATGAATTTTCCTCTTAACACTGCTTTCATTGTATCCCACAAGTTTGAGTATGCTGTGTCTTCATTTTCATCGAATTCCTAGAAGTATTTAATTTCGTTCTTCATTTCTTCCTGGACAAAGTTATCATTGAGTAAAGAGTTGTTCAGTTTCCATGGGTAGTTGGGGTTTCTGTTGTTTTTGTTGTTATTGAAGACCAGCTTTAGCCCATGATGATCTGATAAAATGAATGGGATTATTTCAGTCTTCTTGTATCTGTTGAGGCTTGTTTTGTGACCAATTTTATGGTCAGTTTTGAAGAAGGTACCATGAGGTGCTGAAAAGAAAGTATATTCTTTTGTGTTAGGGTGAAATGTTCTGCAGATATCTATTAAGTCCAGTTGATTCATAACCTTTATTAGTTTCACTTTGTCTCTGTTTAGTTTCTGTTTCCCTGTCCTGTCCATTAGTGAGAGTGGGATGTTGAAATCTCCCACTGTTACGAATGTGGGGTTCAATGTGTGTTTTGAGCATTAGTAAAGTTTCTTTTATGAATGTGGATGCCCTTGCAGTTGAAGCATAGCTATTCAGAACTGAGACTTTCTCTGGTGGATATTTTTCTGTGATGAATATGAAGTGTCCTTTCTCATCTCACTTGATAGCTTTTGGTTCAAAGTCTACTTTATTGAATATTAAGATGACAACTCCAGCTTATTTCTTGGTGCCATTTACTTGGAAGACAATGACCTAGTGTTTGTATTTGTTATTGAGGCATGTTTCTTGTATGCAGCAAAATGCTGGATCTTCTCTGCATATCCAGTCTGTTAGTTTATGTCTTTTTATAGGTGAATTGAGTACATTAATATTGAGAGATATAGAAGATAGATGACTGTTTGTTCCTGTTTTGTTTGTTGTAAGTGGCATTATGTGCCTGTGATCCTCTCCTTTTGGCTTTGTTGTGAAATGATTAATATCTTGTCTTTTCTTTGGTGTAGTTACCTTCTTTATTATCTTCATGAGGTAGTATTTTATGTCAGCTTCCTGATTTTCTGGTGTGTTGGTGTACCCAGGGCTTGCTGTGGTGGGAGACCTGGGTTTTGATGATGCACATATATACTGGCTTCTGTTGCTTATGGTCTTGTGCTTGCCTCTAGCCATCTGGTAATCTCTGATGTTGACTGGTCTGGATGACTGTCTAGAGACTTCTTCTTTTGTGCCTGGTTTGTTTCGGATCTTCTGGTAGGCCTGTGGTCCTGGATGTATCAGTCCTCCCATGGAGCCTTCAGATTGTGATGTCTTCAGAGCAGTGTACACACTGGTGACCTGTTGTCCTGGTCAGAGTGGCTCTTCTGGGAGGCCTCTAGGAGGTCTTCAGACTTTGGGATCTTATGCGGGTTAGAGAAGCTGCTGATCTGTTGTCTTGGCTGCAGCAGATCTCTTTGGAGGCCTTCAAACTCTTAGATCTTCAGAGGAGCAGTCAAACTGTTTTCCTGTGTGTAGCTCTTCTCCTGGGGGTGGGGGGGAGTGCTTTGGACTGTGAGTTCTGTTGCCCTGTGTGCAGCAGATCTACAGGGAGAGTGTCAGACTGTTGAGTCAGTTGCCTTGCATGCAGCAGATCCTGTGAAAGGTCTTCAGACTGTGGTGTCAATTATGCAGTTGCCCTGTGTGCAGCAGAACTCCTTGGGTGCCTTCAGTCTGTAGTATATTCATAGTAGACAATCTGGTGATCTGTCCTGGAAGAAGGCACTGGCTAGAGGGGTGTGGAATTCAGGGGATGCAGGTTTTGGAGGGGAGGTGATGGGAGTCCTCTGGGCTCTTCAGAATTCCCAGCAGCTGTGAGCCTTCAGGAGTGTCCCTTTACCAGTTGCTCAATGTACATCAGAACTCCTTTAATAGTGATTTTTAATACAGAGTAATAGTAATAAAATCAATGTGCTGTTTGCATAACAAATCAAAAAATTTAAAAAATACTTATTGACCAATAGGAGTCAATTGAAAACTCTTACACAATTACAGAAGCCAAAACTTACCTCACTTTTGATAAAGATGTCAAAGATTCACACTGTAGAAAAGAGAATATCTTGAGTGGATAATTCTGGTCAAACTGAATGACTGAACATAGAAAATTGAAACAGTATCATATATAACAAAAACTCAACTACAGTTAAATCAAGATTAGACTAAATGTACTAAATGTGATAGAACAGAAAGTAGGGGATATTCGTCAATTAATTTGGCACAGAAAAAAGATTTTCTTAACAAGACTCTGATAACATAGACATTAAAACCTGTATTTAATAAAAGCCAAATAACTCCTGTACAACCTAAAACTGAATCATTTTAACAAACTGGATGCCTAAAAAATAAGAACATTCTTTACCGAATATACATCTGATACATGGTTAGGATATCAAATAAATAAATAAATTAAAATTAAAAACAGATCATAAATAAAAATAATCCAATAAAAATAGGCTATAGAATGAAATAAAGAGTTTCAAAAGATGATACACAGGTGGATGAGAAACAGAAAATATACAACATTCTATCAGGGAAATGTGAGTTAAAAGTACTATGAAATTTCATTCCGGTCAAAATGGCCAAGATAAATAAAACAAATGCTAATACATGCTATTAATGATGTTGGGAAAGGAACACCGTTATTCATTGCTTATGGGAGTATAAACTTCTATAGTTAATATGGATATTAGGATAGACTTTTCTCAGCAAACTAAGAATCTAGGCACCACAAGATTCAGTTATGCAACTTATAGACATCAACCTAAAGTACTCTGTGTCTTATAAAAGGAACGTTCTCATCTTTACTCACTGCTGCTGCTCTATTCATATAGCCAGAATTTGGAAGCAGCTAAAATGGCTACTTTTAGTTGAAAGAATAATAGAAATGCCTATATATTTACACAATTAAATATTATCCCAGGGAGGAGATATCTCTATATCAAGGTATTTTGGATATATACCCAAAAGTGCTATAGCTGTATCTTGGGATAGATATATTCCTGGACACCTTGAGGAACACCCATTTTGAGTTCCACTTAGTCTGTACCACTATGCAGCCTATGAGTAACAAACAACTGTTCAGAATTCCACATATCTTCATCAGCTTGTGCATAAAATTGATATATTATTCAAAGAAAACCTTAAATTAAAAAAAAAAAAACAAACAAACTCTGGGCAAAATCAACCAGGAAATCTGGGATACCATGAAAAGATCTAACCTAATAATAATAATAATAATAATAATAATAATAATAATAATAATAATAATAATAGAAGAAGGTGAAGAGTGTCAACTCCAAGAAGTAGAAAATATTTTCAACATCATAGAAGAAAACTTTCTCAACCTAAAGAAATAGATGTGTATAAACATAAAAGAAGGTTAAAGATCACCTCAATTTCACATGAAAACAAAACAAAACAAGACAAGACAAGACAAGACAAGACAAGACAAACCAGAATAGCAAAAACAATTCTTATTCTTAACAACGATAAAACTTCTGCAGGAATCACCACTCCTAACCTCAAGCTACACTACAGAGTAATAGTGATAAAAACTACATGGTGTTGGTACAGAGAAGGACATGTTGATAAATGGAATAGAATTGAAGACCCAAGAATAAATGGAATAGAATTGAAGACCCAAGAAATAAAACCAAACACTTATGGACAATTGATCTTTGACCAAGAAGCCAAAAATATACAATGGAAAAAAGAAAGCATCTTCAATAAATTGTGCTGTTCTAATTGACAGTCTGTACAAAAATGACAGTAGATCCATTTTTGTCACTTTGTACAAAGCTCAAGACCAAGTGGATCAAGGAACTCAACATGAAACCATTTACACTGAATCTAATAGAAGAAAAAGTGGGAAAGAGCCTTGAATAATGTGTGCGAAGAGTCTGAGGGAAAGGAGTTACAGTGATAGGCCCAAATTGGAATTCAGCTCAAGGGGAGGCCCAAAGGCCCAATGCTATTACTGATGGTATGGTGACAAACAGGGGCCTATCATTACTGCCCTCTAAAAGGCCCAACAAGCAGCTGAAAGAGTCATATGCTGATATTTACACCCAACCATTGGGCAGAAGCTGGTGACTCCTACATTTGAATTAGGGAAAAGCTGGAAGAAGCTGAGGAGGAGAGTAGCCCTATAGGAAGACCAGCAGTCTCAACTAATCTGGACCCCTAAGATTGCTCTGACACTGAGCCACAAAACCAGACAGCATACACCAACTGATGTGAAGCCCTCAACACATGTATCACAGAGGACTGGCAGGTCTTAACTCAGAGACAGAAGATGCACCTAACCCTCAAGAGACATGAGGCCCCAAGAAGTGAGGAGGTTTGGTAGTGTGTGGGGTGGAGGATAGGAACATCCTCTTGGAGACAGTAGGGTAAGGGAGTATGCGATACTGAACAATCAGAAGCTGTACAGTGAGGGGGGAGAAGACTGGACTGTAAAAAAAAGATTAAAGAATAATAAAAAAAATATATCCCCCCCATAAATCACTATTAGAGAGTGATTCCTCCAGCAGTACATTTAATATCGGGCATTGTTTTTAGCTATCTTGTGTATGTGGATGCGTGTGCATGTGTGTGTGTGTGTGTGTGTGTGTGTGTGTGTGTGTGTGTGTGCATGCATATGTTTGTGTGTTTCCATTACAAAAGGTATCGATTAGTTTTACAATTTCTTTACATTAAGTTTTTATTGAATATTGGCACAGACTGCTTTGAAAGTATAGATAACTGCTACTTATATGTTCATTTTTGCACTATTAATTCTACAGAACCATGAATACTTTCTTGTATCTATCTTCTTCAGTTCCTTGAAATTTCTCACTCATCTCTGTATCTTTTATTAATATATAATATTAATTGGGACACTTTTGTGATTTTTAACTTAATTTTCAGAAAGCTGAAGAGACATTGTTATTCAAGATAAAATTCAACTGTGCAAGTAGAGTTTTATAAATGTGATGATACAAATCCCTTGTCAGGTTTTACAGTGTTGAAAATACCTCGGTGATTGCCAATCTATTATGTTATAAGTTGTAGTAGATTCTAGTTTAAAAATTTTAAAAATTTACTGCAAAATATGGATTTCTCCCAATTAAACCAAAGTATGACTAATTTAAATCTGTTCCAGTGATTTTGTTTGATGTACCATGAGCTCAACATTGGGATTGGAAAGAAGACAGTTGTAAATGTTTACATCTAACAGTAGACACAGCTGAGTGAAGAATAATTTCCATGAAGAGTCACTAAATAACATTTCATAAGGAGAACTGGAGTGAAATAGGATTGCAGTAAAATATGGACTCTGAGGGTGAGTAAGCTTTTGGCCATTCTCCTTTTTGCACAGAAATAACAGAAGTTTTTCAATTCTTTGTCTTTAAATAATAAAAAAAAATATGTATTTTTCTTTGCAATAGAACTGTAAAAGGAACATAAGTAAATATGATTTACCAGGTTTACTACTGAAAATAGAATTTCAAATTATTTACTTTTACATATTTTCTTGATAAATCCTCATCAAATATCTCTCATTAGTAGAAATTTTGGTATACAAAGGAATAAAATGATGTCATTATTTCCATAATTTGTACAGAGTAATACAGAATGCATCTCATATTTTCATTCAGTGTACCTAAAGAATCTTTGAATATAGATTTGCTAGATTTGTTCTACAATACATTGACCCATTTGGACCAGAAGATATTATAGATATTATATGATTCTTCTTAATTTCCTTTAGCCATATCTTTTGTATAAAAACAAAATTAGATTTTATATATATATATAAAATCTCAGTGTGTATGTGTGTGTGTGTATATGTTTGGACCTCAAGCTGCTACCTTTAAAAATTTTTAAATACATCAAACTGTCTGTCCTCATGTAAGCTTAGCATACTTCCTGCAATTGAGCCTCTGGGGGTACTGGTTAGTTCATATTGTTGTCCCACCTATAGAGTTGCAGACCTCTTCAGCTCCTTGGGTACTTTCTCTAGCTCCTTCATTGGGGGCACTGTGTTCCATCCAATGATCCCTTCATGAAGCAAAAAAATTCATTTGCCAGCACAAGTATGCCTTTGAATCACTGAATTCCAAAATATTCTCATTTTACTGGCCAATAGATATTGCTCTTTTTGTCCCAATTTCTGTCTGAATTATGAGTATTTAATGATTGATTCAACTAATTTGAGCATTTGCCATCATGACTAAAGCTGTGAAATCTAGTCAATCATTTGCTGAATATTTAATCCTCAAGATTACTTGTGTTTTGTGATTCTTTTATTCTTCCTAAAAGAAAATCACTCATAAATAAAGAAAATACTTTGATATTAATAACAGAATTATGTTAATCACTTATATGTGAATAACTTTTTGCAAAAGTCAAATTTTCTCTGATGTCAACATTGTTGTTTTTAATTTAATATTTATTGAGATAAATATTATGATAACAAATGTACAATATATATATAATGTCATATCATAATGAATAATCAATAAGTATATATTTATTTCTCTGATTCCTGTATCTGCTAGTGAAGAGAAAAAAATTCAATTGTTATGCTTTGAATTTTTTCACGTAGTTATACTACTATACAAGGGTCATATAATTGTAGGTTTTACTAGAAGTCATGATCACTAATAAATATTTGTGTGTGTGTGTGTGTTTGGTGGAGGTCATTCTAATGAGCATGAATGAATTCAATCTTGTCGTATCCTATTATGAAAATATAGAGTGGGCTATTTAAAGTGAAAACATGTAAACATGTCAGGGTTTCTCTCTTACACATAAGCCTGCCTGTATCTTTGCCTTTCATGCTGTGTCAGTGAGAAGAAAGGTCACTCCATCGACAGGGTTGGATTTTCAAATTATGAAGCTTCTGATATCCTCTGATTCCTCAATGTTTTCATTACATCAGGTTGAATCAAATGGTTGTGTGTACACAAGAATAGAGATGAAATATAAACACTGGAAAGTTTTTTTTTTTAAGGCTAATTAGTAATGGAGAAAATAGAGAGAAGAGGGATGCTCAGATGGCTTAGAGGGTGAAAACACTTGCCTGAGTTTGAACTATGGTATCCACAACACAAGGTTATTCTCTGACCTCCAAAAATATAGTATGGTGCACAGACATACAAATGTGTGTGTGCATCAACACTTTATATAAATAAAAATTAAAAACAAGACAAATAAATAATAAATGTAAATACACAGAGGTGGCAATGTTATATTTAAATAATATGCTTTATACTTTCCTGTTTAGAATTCTCAGTGGATAAAAATATGATTCTAATTATTATATACTTGTGTTAACAGTTTATTTTTAGAATGTGCCAAAAGAATAAGTTAATTTTTTAGTATATTGAGTGTTTTTTAATGCATAGGATTTTTAATGCATATTTTTACCTGTTTGATTTTTAGAAATATTATTAGAGCAACACCTTTTACATATTTAGACCCTTTGCTTAGCAAGCAAATGAGTCAAAACTTAAATTATGTTTTGATCATAATCAGTTATAATTTCAGAGAAAATAATATTGGATTTTGTATATTTTATTTATTTTTATTTTTTAATTGGTTATTTTATTTATTTATATCTCAAATGTTATCCTGCTTCCCAGTTTCTCCTATGCAAAACCTCTATCCCCTTCCCTTCCCCCATGCTTCTAAGAGGGTGCTCCCCCACCCACTCACTCACTCCTACCTCACCGCCCTAGCATTCATCAATGCTGAGGCATCAGGCCTCCACAGGACCAAAGGTATACCCTACCATTGATGCCAGATAAGGCCATCCTTTGCTACATATTCAGCTGGAGTCATAGGTCCCTCCATGTGTACTCTTTGATTAATTTTAGAAAATATGGCTATTATAACCAAAAGATATGTTCCATATTTTAAACATTTGAAGCAAAAATGTGTGGTATTCACCTTGTGTACTTTAAATCATAAGTATCAGAGTGAGGAATGGAGATGTGAAAGAAAATCGTGGCTCATTTGGAGACTACAATTTTTGAATATTAAACAAAGCATAATACCAAGTAGTCCTGAAGGAAGTAAGTTTGTGCTTTGATTATTGTACAAGAAGGGTCCTTGTGCATATCCAAATTCAGAGAGTGGGAACATTGAAAGATGTAAAATGTAATAGTAACCTATCTACTTTGGTCTAAACATTGTTTCATTTAATTGAGAGAACATGTTAACAAAGTTGGGTAGAATGAATATTGATATTGTATATGAAGACTTTACAGTACAGATACAGATATTACTCATATTTGTGAATGATTCTCCCCATGTATAGGTAGAGCAGTAACACACAATCTCCTGAAGTTCTAGAAAATAGTCTCTGATTCTAACATAAGTTGGCTACCATGTCTGGGTTGATGCCATTGGTTCTAATGAGACTAGTTAAAATCTTAGAATAAAACTCTTTAGAGGAATAAGGAAGAGGAAAAGTCACTTAAAATAGAGAACAGACAAAAAGACAAGGAAAAGTAATTACTTTCCTTCCCAGTCATTTTATCCTTGGCATTGAGTTCTCATGTCCAGAGTGCTACAGTGCAGTAGCTTGCTATCACTAATTAGATTATGTGCTAGAGTGGTACCTTGTTATTAATAGAAGACATTCAATGTGCCAGACAGTTCTCTTTTGTTTCCTCTTATGAAAAATAGATCATTTTCTCATACTATGTCACTTGATTTAATTCTTCCAGTTCTTCCCCACCTCTCCTCCCAATTGAATCTACTCCTGTTTTTGTTTTTTGTTTGTTTGTTTGTTTGTTTTGTTTTGCTTTGTTTTGTTTTTCTCTCCTTAAAAGAAAACAGACTTCTTATAGTTAACAACAAAACATAACAAAATAAAATATAATAAGATAAAACAAACACTATCATATTGAAGATGGATAAAGCAAAACAATAGAAGGAAGTAAGCTCCAATTGACTGTACGAGAATCAGAGACCCACTCATTCTCACACCCAAGAGTCCCATAAAAATACTAAACTGAAAGCTATAATATTTCTTTAAAATGATTTTTAAATTCTCCAAAAGGATTTCATTAAAAGGTCAGTTCTCACAGAAAAAAAAAATTTCAGCAAATATAAATTAGACACTAAAATGCTGGCAGATCACCAACTCAATAGGAAACATATCTAGAGAATTTAATTTATGTTGTTGTGTTCAACATCAATGAAATGTGATTTTTTCCTATGTAAAATAAAATCATAATATTATCCTTTTAAGCCAGTTTGTACTTTCTCTTAAAGTAATATAGTTTTGATTAAAGTGATGAGAAAAAATTGTGGGAAGAATGAGAAGAAAAAATGCTCGAATGTGAGCCTAACTTATAATTATTTTCAGATTGTATATGGCAGAGAGATTATATTTAAAGAAGAAAACTAGAAGGTGTGAGACTACAGAGAGTAGAAGTTCTCCCCATGTTCATAAGTGGTCCTTAGACCACTTATGTCATACAATTAGCCAATTTCTAGCTTTATGTTTGACTTTGATTTGGAAGATTATAGGATATTCTACTTTATTAAAAAGATAAGATTATAGGATATCCTACTTTATTAAGAAAATAAAAGGGAATAAAAAGCATTAATTGGTCAAGGTCTTAAGTAATGCCTAGGCCAAATTTACATTAATAAAAGTACAGAAAATATGTAAGCAGGGTCAGGTGTACAGATAAGCATTGCCAGAGATCAGCAAAATTACTGTGATGGTCATATTTCTATTCTTTTGATTGAGCCCAACTGGTTTGTGTCCTCCCAGACTTCATTACCTTCTGAATGTTCCCCTGGTGTTCGCATTGCTCTTTTTCTCAATGGCTCAGGTCATAAGAAATACTCATCCCATAAAGTTTTCTAATACTTTTTTTTCAGTTCCTCAGCTTTCCTAAAGGTCATCCCCCCACACCCTCACTCCTCTATTCATCAGCTGTCTTGCCTAATCAACAGTGCTAACTGCTCTGTGAGAAGACAGCAGCTAATTCTCCAAAGGGAAGGCATCTCTCCATTGAGTGCATTCTGGTGTAGCACATGTTCACAGAGCTAATCTTGCCTATCATAGTGAATTCTTTAGGTTAGCAAGCTCATAATTAAAAGTCTTCACTAATGACATGGTAATTGTTTTAATGGATTTCCAATGAAGTGTGAAGTTCCCTGCTGATATGTCAACACAATATGAGGCATTGTGAAAGGAGCAGCATAGAGCTTCATAGAATTTTTGAGTTAGAAGAGACCTTAAAATTATCAAAGGTAACCTTTCCGTATTTAAAAAAAAAAAAAAATGAAATCATCCCTGGAGCTCCGGAGAAGGGAAGTGAGTTGCTGAAGGTCAACACTCTGAATGGAAATTGTAGGTGACCTGTACAGCAAATTGTTTCCATCTCAGTGGTCATTCATTTTGACCTGCTTTTTATTTATATGGTACCTATATTTTTAAAAATTGTTTTTATATTTTTCATTATATCAACAGAAATATTTATTTATTCTCTAATAAAATGGTGCATATGAAAACAATTTTATTCCATTAGTTCTATGAGAAGATTGCAAAGGTGACTTTGAGGATCAAAATAAACTGGGCTGAGCATTTCTTGGTCCAATGCTTTCAGAATAAATCTTTTGGGAAGTCAACGCACCAAAAGTTCCGAGGGAATCTCAGCATAATTGAATGCATGGCAAGTTAAATACCTAAAATTTGTTTATGCTTGTGTAAGATTAAAATGCCTAAAATATTTCTTCTTATTTTGGTTTCAGTAGTACAAAAGAGAGTTGAGCATATGACAAAATGTGTTAAAAAGGAAAATGAAGGGACAAAATAAGAAGCTTAAACTACAAAACCAAAACTATATCAGAGCCAAGTCAAACAAAGAAGAAAAGGTTGCAGACATTTGAAGAATCACTGGCAGATCTACTTTGAATATATTATCACTACGAAAGGAATAGAAAATTCATCCATTCTGAAACCTGAATATACTCACTAGAAATAAAAGGTACCTGAGAATTTTATTTTAGTTTTTTTTCAATTATCATATTAGAGGTACCTTGAAAATATAGGATAGTTTTAGCTTTTTGAGTATGAGAAATATAAATTAGTGACAGAACTCTTGCTTGTGTTTACTCATTCCAAAGTAGGTAGTAACAGGTATTCATAAGGAATTACTGATTCCTTTGAAGTTGTCTGCTTTGTGTTACTGTGAGAAATAACAGAAGATGGAGTAAATTACAGGGAGTAGACAGTATTTTACTTTGGCTGATGTTTTGGAGTCTGGAAATTTAACTTAAGTGAATCAAGTATGACTTCTATTCAAGGCACAAAGAAGAGCACGTAAAGACAACAAACTAAAGTCTTTCTCAATAACCTCTCACTCACAACAACTAATGGGTGCCACAGAAATCAAACTAATTATTACCCTTGCTTGAGAAGGAGCAAGAATTTGCATCTCTGAGACTGTATTGATATAAAAATAGAGTGTATATCCTAACTACTGCTTCATAGTTTCTGTCTCCTGACTCCATCACACTTAGACCAACAGGTGATATCTGGGAAATACATTTTAAAACACAGATTTTTTTTTTTAACTTCCCATTACTTTAAACCCCCAAAATTGATGACAATGTTCACAGTATAACCTTGACTGTGTTTCATTTTAAATAGAGACGGTGTTCTTATGCCTATCTTCATTTAGGAAACATCCAGAGAATGATAATAATCATTAAAGAAGTTTCCAGAGGCACCATTTAAATGCAAAATACTCTTCTTATCACTGTGCAGCATCCTGACTCTTATAGAGTAAGCAATGCCGCTGCTTCCTCACTTATATCTGGCTTCTGATGGAGTCTCATGCTGCGAAGCTGGCTGTTCAGACTGTTTGATTTTCCTACTTGATGAGAGAAAGTGAACTTAACTTTAATTGGATTCCTGTAATTCATTACTTGCATATTCCAATCTTTTTACTTAATTTTTGATAGATTTCATCAGAAATCAGAAAGTCTATCTAAAATAGATTTTATCATGGGGAGTCTTTTATAGTTTGCCTTTATGATTATAGTCACTTTTAAATGTAAAGGCTTTATTAAAGACATAAAAGAAAGAAAATAATATTATGGCAGTATGGCATCTGACCTCATAAAGCAACTTAGTAACATGAACCTTCTTTTAAAGGGGAAAGTTATACATATCTTCTTTAACCTCTGGTGAACTTAGAGTTTTGTCACTAATCTGTGACTAATTATCTATATGCTGGAACATACATTTTTAATATCCTCTGATGGTCAATATAGTAGAGGTGTTGCGCCTAATGTGGTACTACTGGGTGCTGCTTTGGATCTTTACAGGGTCTTTATGGAGAGCCTCTAGGCAGGGTAGAAGCATGTCTATTTAGAAGAGTCAAACTTAAGAGACAGATTTGCCATTTTACAAACCTTGAAGGTAATGGCAATACCCCGGTCTCTTTTTGTTCTCTAGTTCCAGCTTCTGACATGTACATTTATGTGGTAAATAGTTTGTCTTCTATACATTATTATAATGATTGACAGATACCAAAGCACTCAAACTAGGACAAGAAACTCTAAAACCTTGAAGCGTAGTTAAAATATGCCCTTTATAAATACAATTGCCTAATATATGCTGCTATGTTAATATTAGGCTAAGTTATAAGTCATACTTAACATTGCCATAAGATAGCATTACTTTATTCTCAAACAGAATAATAAAATGTAATAGTTTATTTAATTAAACACTAATGAATATACAAGGACACATATTCTGCTACATTTATAAAATGTAGAAAATATGAATTACTTTCTGGATGATTAATAGAGTGGAACATAGTACTTCTAAATCACATATATATGATTTTATATTTTAATGTTGAAATATTACCCATAGAATATGAATTTGAATACTTTGTCACAGCAAGGGATGCTATTTTGAGAAATGTTCATGGTACGAAGCAGAATATATAACTGGCAGAGGTAAACCAGTAGGGACAGATATCTGAGGATTATAGCTTGAGCCTGTTTTTTTGCTTAAGATCTTTGATTCTTGAACTTCCAGGATTTGAAAAAGTTACTCAATCTATTGATAGGGATGCTGCAACCAATAAATGTTAAGCAAAAAATTTCTTCACAGCTTAAGTTTCATTTCAAATATACTTTCACAGCAATGGAGTATATATCTCACACAAATATTTGGTACCTAGGAGTAGGTTTAGCTGTGATAAACTTGAACAAGTATTTAGTAGGAGTTTGAAGGTGATCTTCATTAGGAAGGTTAGAAATATCTGTAACTGATTATGGGGTGGATCCCTGGATATGGCAGTCTCTACATGGTCCATCCTTTCATCTCCTAGCAAACACAGAAGTGGATGCTCACAGTCAGCTAATGGATGGATCACAAGGCTCCAAATGGAGGAGCTAGAGAAAGTACCTAAGGAGCTAAAGGGATCTGCAACCCTATAGGTGGAACAACATTATGAACTAACCAGTACCCCGGAGCTCTTGACTCTAGCTGCATATGTATCAAAAGATGGCCTAGTCGGCCATCACTGGAAAGAGAGGCCCATTGGACACGCAAACTTTATATGCCCCAGTACAGGGGAACGCCAGGGCCAAAAAGGGGAAGTGGGTGGGTAGGGGAGTGGGGGTGAGTGGGTATGGGGGACTTTTGGTATAGCATTGGAAATGTAAATGAGCTAAATACCTAATAAAAAATGGAAAAAAAAGAAATATCTGTAACTGAATACCCACAAGAGAAACATTTGAAGGTAGTTAGGACAGTCCACCAAGCCATTTCAGTTGGAATGACATAGTCCAGAGCACTTATTGAAATGTGAACAAGGATTTTATTAGTTATTGAGCTAGAAGCCACTTAGCTAAAATTTTAATTTTTTCCTAAAGTTTTGGCTTAATTCAATTTAAAGAGAAATAGAGTGATTTGTTTGTTAGAGGAAACTTTGAAGCAATATAGCAATCAGACCCTCATACATTCTCATTTATGGTGATAATTCAGAGCAAAATACAGAACCAAAAGTCATGAAAATAAGCAATATTAGGAGAAGATAAAGCACGGCACAAGTAAAGTATCCAGTAAAGCAGGCGTTGACTGGCCTAAGGCAGATATACAGATAAATTATCGGGAACAGTTCAAAAACCAGCAACACTTAAGGGAAAACTCACTTTCACACTACACAGCAGAGAAGGATCTTTGAAGGAAAAAAATCCATTCCACCCATCAATGATGTCAGAACGTACAAACACAAACACACATGAAAACCTTCTGTTTAAAAGGAATGTGTGAAAATATAGTTCAGAAGTTGGACCCTCCTTAAAAAAGACTCAAACAAAGCAAAAAAGAAACACAAAAGAAAACCAACAAGCTAGTTTAAAGTTTTCTTAGGTTATCAGACACATAGAGACTGCTGTACATGTGGCTCAAGTGAACCTGTATACATCTTGAGCTGTAGCAAAATTTCTTGGTACTATCTATATATTTTTTATTTTGTTATGTGTAGTATATAAAAGGTATAGCGTCATTGGAGTTTGTGCCACAATTCCAATAAACTAACCCTGACACACACACACACACACACACACACTTCAGTGTACATTTAAGAGTTATCATATTAACCATCACAAAATTCTCTCTCTCATGTCTACTCCCTCATTCTCTCTAACACAAGCATATGTATATATTGCAAGATTAAAATATTGGGGAATTATGAAGGTCACTGACAATGTTTTGGCTTGAATTTAGCATCTATCCTGTAAGCTAATATACTTTAACAATTAGTTCTGATCCAAGAGGTTGAGTTGGTTTTGAAGTCTTCTGTTTAATGGCCATGGTTGCCAAAGATGGGTCAATGCGATCAAGTCATCTGAAGTTAAAGTTATCCCCATATATATTCAAACCAATCCACCCTTTCCTCTTTTGTCAAGATGTAAATAAGGGGCAGCCATAACATCTTTCCTGAACTAATATAGATAAAATGTCTTTTCTCCATGATTGAATGTATCTAATTTTTTCTAAGATTATATTAGATACATTCAATATTTAGTAAGTTGATCTTCACAGGGATATTTTTACAAGGCAAAAAGCAAATAACTGATTAACATGGATAGCAAGTAATATTATGAGTGGATCTTGAATACATTATTGCAAATAAAGCCCAGTAAATTTTTTCCTTCAACATATGTCACTTCTATTGAATTATCCATAGGTATCTGAAGAAAACACTAGCACACTAAATTTATAATGTTCCCTATAGAAAATATTAAACATTCTAAGGATATATAGTACTTATTTAAAAATAACAATCTGATGGGATTCATTAATGTTCCTGTGCAGCACTTGGAGCTGATGATGGAATGGATTTTGGGCTTTGTGACTGCAGCTTCTCTTTCTCCTCTGCTGCTGATCCTTGTAAGCCAATGGTTCCTCTAGTATAATCTAAATAATGGTGAAATTTATAAAATAAGCCTTTATAATTATCCAGGTTTTTTATGAACTCTCATCAATGTCATACATCAAATTTTCTAAGTATGTAAAGATGACTAAGCATGAGCATATTTTTTTTTGTACCATGTTGCAAACATTTCTTTGTTCCAAACTGTGCTGTCCATTGACTAAAGACCAAATTGAAGAGGATATTTCAAACTGACTGCAGCTCACTGTAATTCAATCTTTGGTGGCAATTTCTCCAGCTGTGGAAGTGTTGGCTTGTATTCTCCTTTGGCCAATGGCAATTGGCATTGCTCTTATAGCAACTGTAAACCTAGGCTTTGGTTGTTTTATATCTTCAACTTGGAATTCTGAAAAAGCCAGGAAAAGTCATGCAAAGCCTGCCCTGGGAGGTGAAATGCAATCCTCCTCTGACTTAGTCAGCTATTCCAGCTTTATGAGTGAGTTCATCCAAGCCTGGACAGCTTTGACTGGGTTCAGCCAAAAGCCTAGCTGTGTTTTCTACTTACTTCCAACTCACATATAATAAAACAAAGTACGATTGTTATTTAAGATAACTAATTTGAATGCATTACAAATGTGTTTAGTATACTTAGAGCACTAGTAGCATAATTAACCAGATTTATCAAAGGTCTCTAGCATGGGCAATGCATCAGATAATAGTTAAATCCTATGGAGAAGTCTTATTACCTATTCAAAGCAATATTTTTACCAAAATTTATTTAAATAAAGACAAGTCTAAATTATTTACACAAGTTATTTTATTTTTAGTCAATTTAAGATGTAATATAATTATGAGTTGTTTTCTTTCTTTTCCTCTTTGTAACTCTCCCATATATTCCCTTCCATTCTCCTCTTAGATTCTTTGCCCTCAACATAATATGAATGGATATCTCTAATACTTTCTTGAGAACACATGAATTCTAGGTCATTTTTTTCATAGCATTGGAAATATTATGGAAAGAAAAGGAATTTTCTATTAGATTAAAATTATGAAATTTAGCATCACAGTACAAATTACAGGAAATTTATGTGAATATCAAAAAGAAAATAAAAAATAAATGGAAAACCCAGAACATCATAATATAACATGGTAATTAGTGACTCATGAGTTTAACAATTTTGTTTAGATGCACACTGCCATGATAGTTTCCTAGTGAACAAGTATTTGATGTTCAGAACTTTAGTTTTATCACATATCTAAAGAATCTAAGTCTTTGATTTAAAAAAAATTCCAACAATCAAGGCTAGGTATATTGATCAGTAGGTAAGAATACGTGCTCAGCAGATATAAAGTTCAAATCTCCAGCAACCTAGTAAAATACTGCAAATGGGCATGCATACCTATAGTCAAATCATTTAAAACCAAAGACAGCATTATCATGGCAGCCGACCAATCAGCATGGGTAGCACAAACAATGATCTGCTTCAGTTAGAGACAGTATTTCTAAGTAATAAGATGCAAACTACATAGAGGAAGAGTCTGGTTGTCTTTCTCTGGACTTGAGTATACACATACACACAGGTACATGAGTACTCAAACATGCATGAGCAGTCACACACACACACTCACACACACACACACACACACACACATACACACACACACAAGAAATGTCTTAAATAATAAGGAACATTGATTAAAAAGCAAGCATGAATTAGATTTTGTTTATGGGTCTACTTTCTTGAGGAATCTTATTTCTGTAGGTTATTTTCTAGATTCTTAAATCATCTTGCTGAATTATTGTACACTTTCTTACTTTTGTGAGAATTCACTGCTTCCATCCAGAATTTGAGCTTTGGAACTTTGACTTATCATATGACTTTCCACCTATCTTGTGATATTGGCAAATGGTATTATATAGACTTTCAATATATAAGCAACAACAATCATAATGATCCCATCAATACTTTGTTGTTAAATTCCTGTCATGAGAAGAGGTTACAAGATAATTTCTTTAAGGGATCATGAATGCACATTAAATTTGAGCTTTTATGGAAAATTCTAAAATGAAGTGGGGTCACATGCATCAGCCTGAATTAGTTGGCTATGCTACAATTTGGTATTGTCACTCATCTTGAACAGACATTTTCTATAGTTTGTAGCTCTGAAAGAAAACTAGAATTGACCTCAATCTGTTGGCCTGAAGAAAGCACAGACCATGAAAACACCAGCTGGTGCTGATCTGAATGAATGAATGTAATAGAGATGTGCACTCTCATTTCAGATTTAATTGGATCCTTTGGCCATATGTAGAAAAAAAGTTATATTTTGAACAGAAGCTAAAGAGAGAAACAGGGAGAGAGAACAGGACAAAAGAGTGATATTTTCTAGGAAGTGAAAGTTCAAATCTTAATGTTAATAAAATACTATAAAATACTATAACAACAGCAGCAACAACAAATCTCACCTTCTTGAGGATAATTGTCCCTCCTTTCTGCAAAGATGTATTCCAAGAGACCCCACAAATACCTAGAACTACAAACATTACTTAACTGCTTAGTTTTCTACCAGTACTGTGCATTATCTTTTAAAGAAAAAGACAAAAAACAAAAACAAACAAACAAACAAAAAAAACCTACAGCCTGAAGAAGTCTATTTTAAGAATTAGGCTCAGTATGAAAGTACCCACATACTATATTAAAATTATTTGAATATGGTATTTTCTCCAATTATAAAATACTGAGAGTTCATTTGACAATTGAATCAGCTACTAATGGACAAAAAAACACATACTATATGCTATTTGCCAAAATTGGAGAGGGCTATTTAGTGTGCTATTTGAAAGGTCAAGGATACACAGTATTTTGTTTGTAGAATTTTCATTTCCTGTTTTCTTCGACACTTAAGTGCAGTTGAAATGGAAATGAAAGGAAGAGAAGCTGTGCTGGGATGGAGTTACTGCAGTCCCCTGGGTGTATTTCATAGTTCCACATAGATGTTGGAGGTGCTTTCTCAAACAGATAATTATGCACACACACACACACACACACACACACACACACACACACACACACATATATATATATATATATATATATATATATATATATATATATATATATATATATATAAAAGAAATCGAGTTTCATTAATCTAAAAACATGATTATCCCATTATTAGAAAGACATCTATTAGTGTGTAATTACTTATGTGGATTGTATGATTCAAGTTTATATGAACATGCTGATTTTAATACATATCTGTATATTAAAATAAAGGTTTATTTTGTTCAAGGGTTACAGAAGTTTCTGTCCAAGATAAGCCAGCCCTGCTGTTTATAGGGTGGTGATTAGAAAACACATCATGGTAGAAGCAAGAAGTAAAATTGAATCACTCACTTTTTTTGTCCAAGGAGGGAAACCAAAGAGAATAAGATTAGAGTTCTAACAACCCTCATCAAAGCATATCAACAAAGACCCAAATATCTAACAGCAGGAATGAAACTCTTGCAGCATTCATCACCATTTAATAATTTTAAGATGTGAACCTAATCCTCACTGCATAGATCTTTAGGGGTATATACAAGGTCCTATTATTTCTACTGCTGCTCCCTAAACAAATATCTCATAATAAAATATCTGTATAGTCTATACTCAAAGACACCAAAATTCTGTGTTCATGAATGCATCAATATCCAATTTAAAATCTTCATAGACAAAGTACAAATTGAAATACAAGAAGATTTAAAAAGAAGTTATGTTTATAATCTCAAATGCTGGGATATTTATGGAATAAGCATCAATGATCAAGGGGAGGAGCAAAAAGAAATAAGCAAGTAGTGATGGCATCATGTGATGTGAAACACGGCCCAATAAACAAATACTAATTTAATTCAGCCCCTTTGCACTATGGCAGGGATGATGAGTACCACCGAGAAAAGGCACACTGTAGCAGGTATGCAGATTGTTAAGTGCTTAAGTGACTTTGCGTATATAACACTACTGGTTGCAGTTTCCATCGCCACTTTGTTATTTTGGCTTTTAACGATGTTACAGTTTCCCATAGTAGATGTACAAATCATTAGCTCCTCCATGTTCCTGGGGTCTCTATGGAAGCCTCTGCTTCATCCTCAAAACTCCACTCTGCCCAGTGGCTGACTTGGGGAAACGTAAAAGCTTTGCACATGGTCTAGTTTCTCTTGCTTTCCTCTGCATTCGTTGTGGAAGCCCTCATGGCCACTCATCTTTTAATTGTGTATTGCTGAAAAAAAATCAGTTTTCTATAATGTAAAGCCAAACACCTGCACATTTTTTTCTGTTTATGTACATTTGTTTTACCTCACAGTTCTAACAAATATTTAAAGTTCTTTGAAACATGTTTTCATTTTAATATCTTTATTCCCATGATTAGGATAGCTTAATAGATTCCATATCTGACATTGGGTGTCTTTTCTATCACCTGTGACATCTTTTTATTCATGATAATAACAACATTTCTCTTGGTGAAAAATTTTCATGGCTGCCATTTTTGTTCTAGCTAAGAAATAAATATTTCAAGTGTTTTGTCTTTGCTCCCAATTTGAATCCCACAGAAAATTTAGCTGATCACGGTCAATAATATACACATCTCCATTTGTATTTGGAATCATTAGAACTTTCCTGGTCCAGATAAAACTAACCTTCCATATTCAAACCTGGCAACCTGTAAGTTTCAGGACCCTATAAACCACATGCAGCTTCAGTTTATAAAAACACCGTACAAATGTAGCACATTTGTCAACAGAATTTTCATTTCCAATTGACAAGTCATTGGTATAGTATTGCTACCGTAATTTCTATTAGCATACTTCACCTCTAACCATGCACAAGAATCACCTTCTAAACCCTGTTCATAGGACCCACCTTTAGTTATTCTGCCTCTCTAAGCTTCCCAAAATTTTCCAACAAAGACATTAAAAAGTTTTTTTCTCACATTATCCCATGTAGGATACTATGGAAAGCCTTACTTCTTCCTATTTCTTTTTCCATGTGGGTGAACAGATAAAGGATAATACGCTTATAAAAGGAATGTGTTTATTCAGACTAATGATTGCTCAGATTCTAGTTCATAATGCACATTATTACTGCATGTAAGATTGTGAGGAATCATTATACCTAGGTGAGGGTACATTAAAAAGCAAAGCCACTCACTTGGATAGCCATGAGGCAGAGAGATAGGTACTGATGAACATGAAAGGTCGTATCTTTTATGATACAGAGACCTTCAATTAGGCTTCAACTCCAAAATTTTTACCCTTGCCCACTGCCACTGAACTTGTATCTGATCCTTTGACAAATGGAGCTTGAACAACCTTCAGAGAGAACTCTCAAAAAAGTAAATATGCTTTATGAGTCAGAAAGTTCATTGAGGACAACTTTTTTTTTTAATCTCACCCTATAACATTATATATGTGTAATAAACAAGACTCGTGTGGAGTGCGAGCATTGACTATAATTATAACTGATAGTATAACAAAAGTACAATTCCTAACACCCTGAATATTCAGCCATGCCTTTTGTAGAGGAATATATCCTTTTTCTCTCTAGAAAATGAAAAAGAAAATGTGGCTAATTTTATGAGGCATTAGAAAGGAGAGTTTTGAGTCTAATTAAACATAATTAACAGCAATAGCCACATTGTAGATTTAATTGGAAGAACAGTTACATTCATTTGTGTACTTAACATTGTAAGGTTCTGATTCATAGTAACTATTCAGATTTCCACCACTTAAAATCCTGTGATAATGTTCACTTCTACACATTAAATATTGTTACTAATTCTGTTTTTCAATTTGTGAATAGAATATTTTGATTTTGACCAATGGATTTTAGAAGAATAATCAAATTACCATGTTTAGTTAACATTTCAGCATCTGATTCATCTGTATGACAAAAAATACTTTAATAAATATTATGTCTTCCTTTTTTAAACTTGAGTTTTCTTGATTAACAATAGTTTAAAATGGCTTTGGTAATTAAAATTTAATCTTAAACATTAATTAGATAACATTATTTTCATCTTCATCTACTTAAATTTGTAATTCATAAGTCTGCATGTGAATCCTGGTAGTAAAAAAGTTACAACATTCTTCTAAGTATTTTAAAAAATATAGTAGTAAAACGACATCACATTAGAGATTTAAAAAAATATCCTAGTGTGTGGAAATTTAATGTGATCTTCAGTTGTGAGAAATGTCTTGCCGATGTCTTTAATGTTAAGAATTATATTTAATTATTTATTTCTTTAGTTATTTATTCTATTTGACCCAACTCCCCCCAAAATGTGTTATTTTGTCTTGTGCTTAATCAGAACACTTCATTTTCCATTGTGAGAATCCCATTTCTAAAGCATTATGGAAAAACTGAAAATGCACATGGTAGTGATATGCCTAGATATAGGAGTCTATAAAGGAGGTAAGATGGTTTTATTCAATGCTGATTGCAACATTTGAGAGAGAGTTTCTAGGATTACCTCCTATGGTATTTCTCACGTATTGTTTTAAATATTTTAAAGTAAAATCACAAAAATGTTTATTTTTATTTTATATGTATGGTACTTTTAGCTGCATGCATAACTGTGTATCATGAATGTGTGCAGTGCACTCAGAGACCAAAACATGTTAACATGTATGTATACTCATGACTTTCCTCATTTAGGTAATAGATGCAATGCATGAATATGAGAAGACCCCATCATCGCTATTTTCACTGGAAATGGAGGCCAGTTAATCTTTCTATCATTTAATATGAACTCTCTCTGACTAATGGGTTCAAACAGCATACTTGTTTTTTATTAACACTTATAGCATTCAGTTACTTGAAAAATATTATTATATAGTGTTTAATGTTATGCAGTTATGTTAATACTTTCATCCCTTCACGTCAATGGAAGATTTGTTAAAGAACCCTACAAGATACCCAAACAAAGTATCCTGATCCATCTCTAAAATAGTGTAATGTTTTGGTTATAATCCATATTATCACCCTTAAATTATTTCAAGATTGCCTGTGTTATTAGATAGAATGCCACAACAGAGATTGTTGAACTTTATTACATTATTTGTAATAGTAAGTAAATAAATCTAAATAATTGGGCTTATATAAACTTAAAATATATTTATCAAACAGCCCTGGATGGATTCTTATCTAAATAAATAAGTATATAATACCAGATAAATATGCAATAAGTTACATATTATGCAACATAAGCTAAAAGACTAGGAAATTATGATGACAATTGTAATTTCTATTTCTCTGTGTTACATATAGTAAGGACCACACAGACTTGTGGGACACTGACTCCTGGGAAGCTAAACTGAAGATAGTTACAATAGAAGAGATTCATTACTTCTGAAATTACGACAGACACACAAATATACAAATATATACAAATATAATGGGAGTAACCCACCAACATTTAAAATGTTGGATTTGAGGAGCACTCTATGATATAGAATCAATTTTTGACAATGTCAATGAGGCTAAGATCCAGAAATGAAACAGGACATGGGGCTTCAGAGGAAAATTTACTGCTAATATTTTGTCAAATGAACATAAACAACAAAAATGACTTAAATTTTTTTAATTTGATATTTTCTTTATTTACATTTAAAATGTTATCCCCTTTACTGGTTCCCCTGAAATTCCCTATCTCATCACCACTCCACTGCTTCTATGAGGACATTTCTCTACCCACCCACCCACTCCTGCCTTCCTGCCCTTGAATTTCCCTACACTGGGGCATGGAGCCTTCACAGGACCAAGGGCCTCTTCACCCATTGATGCCCAACAAGGCCATCCTCTGCTAAACATGCAGCTGGAGCCATGGGTCCCTCCATGTGTACTCCTTGGTTGGTGGTTTACGTGTTGCTATCCCCATAGATCAGTGCCTATGTCATCACAGAAGGGTCAGAATTAACACTGAGACCAACTAAAGGAGAGTGTACAGAGAATGAGAACCTTTGGAACAATTATCCCTAGGCAGTATGTCTTTATAGTACCTCTCCCCTCAAGAATAAGGATCCATGCAGAGCGAATTGCCAACAGGTTGCAAAAACTGGAGGTTGTGGATCCCTTTAAGGAAGTGTTTTCCAGAAACAAAATACATGTATGAACTTACAGAGATTGTGATTGCATACACATGATATACAAGAGTTCAAACAAGACAAAATTCCATCATGAAGAATTAGAAGTTTGGACACAAATTTTGACCCGTTATAAAGCATGTATTTGTATTTGATAACCCTTGGGAGGGAAAAATCAGATTTTTTAACTGAGTGACAATGGATGTATCAATTGCATGCTACTGCAGATTTCATTCTCAGGAGTGTTTGGTCAAAACAAAATGGACTCTGTGTGTCTGTGTTGGGGGGGAGGTGTGTTTGTGTGTGTGTGTATGTGTGTGTATATATATGCATGTGCTTGTGCATGTGTGTGTGTGTTTATGTTTGTGTGGAAGTATGTGCTTTTCTGCTTGTTCGTTAGTCTGTTTTGTTCTAGTGTTTTTTAACATAAAGAATTTTAAGTTAGATGAGTACAGAAGAGAACAGAATCTAGGAGGAATAATAAAGAATAGTAAGAATGTGACCAAGGTATATTATACAAAAGAAAAAATAAAAACTGATATTTATATGAGTATTCTAATCATGATAAAAAGAGCTAAGGGTATAAAACTAAAGAAACCCACAATACAGAGACCATCTTCCATAAACAAATGAAAGAAAAAGAAAAACAATTTAGAAACAGCAAATGTCAATGGCTTGTACTGATCAAACTTAAGGAAGCAAATGAAGCCATAGTGAAGTATGATGTCTGTAGTAACTATGGTATAAATTGTATTTTGATCTTATTCATCCCTCACTAATCCCTCTAAACCCTCCTAGATCCACTTTACATCCTGGTTACTGCCCCACCCTCCCTCTCCTTCTCCCCTGACAGGGTGGGAGGATCCACTCACAATAGCACATTAAGCCTCTGCAGAGCTAGGGATCTCTTTCCCCTGAGGCTAGACAAAGCAGTCTTTTAGAGGAAAGTATTCCACAGTCAGGATGACCCCCACTTCAGTTGTTGGGGAAACCACAAAAAAAAAAAACAAAAAACAAAAAAACTGAGCTACACTACTACTACATCTGTACAAGCATGCCTATGTCCAGCCCACGTATGCTCTTCAGGCGGTGTTTCAGTCTCTGAGAGCCTCCAGGGTCCAGATTATATGACTTTGTTGGTCTTCCTGTGGAGTCCCTATGCCCTTTGGGGCCCTCAATCTTTCTACCCTTTCTTCCATAAGAGTGCCCAAGCTCCATCCAATGTTTGGTTTAGGTGTCTGTATCTTACTTACTCATCTGCTAGGTGGTGATGTAATTATTTTTATTCACCTTGCTCCTGGTCACTGTTCCCATTCTCCCTACCCTGCTCTTCTGACAGGGTAGAGGCCCCTCCTGGGTATCTACTTACACTGGTACAAGTCTCTGCAAAGCTATGCACATCATAGGCCTAGCTAAAACAGTTATCCTAGACTCCTCTCTGCAAGCATAACAGAGTACGTTTAATAATGTTGGGGAATGGTGATTGCACCTGAGATGAGTCTCAACTTTGGTAGCGAATTATTGGTTGAACATTTCCTCAGTCTCTACTCTGTCTCTGTCCCTGCAGTTCTATCCTGTATGGATAAATTATGAATCGATTTTCTGTGTGTGGTTTGGTATCCCTATTGCTCCACTGGGATTCTTGTCTAGCTACAGGAAATGGCTTCTTCAGGTTTCATATCCCAAACCCTGTGACTCTCAGCCCAGGTCATGCTAGTGAATTCTGGGGAGACGCCCACCCTGATCCTGAGCAAACTCTATTCCCTTCCCCATTCCACCTCTCAACCAGTTCCCTTCCTCCATTAGCCACCTACAACTATTTTATTCAGCCATCTAAATGAGGTTTATGCATCCTCCCCTGGGCTATCTTTCTTGTTTAGCTTCTTTGGGTTTCTGGAGTATAGTATGAGTATCCTAGAATATTTTCTAATATCCACTTATAAGTGAGTACACGTGAGAACATACTCTGCCTACTCTTTTGGGTCTGAGTTACCTTATTCAGGGTGATATTCTCAAGTTCCATCCATTTACTGGCAAAATTCATGGTATCTCTGTTTTTAATAGCTGCATAGTATTCCATTGTGGAGATATGCCACATTTCCTTTATCCATTCTTCAGTTGAGGGACATCTAGGTTGTTTTTAGCTTCTGTCTATTATGAATAAAGCTTCTATAAACATAGCTAAGCAGGTGACCCTGTGCACTAGTAGAGCATCTTTTGGGTATGTGCCCAGGAGTGGTATAGCTGGGACTTGAGGTTGAACAATTTACAGTTTTCTGAAAAACAAACAAACAAACAAAAAACAAAACAATACAAAACAAAAAACAAACAAAAAATACTAAATTGATTCCCAAAGTGGTTTTAAAAGCTCACATCCCCACAAGCAATGGAAGAGTGTTCCCCTTCCAACATTCTCTCAAGCATGTACAATCACTTGAATTTTTCATTTTAGCAGTGCTGACAGGTGTAAAATGGAATTTCAGAATTGCTTTGATTTGCATTCCTCTGATGTCTAAGGCCATTCGATTTTTCTTTATGATTACTTCATTGTTGACTATTGAACATTTTTTATTGATTATTTTATTTATTTACATTTCAAATGTTTCCCTTCCTGGTCTCCCCTCCTCAACCCCTCCCCCCCCCCCAAATCTGATCTCCCCTCCCCTTTGCCTGTAAGGGAGTGCTTCCCCTACTCACTCCCACCTCACTACTCTAGCTTCCCCCTTTACTGAGGCAATAAGCCTCCATAGAACCATCTCCTCCCATTAATGCCATTAATGCCAGATAAGGCAATCCTCTGCTACATATGTAGCACAAGCCATGGACCCATGCATATATACTCTCTGGATGGTGGTTTAGTCTCTGGCAGCTCGGAGGGGTCTGGTTAGTTCATATTGTTGCTCTTCCTAAAAGGTTGCAATCCCCTTCATCTTCTTTTGTCCTTCCTATAACTCTTCAACTGTGGTCCAGGGGGCTCAGTGTAATAGTTGACAGTATCTGCATCTCTCTTAGGCAGGTGCTGGCAGAGCCTCTCAGAGGACACCCACACTAGGATCTGTGTGCAGGGCTTCTTGGCATCAGCACTAGTGTCAAGGTTTGGTGTCTGCAGATGGGGTGAATTCCAAGGTCGACCAGTCTCTGGATGCCCTTTCCTTCAGCCTTTGCTCCATTTTTTTTTGTTTGTTTGTTTCTGCATTTTCTTTAAACAGGAACAACTCTGGTTTAAAAATTTTGAGATGGGTAGTTGAGATCCCTCAACTAGGGGCCATGTCTTTCTATCTACTGGAGGTAGTCTCTTCAGGTTCTATCTCCCCTCTGTTGGGTATTTCAGTTAATACCATCCTCCTTGGGTCCTGAAGCCTCTCATATCACTGGTGTCTGAGACTATCCTGTGGTTCTCACGAGCCCCATTCCCCACCTCTAACTGCTACATATTTCTATTCATTCCCATGACCCTCTAGACTTCGCTCCTGTCTCTTCCCATGCCTGATCCTGACTCCCTTTATCCCTCCTCCAATTCTCCCCCACCCAGGTCCCTCCCTCCATCTAGCTCCCATGATTATTTTGTTCTCACTTCTAAATAGAGTTGAAGCATCCACACTTTTGTTTTCCTTCTTGTTAAGTTTAATATGATTAGTGAGTTTTATTGTGGTTATTCTTAGCTCTTGGTCTAATATCCACCTATCAGTGAGTATATGCCATCTACGTCCTTTTTGTCTGGGTTACTTCACTCAGAATGATATTTCATAATTCCATCCATTTGCCAGCAAAATTTGTGCAGTCATCATTTTTAATAGCTGAGTAGCATTCCATTGTAGAGATGTATCACATTTCCTTTATCCATTCTTCAGTTGAGGGACACCTAAGTTGTTTGCTGCTTCTGCTTATTATAAATAAAGCTGCTATGAACATCATGGAATATGTGTCTTTATAATATCTTGGAGCATCATATATATATATATATATATATATATATATATATATATATATATATATATATATATATATAACAACAAAACCCAGACACCAGATGCTAACAAGAGCTTTCTGAAAGGAGCCTGATAAAGCTATCTCCTGAGAGGCTCTACCAGTGCCTGGCAAAAACAGAAGTGGATACTCACAATCATCCATTGGACAAAGCTCACGGTCCCAAATTAAGGATCTAGAGAAAGGACCCAAGGAACTAAAGGTGGTTGTATATTTATGTATAGTAGCTTTAAGTGCTTTTCAGCCTCTGTTGAGAATTTTCTGTTTAGGTCAGTAAAACCTTTTTAAAATTGGGCTATTTCAGTTGTTGGAATTTAAATTCTTGTGTTCTTTATATACTTTGCATATTAGCCCTGTGTCAGATGTAGGGTTGGAAAGATCCTTTTCCAAATTATTTTGTTCTATTGACAGTATCCTTTGTTTTTACAGAAGCTGTTCATTTTCTTTAGGTCCCAGTTGTCCATTCATTTTTTTAAATTACATATTTTCTTTATTTACATTTTAAATGTTATCCCCTTTCCTAGTTTCCTCTCAGAAAATCCCCTATCTCCTCCCCCTCCCCCTGCTCCTCAAACTACCTACTTCCATTCCTGGCCCTGGCATTCCCCTATACTGGGGCATAGAACCTTCACAGGACCTAAGGCCTCTCCACCCACTGATGGCTTACTAGGCCATCCTCTGCTGCATATGCAGCAAGAGCCACAAGTCCCACCATGTGTTTGAATTGATTGGTGGTTTAGTCCCAAGGAGCTCTGGGGGGGGGGGGGGGTACTGGTTAGTTCATATTGATTTTCCTCCTATGGGGCTGCAAACCCCTTCAGCTCCTTTGGTCCTTTCTCTAGCTCCTTCATTTCCGACCCTGTGCTTTGTCCAATGGATGATTGTGAGCATCCACTTCTGTTTTTGCCAGGTACTAGCAGAGCCTCTCAGGATATATCAGACTATATATCAGGCTCCTGTCAGCAAGCTCTTGTTGGCATCTGTCATAGTGTCTGGGTTTTGTGGTTGTTTATGGGATGGATCCCCAAGTGGGGCAGTTTCTGGATGGTTGTTCCTTCAGTCTTTGCTCCGAACTTTGTCTCTATAACTCCTTCCATGGGTATTTTGTTACTCCGTCTAAGAACTATTCTGAGCTTCTGGGATAATATCCACTTACCATTGAGTGCATACCATTTGTCCATTCTTGATCTTAGAACCTGAACAATTGATGTTCTCTTCAGGAGGTTGTCTCCTGTACCAATGATATTAAGGCCATTCTCTACTTTCTGTTGTATTATGTTTAGTGTAGCAAGTTTTACATTGAAGTCTTTGAGTTTTGTGCAGGGTGATTTATATGGATCTTTTTGCATTTTTTCTGCATGCTGACACTTAATTACACTAGCACCATTTGTTGAATATACTTTCTTCTTTCCATTGCATGATTTTTTCCCTTTTTGTTGAAAATCAAGTGTCCATAGTTGTGTAGCTTTATTTCAGGGTCTTTGATTTGATTCCATTGATCAACTTGTCTCTTGGCATACGGATGCCACAAAGTTTTTATTAATATTGCTCTGTAGTACAGCTTGAACTTAGGGGTGGTGATACCTCAGGAAGTTCTCCTATTGTTCAGGATTGTTTTAGATATCCTGGGTTTTTTGTTTTTCCATATGAGTTAAGAATTGTTCTTTCAAGGTCTGTAAAGTGAATCTGTAGTTTGTTTTTGGTAAGATAGCCATATTCACTATGTTAGTCCTGCAGATCCATGGGCATGGGAAATCTTCCCATCTTCTAAAATCTTCCACAGTCTCTTCCTTTAGCTATCTGAAGTTCTTGTCCAGTAGGTCTATCATTTGCTTGGTTAGAGTTACACCAAAATATTTATATTATTTGTTGAAAGGAAGTTAGGGTATTGTTTTCCTAATTTCTTTCTTGGCCCATTTATCATTTGTATAAATGAGGGGTACTGATTTTTTTTTTTTAGTTAATTTTTTATCCAACTAATTTGCTGAAGATGTTTATCAGCTCTAGAAGTTCTCTAGTTTAATTTTTGAGATGGCTTATATATACTATCCTATCACCTGTAAACAATGATGCATTGATATCTCCCAACTTGTATCCCCTTGATCTCCTTTAGTTGTCTTATTGCTCTATCTAGAACTCCAAGTCTTATATTGATAGGGAGATATTAATAGATAAGGAGAATTTGGGCTGTCTTGTTTTATCCTTGCTTTTAGTGGTATTGCTTTAATTGCCCCACCATTTAATTTGATGTTGGCTATTAGCTTGCTGTATATTGCTTTTATTATGTTTAGGTATGTGCCTTGCATCCATGATCTCTCTAAGATTTTTACCACGAAGGAGTGTTGGATTTTGTCAAAGCTATTTAGAATCCAATGAGTTGATCATGTAAGATGTTTTTTTTACAGTATCTATTGTGGATTATTTTAATGGATTTTCATATATTGAACCATCCCTGCATCCCTGGGGTGAATCCTACATGATCATGATAGACGATGTTTTTTATGTGTTCCTGGATATAATTTGTGAGTATATCACTAAGTATACTTGGATCAATGTTAATAAAATAAATTGGTCTGAAATTTTCTTTCTTTGTTCAGTCTTTGTGTTGTATAAGTTTCAGGGCGACTGTGGCGTCCTACAATGACTTTTGGCAGTGTTCCCTCTGTTTCTATTTTGTGGAATAGTTTGAGATATTAGCTTATCTTTGTAAGTGGTAGAATTCTGCACTAAAACCATCTGGCCCTACGCTTTTGTTTGATTGGGAGATGTTTAATTTCTGCTTCCTTTTCTTTATGGGTTATAGAGTTGTTTAAATAGTTTATCTGATCTTGGTTTAACTTTGGTAAGTGCTATCTATCCAGGAAAATCATCCATTTCATTAAGATTTTGGAATTTTGTGAAATGTATGCTTTTGAAGGAAGACCTAATGATTCTTTCAACTTCTTCAATGTCTGTTGTTATCTCTCCCTTTTTGTTTCTGATATTATATGGACACTGTCCTTCTGTCCTTGAGTTTAGTTTGACTAAGTGTTATTTTCTGTCTTTGTGATTTTTCTCAAAGAACCAGCTCTTGCTTTCATTGATTGTATTTTTTCTTTCTAATTCATTGATTTCATCACTGCTTTTAATTATTTCCCTCTTGAGTGTTTCTGTTTCTTCTTCTTCCTCCTTTTTTTCCATAGAGCTTTCAGGTTTAGTTTTACATTACTGGTATTAGAACCTTCTAATGTCTTTATGGAAGTGCTTACTGCTCTGAACTTTCCTCTTAAAACTGCTTTTATTGTGACCTATAAATTTGGGTATGTTATGCCTTCATTTTCATTGAATTCTAGAAAGTCTTTAATTTCTTTATTTATTTCCTGACCCAGAGATCATAGCTTTTCTGTTTCCATGAGTATGTAGGCTTTCTGATGTTTCTGCTATTGTTGAAGTCCAGCTTTAATTCATGGTCAAGTAAGATACAAGCATTATTTCAATTTTCTTTTTTTTTTCTATTTTATTTTTTTTAAATTATTAAGTATTTATTTCATTTACATTTTCAATGCTATCCCAAAAGTCCCCCATACCCTGCCCCTCTCCCCTCCCCTACCCACCCACTCTCACTTCTTGGCCCTGGAATTCCCCTGTACTGAGGCAGATAAAGTTTGCACGACCAATGGGCCTCTCTTTCCACTAATGGCTGACTAGGCCATCTTCTGATATATATGCAGCTAGAGACACGATCTCTGGGGGTACTGGTTAGTTCATATTGTTATTCTACCCATGGAGTTGCAGATCCCTTTAGCTCCTTGGTTACTTTCTCTAGCTCCTCCATTGGGGGGGCCCTGTGATCCATCCAATAGCTGACTGTGAGCATCCACTTCTGTACTTGATAGGCCCGGGCATAGTCTTACAAGAGACAGCTCTATCTGGGTCCTTTCAGCAAATTCTTGCTAGTGTATGCAATGGTGTCAGCATTTGGAAGCTGATTATGGGATGGGTCAATGGATATGAAATTTTCTTATGTCCGTTGAGACTTGTTTTGTGACTGACTATATGGTCAAATTTGGAGAAAGATCCATGAGGTGCTGAGAAGTAGGTTTACTCTTTTCTGTTGGGACGCAATATTCTATAGATGTCTGTTAGGTCTTTTCCATTCATAATGTCTGTTAATTTCATAATTTTGCCGTTTAATTTTATATGGATGACTTGTCAGATGGTGAGAGTGGAGTGTTGAAGTTTCCCAATATTAATGTCTCACAGTCAATCCATGCTGTTTAGCATTGAGAAAGATAGTAGAGGTTTGAGAGGATAGTTTTCAGATAATGCACAAGCTAAATCAGAACATACCAGAAAATAGAATTATAAGCATTTTTAAAGTTAGCATAGATAACAGAGTGTTCTATTTAATTTACAAATATGTTGGGCTAGGTGTTAGGTGCATCTTATAGTTTATAAATTACAAAATCGGAATAGTTGTGTTCAATTTATATTTGAAAGAGCCTTTTTAACTGGGCAAAAAGGGGAGAATGCGGACTGATGTCTATATGCAGGTGAGGACAGACACAAGATAAAGTTAGAGACTGTGATTGGGCAGTGGATAAAGAAGCCGGGCTGAGAGTTTCAGAGTCTGGAGAAATAGGGAGACACGGAGAAGGAAGGAAGATGGAGGAAGAGAAAGACAAACCAGACCTGCTACAGATAGCTAGGAATATCATATAAGGGATGAATAATTACAGGACAATTTGACTTATCAAGGTAAGCAATTTATATCAATATCAAATGTCTCTGATTTCATTGTGTGGACATTTTTGGGTTGAGAATTTACTGTTATAAATCTGACTGACAAGTTACGAGCCTCTAGAGTTTTGATTTTACTGGGTTACAGGGATATGTGACAGTTAACCACAGGGGGCAGATGACTGGGAATGGGAGCATAATCCCCAGCTAGAGAATCCTGAGTTGTGCTGTCATTGCTACATGGGACCTTGGAGACCTTGTGGGTGGGGAAACCGAGTTACTGGAGCATAGCTGGCTCTAGCATGGGTGCTTGATATTTATGTATTTCAGGCAACATTCTAGTATGTCAAAATATGTTCCACATTTTACTTTTCTGTCCCCATAACTTCAGTGCAAATGTTGATTGTAAAATGTCATGTCGTTAGTCTGGTTCAATGTTTCTAGCTTCTATGATACTATCAGTATTGAATCCTCACTGGGACCCCTCCTGGTTATCTTGTTGTTGCCTGTGTTATGGAAACTCTGCAGCTTAGGAAAAGTCCATCCATACAACAATACCATGCACAGATGGCACAGATGTGGTGAATCAATTCAGAGCCCTGGATCTAAGCCTGGGTGGTAGCTCAGTTAGTCAGAATGCCAGCTCTCCGTCCCTCATCTGCACAACCAGGACAAGTACAACAACATTCTTTTGGCTAGGCCACCCAATACTATGATCATCAGGAACCAGAATCAGTCAGCGCTTCTGTCTTCATGGGTTTTGGTCAGCTCCCTCACACTCATGCCTCCAGAGCCAGTTTTACAGTTCTTTGAAGTCAAGGCTAAGGGTCCACTTTCCCAAGTGCTGCAGTCAATGAAGGGCACAGCTAGCTCTCCAGTTCTCATGCCCTTAGAGCCTTCTCTCCCAACTACCAGTTTTGGAATATTATTCTGAATATTCCAGTCAATGACAAGATCTTGACTTTGTGAGGGTACTGAAGAAATGATGTTTAATTGTCAAAAAATAAAGAAAAATATTAAGAAATTCACTATATCTAAGAGATAATTAAAATGTCATGGGAGCAGGGGGGAGGAGGGTATAGGGATTTTCAGAGAGGAAACTAGGAAAGGGCATATAGCATTTGAAATGTAAATGAAGAAAACATTTAATTTAAAAAATTGTCAAAAAAATCATGGGAGATGATGTCTTACAAGAATAGGCCTATCCCTCCATATATTTTTCTATTATTATTTATTTATTTAAATTGATTTATGTATTTATTTTACATCCCAAATGCTGCCTTCTGCCCAGTAGCCCCCTCACAGAGTTCCTCCAGGCAACTGCTCTCTCTTCCTCTGGGTATGCCTGTATCCTAGCCCAACAAGTCTCTGCATGGTTAAGGGCATCACCTCCCACTGTGACCAGTCAAGACACCCTGCTGGGGAACCAAGGAGCTTGACACTGATTCTAAAAGTGTTAGAATTGTGCCCTAAAAATATCAATCTGCTTAATTAGCTATATATTAATCACGACTGTTTTAAATGATGTTATAGGCTGGAAAATTGGAATCTACACAATAATATTGATAACGAGATTATCTTTATTCAGTTTTCCCTCATTATATGGCTATAGTTGGTTAAGACTATTCATTTAATTTTGTAACTATGAGGCCATTTTACACAGAATTTTAAAGATTTTTATTTTATGTGCCTGTCCAGTATTTGAGTGCAGGTACCGAGGCTATCAGGAGATATAAATTCAGATCCCTGGAACTGATGCTACTTACGGGTGGTTGTTAGCTCCCATGTGGGTCTTGGACAAGAAACCATGGTCCTCTGAACAGCAACAAGTAATCCACCACTCAGCAATGTTCCAAACTCTTAAACAGAATTTTAAATCACTTTATGTGTTTCCTGAAGTCATTCCCATTTCTAAACCAGGACAAACCAAAGTGCAATGACAAAGTTTCCTATGTGTCCTTCCTGGCCTTCCCTTGCCAGGGGCTCTTGCCGTGGTTGAGTCTCAGTCTATAATTTTGAGGTTTCTCATAATTTCAAATGAGTGTTATTTTTTAAAATATTTGTATTTTATTAATCCTTAGTTTCACTACACAAAGTCACTTCCGCTATACAGTTTCAAAACCAGGTTATTCTACATGAAGAATTGTAGTCCACTGTCTTCCTCGGTTAATGCAAAGTGTACTAAATAAAAGTTTTGAGAAATAAGCTTGCATGAATATGAATCATTTGAATCCAAGCTCTAGAGAATATTCTACACCTCCTTGTGAATGTAATAATCTTTTACTTTTATCAAAATATGCAATGTCACTATGAGAACAATTCCATTAATTTGTATTCATTTCACCTAAATTAATAGTCAAATAATATATTATTAAAATTGATAGCAACTAAAAGTTCTAGGAGACAATAAGCAAGATGATTTTAAAAGTATACTTATATATTAAAGAAATTGAAAAATTGTTAATATCTCTGTCTGAAAATTTTGTATTCATAGCAATCAAACAGTTTTCAAATACTTTGTGAAGATTATGGAAAAATATGCAACAGAATTCCAAATTATAAATATTTGGCATTTAGTGACATACAGTTTTAAAGGAGATATTTCATTTTAAATTGTTCAAAATTTTCATTACTGTTGCCAGATAACAGTTGACAAGTTTCAGATATGTTGATGCATTATCTACCATTTGGATAGCCAACATATTCCAAATAAACATAGAACCTAAGGCAATAAAGAAGTTTGAATTTCTTCACAAATATCTCCAAGTTCATAGATCATACTTCTCCCTTTTGCGTATTTGGTGGCTCTTAATAAATGTCTTAATAGATGCCCTTTTGAGGCTTTTAAAATGCTTATTTTTTATTTATTTTCAATGTCTATTTGGTCACCTTGTAACAAGAACTTATTACCTGGATGTTATGGACGTACTCACTGTCCTAAGTCAATAATTTATATGAATAATATATTTTAAAAATTATAAAATAAAAAAATCTTATAAATTTTGTCACAAAATATTCAACAAAAAACATGCAAGCCAACTAGTCATATTTTCTTATCTTTACAATAGCACATAATATAATGTTTTATTATTACATGCTAAGATTTCAAAATACTATAATAATCCAAGATATTAAATACTGCTATTTACTGTTCTATTGGGTACTTTTTATATAAACTTTAGCTTAATAACATAAAATTTAGTTTAACAATGATTGTTTTTAACAACTCTATTAGATTTTGAAATGGTATAATTTTAAAATCAATATATTTTTCTTTATAATAATATACTCTCAATGGCTTAAAGTTTAAAAGCATGTTTGGCCTTTCCTGAGATAGATTTCAGCGCCAATGTGACAGCTTACAATCATTTCTAACTACAGTTTCAGGTAGCCTGAGTTCCTCTTATGGCCTCCATAGGTACCATGCATGCACATGACACAATTGTAGCTAAATAACTCACACACAAAATTAAAAATAAAATGTTCTTATAGAAATGGCAATTGTATATTGTCCTTACCTGTTTAATGTTGTCTCTCAAACTTGATGGTCTAAATTTGTTTCATTATTGGGAATATTTCACACCCACTCTGGAAAACAGAAAAGAAATTTTATTTTATAACTCCCACCCTTCCAAACACATCCCAGAGATAAAGCAGAACATATGTGAACCCCTCCTCTGATGTAGCTGACTTACCCTCTGCTCTGTGTTCATCTGATTTCTTCCAAGGAGATTTTGTGTCTGTCATCTTGTCATTGGAGGAACTCTCAGGGAATTCATTGTCATGCACTGTAGTATGATGCATGTAAGATTTAATTATGTTTTCCTCAGGAGGCACTATTGTTTGTACTAAGCCTTGACTGAATGAGGAGCCCCACTCCTGTCACAGCATGGAAATTCTTCCATGTTCTTTTCCCCAGCTGGGTCTGGAGTCCACAATATTCATGTGAATACAACCATCATAGAATGTATTTTGTTTCAAGGTTTCAAACATGGTCAGTGATTATTACAAATAAAGCATTATTTTATATTACAAATGACATCAGGAACATGCAATTTCCCCAGCACAAAAAGAGCATTTGCATAGATTTATTTCATTTTAGGATTTCATGGAGAATAATATATGAGTGCTTGAATTACCAACTCATCTACTTATCTTTTACATAATTTACAACATTTTATACTTTCTTCTAACTACAAAATTATTTTCTTTTTTTTTTCTTTCCATTTTTTATTAGGTATTTAGCTCATTTACATTTCCAATGCTATACCAAAAGTCCCCCATACCCACCCACTCCCACTCCACTACCGCCCACTCCCCCTTTTTGGCCCTGGCGTTCCCCTGTTCTGGGGCATATAAAGTTTGTGTGTCCAATGGGCCTCTCTTTCCAGTGATGGCCGACTAGGCCATCTTTTGATACATATGCAGCTAGAGTCAAGAGCTCCGGGGTACTGGTTAGTTCATAATGTTGATCCACCTATAGGGTTGCAGATCCCTTTAGCTCCTTGGGTACTTTCCCTAGCTCCTCCATTGGGAGCCCAGTGATCCATCCATTAGATGACTGTGGGGATCCACTTCTGTGTTTGCTAGGCCCCGGCATAGTCTCACAAGAGACAGCTACATCTGGGTCCTTTCGATAAAATCTTGCTAGTGTATGCAATGGTGTCAGCGTTTGGATGCTGATTATGGGGTGGATCCCTGGATAAGGCAGTCTCTACATGGTCCATCCTTTCATCTCAGCTCCAAACTTTGTCTCTGTAACTCCTTCCAAGGGTGTTTTGTTCCCACTTCTAAGGAGGGGCATAGTGTCCACACTTCAGTCTTCATTTTTCTTGAGTTTCATGTGTTTAGGAAATTGTATCTTATATCTTGGGTATCCTAGGTTTTGGGCTAATATCCACTTATCAGTGAGTACATATTGTGTGAGTTCCTTTGTGAATGTGTTACCTCACTCAGGATGATGCCCTCCAGGTCCATCCATTTGGCTAGGAATTTCATAAATTCATTCCTTTTAATAGCTGAGTAGTACTCCATTGTGTAGATGTACCACATTTTCTGTATCCATTCCTCTGTTGAGGGGCATCTGGGTTCTTTCCAGCTTCTGGCTATTATAAATAAGGCTGCTATGAACATAGTGGAGCATGTGTCCTTCTTACCAGTTGGGGCATCTTCTGGATATATGCCCAGGAGAGGTATTGCTGGATCCTCCAGTAGTACTACGTCCAATTTTCTGAGGAACCGCCAGACAGATTTCCAGAGTGGTTGTACAAGCCTGCAATCCCACCAACAGTGGAGGAGTGTTACTCTTTCTCCACATCCTCGCCAGCATCTGCTGTCACCTGAATTTTTGATCTTAGACATTCTGACTGGTGTGAGGTGGAATCTCAGGGTTGTTTTGATTTGCATTTCCCTGATGATTAAGGATGTTGAACATTTTTTCAGGTGCTTCTCTGCCATTCGGTATTCCTCAGGTGAGAATTCTTTGTTCAGTTCTGAGCCCCATTTTTTAATGGGGTTATTTGATTTTCTGAAGTCCACCTTCTTGAGTTCTTTATATATGTTGGATATTAGTCCCCTATCTGATTTAGGATAGGTAAAGATCCTTTTCCAATCTGTTGGTGGTCTCTTTGTCTTATTGACGGTGTCTTTTACCTTGCAGAAACTTTGGAGTTTCATTAGGTCCCATTTGTCAATTCTCGATCTTACAGCACAAGCCATTGCTGTTCTGTTCAGGAATTTTTCCCCTGTGCCCATATCTTCAAGGCTTTTCCCCACTTTCTCCTCTATAAGTTTCAGTGTCTCTGGTTTTATGTGAAGTTCTTTGATCCCTTTAGATTTGACCTTAGTACAAGGAGATAAGTATGGATCGATTCGCATTCTTCTACATGATAACAACCAGTTGTGCCAGCACCATTTGTTGAAAATGCTGTCTTTCTTCCAGTGGATGGTTTTAGCTCCCTTGTCGAAGATCAAGTGACCATAGGAGTGTGGGTTCATTTCTGGGTCTTCAATTCTATTCCATTGGTCTACTTGTCTGTCTCTATACCAGTACCATGCAGTTTTTACCACAATTGCTCTGTAGTAAAGCTTTAGGTCAGGCATGGTGATTCCACCAGAGGTTCTTTTATCCTTGAGAAGAGTTTTTGCTATCCTAGGTTTTTTGTTATTCCAGATGAATTTGCAAATTGCTCCTTCTAATTCGTTGAAGAATTGAGTTGGAATTTTGATGGGGATTGCATTGAATCTGTAGATTGCTTTTGGCAAGATAGCCATTTTTACAATATTGATCCTGCCAATCCATGAGCATGGGAGATCTTTCCATCTTCTGAGATCTTCTTTAATTTCTTTCTTCAGAGACTTGAAGTTTTTATCATACAGATCTTTCACTTCCTGAGTTAGAGTCACGCCTAGATATTTTATATTATTTGTGACTATTGAGAAGGGTGTTGTTTCCCTAATTTCTTTCTCAGCCTGTTTATTCTTTGTGTAGAGAAAGGCCATTGACTTGTTTGAGTTTATTTTATATCCAGCTACTTCACCGAAGCTGTTTATCAGGTTTAGGAGTTCTCTGGTGGAATTTTTAGGGTCACTTATATATACTATCATATCATCTGCAAAAAGTGATATTTTGACTTCCTCCTTTCCAATTTGTATCCCCTTGATCTCCTTTTGTTGTCGAATTGCTCTGGCTAATACTTCAAGTACTATGTTGAAAAGGTAGGGAGAAAGTGGGCAGCCTTGTCTATTACCTGATTTTAGTGGGATTGCTTCCAGCTTCTCTCCATTTACTTTGATGTTGGCTACTGGTTTGCTGTAGATTGCTTTTATCATGTTTAGGTATGGGCCTTGAATTCCTGATCTTTCCAGAACTTTTATCATGAATGGGTGTTGGATCTTGTCAAATGCTTTTTCTGCATCCAACGAGATGATCATGTGGTTTTTGTCTTTGAGTTTGTTTATATAGTGGATTACATTGATGGATTTTCGTATATTAAACCATCCCTGCATTCCTGGAATAAAACCTACTTGGTCAGGATGGATGATTGCTTTAATGTGTTCTTGGATTCGGTTAGCGAGAATTTTATTGAGGATTTTTGCATCGATATTCATAAGAGAAATTGGTCTGAAGTTCTCTATCTTTGTTGGATCTTTCTGTGGCTTCATAAAATGAGTTGGGTAGAGTACTTTCTACTTCTATCTTGTGAAAAAGTTTGTGCAGAACTGGAATTAGATCTTCTTTGAAGGTCTGATAGAACTCTGCACTAAACCTGTCTGGTCCTGGGCTTTTTTTGGCTGGGAGACTATTTATAACTGCTTCTATTTCTTTAGGGGATATGGGACTGTTTAGAAGGTCAACTTGATCCTGATTCAACTTTGGTACCTGGTATCTGTCCAGAAATTTGTCCATTTCGTCCAGGTTTTCCAGTTTTGTTGAGTATAGCCTTTTGTAGAAGGATCTGATGGTGTTTTGGATTTCTTCAGGATCTGTTGTTATGTCTCCCTTTTCAGTTCTGATTTTGTTAATTAGGGTTTTGTCTCTGTGCCCTCTAGTGAGTCTAGCTAAGGGTTTATCTATCTTGTTGATTTTCTCAAAGAACCAACTCCTCGTTTGGTTAATTCTTTGAATAGTTCTTCTTGTTTCCACTTGGTTGATTTCACCCCTGAGTTTGATTATTTCCTGCCGTCTACTCCTCTTGGGTGAACTTGCTTCCTTTTTTTCTAGAGCTTTTAGATGTGATGTCAAGCTGCTAGTATGTGCTCTCTCCCGTTTCTACATGGAGGCACTCAGAGCTATGAGTTTCCCTCTTAGAAATGCTTTCATTGTGTCCCAAAGGTTTGGGTACGTTGTGGCTTCATTTTCATTAAACTCTAAAAAGTCTTTAATTTCTTTCTTTATTCCTTCCTTGACCAAGGTATCATTGAGAAGAGTGTTGTTCAGTTTCCACGTGAGTGTTGGCTTTCTGTTATTTTTTTTTTGTTATTGAAGATCAGCCTTAGTGCATGGTGATCTGATAGGATACATGGGACAATTTCAATATTTTTGAATCTATTGAGGCCTGTTTTGTGACCAATTATGTGGTCAATTTTGGAGAAGGTACCATGAGGTGCTGAGAAGAAGGTATATCCTTTTGTTTTAGGATAAAATGTTCTGTAGATATCTGTCAGATCCATTTGTTTCATCACTTCTGTTAGTTTCAGTGTGTCCCTGTTTAGTTTCTGTTTCCATGATCTGTCCATTGGTGAAAGTGGTGTGTTGAAGTCTCCCACTATTATTGTGTGAGGTGCAATGTGTGCTTTGAGCTTTACTAAAGTTTCTTTAATGAATGTGGCTGCCCTTGTATTTGGCGCATAGATATTCAGAATTGAGAGTTCCTCTTGGAGGATTTTACCTTTGATGAGAACAAAGTGCCCCTCCTTGTCTTTTTTGATGACTTTGGGTTGGAAGTCAATCTTATCAGATATTAGGATGGCTACTCCAGCTTGTTTCTTCATACAATTTGCTTGGAAAATTGTTTTCCAGCCTTTTATTCTGAGGTAGTGTCTATCTTTTTCTCTGAGATGTGTCTCCTGCAAACAGCAAAATGTTGGGTCTTGTTTGTGTAGCCAGTTTGTTAGTCTATGTCTTTTTATTGGGGAGTTGAGACCATTGATGTTAAGAGATATTAAGGAAAAGTAATCGTTGCTTCCTGTTATTTTTGTTGTTAAAGTTGGCATTCTGTTCTTGTGGCTGTCTTCTTTTAGGTTTGTTGAGGGATTACCTTCTTGTTTTTTCTAGGGCATTGTTCCCGTTCTTGTATTGGTTTTTCTCTGTTATTAACCTTTGAAGGGCTGGATTCGTGGAGAGATAATGTGTGAATTTGGTTTTGTCGTGGAATACTTTGGTTTCTCCATCTATGGTAATTGAGAGTTTGGCTGGGTATAGTAGCCTGGGCTGGAATTTGTGTTCTCTTAGTGTCTGTATAACATCTGTCCAGGCTCTTCTGGCTTTCATAGTCTCTGGTGAAAAATCTGGTGTAATTCTGATAGGCTTGCCTTTGTATGTTACTTGACCTTTTTCCCTTACCGCTTTTAGTATTCTATCTTTATTTAGTGCATTTGTTGTTCTGATTATTATGTGTCGGGAGGAATTTCTTTTCTGGTCCAGTCTATTTGGAGTTCTGTAGGCTTCTTGTATGTTCATAAGTATCTCTTTCTTTATATTTGGGAAGTTTTCTTCAATAATTTTGTTGAAGATGTTTGCTGGTCCTTTGAGTTGAAAATCTTCATTCTCATCCACTCCTATTATCCGTAGGTTTGGTCTTCTCATTGTGTCCTGGATTTCCTGGATATTTTGAGTTAGGATCTTTTTGCATTTTCCATTTTCTTTGATTGTTGTGCCGATGTTCTCTATGGAATCTTCTGCACCTGAGATTCTCTCTTCCATCTCTTGTATTCTGTTGCTGATGCTCAAATCTATGGTTCCAGATTTCTTTCCTAGGGTTTCTATCTCCAGTGTTGCCTCACTTTGAGTTTTCTTTATTGTGTCTACTTCCCTTTTTAGGTCTAGTATGGTTTTGTTCATTTCCATCACCTGTTTGTATGTTTTTTCCTCTTTTTCTGTAAGGACTTCTACCTGTTTGATTGTGTTTTCCTGTTTTTCTTTAAGGACTTGTAACTCTTTAGCAGTGTTCTCCTGTAATTCTTTAAGTGATTTATTAAAGTCCTTCTTGATGTCCTCTACCATCATCATGAGATATGCTTTTAAATCTAGGTCTAGGTTTTCGGGTGTGTTGGGGTGCCCTGGACTGGGCGAAGTGGGAGTGCTGGGTTCTGATGATGGTGAGTGGTCTTGGTTCCTGTTAGTAGGATTCCTACGTTTACCTTTCGCCATCTGGTAATCTCTGGAGTTAGTAGTTATAGTTTACTCTGTTTAGAGATTGTTCTTCTGGTGATTCTGTTACCGTCTCTCAGCAGACCTGGGAGACAGATTCTCTCCTCTGAGTTTCAGTGCTTAGAGCACTCTCTGCTGGCAAGCTCTCTTACAGGGAAGGTGCGCAGATATCTTGTTTTTGGACCTCCTCCTGGTCGAAGAAGAAGGCCCAAAACAGGGCCTCTCTCAGAAGCTGTGTTGCTTTGGCAGTTCCCAGAAGCTGTCAGCTTCTGTGGTGCAGACTCTCACCTGTGCAGACTAAAATCCTAAGTTCCAGGGAGTCCTGGAACCAAGATGGTGACCGCTGCTCCTGAGGCTGAGGCTGTCTCCCGAGCCAGGCAGACACCTGTCCTCTGGTCCGGACGGTGGCCGGCTGTCTGCGGCCCGCCAAGAGTGCTGCCTCAGCGGCTCTGTGCTTCTGCCCGTCCCAGAAGCACCCTCTAACCTGTTCAGACTAATTTCCTAAGTTCTGCTGAGTCCTGGAACCAAGATGGCGACTGCTGCTGCTGAGGCTGAGGCCGCCTCCCAAGCCAGGCGGACACCTGTCCTCTGGTCCGGATGGTGGCTGGTTGTCTGCGGCCCGCCCAGGCTGCTGCCTCAGCGGCTCTGTGCTTCCCCAAAATTATTTTCTAAGTAAGAAAATAATTTGAAGATCGAGCAAACTGAGGTCCTTTCTTTTAACTGAAATAAACCGAAATTTTTGCTAAACTTTAAGAACAATGGACTCATCACACTACATGAATCCACTTTGTTAGATGTTCTCTCTATAGGATTATGGAGCTTTGACATTCAGGTTCACATATAGGATTCCTCTATCTTCATTGCAATCGCACTAACTGAAAACATTTGCAACTGAATTTCTTAGCCAGAAAATGCAGATAAACCAGAGACATTTAATGTTTTCTTTAGATCATTTCTGGATTTCATTACTTTATCAGAGTTACATAGCTAAAACAGAAGTTATACTCAGTGAGCCATATTGACAACTGTGGAATTGAAACCATACATTTTAAAACTTGTCTTTCCCCAAGATTTTATTGTGATTTTATCATAAAAATCTTGATACTAATTCTTTGATCTCAAAGAGAATGTGTAATTCAGGAAAGGAATAGAAGAGTTAGATTTTACTTTATATGTAGGTTTGAGTATTGTGGTAAAACCCATATAAAACCATACAACTTGGTTATTATATTTATAAGCTACATCTTTAGATTGGGAAGATCTATCATTGTACTAATCTATTTCCTAGCTATGAGACCACTTGTTACTTGTGGGTTCTCTAGGCCATGAGAGGAAGAAGAGAACACAGTAGCAGCAAGAGAAAAGCCAACCATCTGCCTCTGGCCACTTTCATGACAGGGTCTGGAATAGCAGGGGTAGCAGGGAAATAATTAGGAGTGACCAGGCATTTGTTATCCAAGGCATTTCAAGATTAACTGGCCTCTCTCTCTCTCCCTCTCTCTCTCTCTGTCTCTGTCTCTGTCTCTCTCTCTCTCTCTCTCTCTCTCTCTCTCTCTCTCTCTCTCTCTCTGTGTCTCTCTCTCTCTCCTCTCTCTCCCCGTGTGTTTTCTATTCATGGGTCTGAGATAGCTCCTGGGCCTGGTGCACATGTGTGAACATCCGGGAAAACAAAGCTGAATAGACAGAACTCAAGCTACTGTTGATGAAAAATGAGAGTAGAAAAGGTGGTGGTGTTAACCAGTAAGATAATCGGTCAACTGGTGAAAAGTGGTCAATCCTGAAAATGTGCATATAAATATCATTATATGGACTGCATAGGCTATATTTAGGCATATATATTATATAACATTTCATATATACACTTATAGATATATAACAATATATAATATATAGCATATATAAAAAGCATATATACATATACGGGATAACATGAATTTTGAAGATTTGGGAGGGAGACATGGGAGGGGTTGAAGGGCAAAGGGGGAGAAATGTAGTTGTGATTTCTAAAAATAAACAATAAAAAAAACCAAACAGAATATATTTATTACAAACCAAGTCAGGAACTCTCAACAGCATCAACTTTTGCATTACTTTGCTCTACTTCTGTACAGAACAGTGTGAGAAAATTGGTCTCTTAGACAACCAGTTGTTGTAGAAATTGAAGTAAATGAGATACTAAGATGAGATTCTATAGAAATCTACTTTAAATGTTGTTTAGATTAATAATTTTACAAAAGCTTATTATATTTCCAAAATTAGAGTAGTTTATATTATCAGAAATTGCCTCTTCATTAAAATATTGGAAAATTGTTAGCCATTTGTGTCACTGAAAGTGGGATGGTTTAATTGCAGTAGAGACACATAACAAAATGCATGACAAAAGTTGAGATGTGACCTACCAGAAAACAGTTCTTAGAGAACTCATCATTGGTTCCTGTTGACAGCACAATAATATACTACATTAAAGTAGAAACCATGCTCCAGTTTTATATTGAATGCCTTTGTTTGTTAAATGTGATTTCAGGACACACATTAAAATTTGATTCATTTATTTGGTTTTATTTCTGGCTTATGTATATGTCTGTTGGTCTTAGTGTGAAGTGTGCGTGTGTGTATGTATGAGTCTGTGTGTGTGTGTGTGTGTGTGTGTGAGATGGTGCCTGTGGAGGCAAGAAGAGGACATCAGATCTCTCAGTGCTGAAGTTACAGGCAGTGGTGAGCCACCAAGTGTGGATACAAGAAAAGATCATCTGGGAGAGCTGAATAATTTCTTAACTACTGAGCTGTCTCTATATTCTCAGGCTTTAAAACTTGATATTAAAGTAGAAACTGATTTTAAGTTTCATTTTCCAGGGAAAGGAAGTTCATAGAAATATATTTCTAAGACTTAAGTTATTATAATTATTTAAAGAAAACATTTTCAAGTTTCAAATGACTTTTGGCTTTCTGTCTTACAGCGAATGTAATGAATATACATGACATTTCAATACTTTAGATATGCTGTGCAATAAGTATATAATTATAGTCATTAGGACATACAATATTCACTTTAGAAAACAAATTAAATATGAAAGAACCTTGTTATAATACCTTATTAAAAGAGCCTATATTTATCCCTGTAGTCTGGAGCTTTATAATTCAATAATTCTATAATTCAAGAAGGATATCTGATTTACTTCAATATAAGATACTGTTATTAGCATGTATGATCTGTGAGTCAACCATATTATGCTTCAGTTAACACTCCATTTTGTTCAGGTAGCTGTATCATTTCATCACTGATGCTTAAAAAGTGGTTATAAATAAATGGATCATACAAGTTGAATTTTAGTAGATTGATGAAAAAATATGAATGTTTTTCTTCATGTCCATCTATGAGTAAGAAAATATAACCTTTGCTTCTAAATGCAAAAAGCAAACGTGTAATTTAATTAAAGAGATGGATTCACTATTTTACATATAGTTGTGATAAAATTCAGTAATTTTGGAAAAAAGTCCTTCCAAAAATTTATTCTAGATCAAAAAATTAGGAAAACACCAAAAAATGTCTTCAGAAAGGATAGTTTCATTTGTAAGAATTGAACTTCGGTTTACGAAGGATATAAAAAATGACCTAGCAGTTTTGTCATTTTGTTTGTTTCATTGCCTAGAAGTTCATGTGACGCTTGCTTGAATCTAAACTAATTTTCTATGATTAATTTTTAGTCACATCATGTTGTGGCAGAAAAGGGTCAAAATTTTTCTTTGCAAAATGTCATTTTGTAACCTGGGATTGCATCTTAGTGGATGTTACTCTGTGGCTGCAGCAGCAATACATATATCCTTATGTTTGGGCAGGTAAACAGTCTTAAAGGAATAGAATCTTGGATCTGTCTACACTATTACCTACACAGGACCGAAACCTCATGTTTAAATAAATTTAGTCAGACCCTCTGAATAATTTGTCACTCATAATTAGATGCATTTTCCTATGCCATCTGATGTTGGAGATGAAGATATGACATAGCCTTCTGCATGTCCTCATCTCTAACTCCAAAATTTATGAGCATGTTATAGAATAATTTTATATCCTACAGCAAAATGTATGTGTACATTAAGTATACATTAGTAGATATTTTAAATGATACTCAGAAAAAGTCTCCACTTATATAAGAATTTAATTAATTGAAAGAAAGCATGGGCATACTTATAATCTATATTTATTGCTAAAATATACTTTAGAAGAAATGGACAGTAATACAGGAATCAAAGCAAGCAACTATTTGGTATGACTATAGCTCATGGCTCATTAAAGCTCTATGGAGAAGTAAGTATAAAAAAGTAGCTAAGAGCTTATAGATGAAGCACTCTAAATGTTGGGAAATAGAATAATGCAATACCTGCAAATTGGAGATACTTCAACAGTTGTATTGAAGTAGGAACAGATACATACCATCAATAGTTGGCATAAATTTTAGTCAACACTTTTGACTAAAAGCATACTGAAAAATAATATTCTCTCTACATGAAATTTTAAACAAATGAATTTCATGTAATAAATCTATCTTATTTCTGGAAAGTTTGCTTGTTTTTATTTTTAATTTGCTTTATTTATACCAAGACAATTAAATTTAGTTTTTCATTTAAGCAAGTAAATTAGTTACAACTAATGGCAAAAATTAAAAATAATAAATGTATAATAATATTATTATGTTACAATGAACATCCCAGCTTTTCCTGCCATGAATGCATCAATATTACATAGACCTTAAAATATGTACTGCATTCATTATAATATGTTAATCAAGTGGTTTAGATAGTAAGTTCTTCAGCATTAATTTAGTTCTTTTATCATCCTCTCTCCACAGCACTTTACAAACAATACCAATATGTAAATGTAATTTTTACTCACCAGATGTAATTGGTATCTTGGGGATTTAATGATAAATAAGCTCACCCTTTCTAGTTATTTTGGAAATTTGGCTGGTTCAGCTCAGCTATTCTAGCTCAAACTCTTCTCCAAGCTGACACTCAATCTGGTTTCTCTCAGCTTCTTACTTAATTGTTCTGCTTGGCCTCAAACTAAGTCTGGCAATTTGTTCTAATCTTCTGCACCCTTTTAATTCTCTCGCCTCAGCTGCCTCTGCTGACTGCACTGAACTGCAAGAACTGAACTCAACTGCAGACTTGCTAAACTTAACTCAACCACTTTAACTTACTGTACTAAACTCAACTGACTCCATTCACTGAATTGCCCTCTAAATAGATGTCTCTTTCCAACATAGCTGCTTCCTTGTTCAAATCACCTTACCTACATTGTTTGGGATTAAAGGTATATATTAAGGGTGTGTCTGTGTTTTTAGCCACATGAATGAAAACTGTGTCATTCCAGTGAGATTACAAAGACCTAGAAGAAGATGGGATGTGATCCCTTTCCAGAGCAGCCAGGTTGCTGGATTAAAATACCTCTGTACCAATAAAACACAAAGATGGAACGTCTAAGAAAACGTTGAGAACATGTCCCTGTTTGTGACAGAACTACAAGTTGAGCATTACAGGAAACATCACTAGAGCCTCAAGGAATATCAATGAAGGTATTTTGCTGATCCGTGTTGCCATCATCTTTACTTTATGCATATTTATAGTTATTAAGTTTCTGGACAGTATATTGATGCTAATCTTCAAAGTACAGTAAACATTTTCTTCCATACAACGCAGTTCTCTAAAACATCCTTATTTTGGATAAATATTTTAAATTGTTGAGTTTTTCTGAAAATAAAATTTTGCAACTTGAGAACATATCCATCAAAAGTGTCAAAAATTTGTATACAACAAAGAAAAAATATTTATACACATAAACTACCTATATGGCAAACTAGCTTTATTAGATTTTTAAAAAATATTTCTGAGATTATCACATGCTAAAATGAGCAATGGCACAAATGGATCAAACGTGACTGAGGAAAGAAATAAATTATCCTAAATAGCTTAGAATTTTCTTTTTAATCTTTATGATACAAGCAAGATTTTTGACGGTGAGTATATGTAGTGGTATATAACACTTTTAAATAGTTCATCAGATATTTCTTATAAACAAGTTCTTACATACATTGGGATACATGCATTAGCTTAAACTCAAACTCTTACACATGTAGTCTATTTGAAATAAGTACCCTTTACTTTCAAAATATGTGATCAATTTTATGAAAAAAAAAAAATCACTCTTTACCTGAAGGGAATTCCCTCATCCTCACAGACTAAACATGACGTAAGACTCTGGCTTAATACTGTCTGTAGCGCTAAACTGATTGTAGCCAGACATACTCTTTCCTGAAACAAAAATGCATTTTTTATGAAATATAGAAAAGTTTTCTATATGACACAAAAGAACTCAGATGTATTGAGTATTGTCACATTCTTCTATCCACCATTTAATTCTTCTCAGTAATAAAAATGTCTCTGAATCATTTCAATGTCAAAGCAACTACCATCTCAGTCATACTGGGAAAGGGAAATAAACATTTCTGGACTTAGTAAGGCACATTTATTATGCATCAAGGGTTTGTGATGATTTTGTTTAGGAGTCAGTAAAATTTTTTTATAGATTTTGTGAAATAAAGAGGATCTACTTAATCCAAAATCTAAACTTTACATAGGATATGTATACATACATCATTAATGAGGTATGGATCCCAGTAAGCTCATGAGGATAGACATTATTACTAGTTGTATAACAGAAAACAAAGTTACAATAAAATATCCTTTACAAAACAAAATGTGCAAAAAATGATTCCTAATCACTTGCTGCTATACTTATAGACAGGACCCTGCATAGTCCCCATCAGAGAGGCTTTATTCAACTGATAGAGGCAGATACAGAAATCCACAGTCAAACATTAGATGGACCTCAATGAATCTTGCAGAAGAATAGGAACAAAGATTGTAGGAATCAGAAGAGTCAAGGACACTACAAGAAAACCCACAGAACCTACTAACCAGAGTAATAGGTGGTCAACAAGACTGAACAACAAACAGGGATCCTAAATGGGACTTACTTAGGACATTTGCATATATGTTATAATTTTGAAGCTTGGTAATATTATGGGACTTATACAAGAGTGAACAAGGGCTGATTTTTCTGCTATTGGGACATTTGTCATTGTCCTGATTTGCCTTGTCAAGTCATAATATGATGAGATATGCCTACTCTTATTGCTACCGATAAGCCATGTTTGCTTGATATACTTGGGAGATCTGTCATTTTCTGAAGGAAAACAGGTGGAGTGGATGAAGAATTGGAAGGTGGGAGATGGTACTGGGAGGAGAGGAGGGAAAAATATTTAAGAGAATAAATTACTAAAATTATTAAACAATAAAAATTCTATAAATGGAGAAAAATATTCTTTTACATTCACCACAGGGGAATCATTTTGCTAGACAAATGGAGATGACTAGTTTGGAGAAAATGAGAAAAATTGGAATATCCACAAATTTGTATTATTGTTAGTAACATACAATGTTATATTCAATGTTATACTCATTATGTTAGTTTTCCAAAAATTTAAATCAATAATTCCATGATCAACTATGTCCTTTATAACATATAATCATAGAAATTGATAGAGATGTTGCTAAACAAAATGTTTAGACTAGCACTGTTAATATTCATCGGAATATATGAAGAACATAAATGTTTCACCTAAAATGCTTGAGTATATTTGTAAAATAGAACATTGCATATTCATATAACAAGGTATGAGTGGGGACATAACTCAGTAGTACATAACTAACATATTTAACTTACAAGTTACATCTGTATTCCTGAAAGCAAAATGTAATTGTGAAATTCATAGTTCAAAGTCTATAAAGAAAGGATTATTAAAGACTAAATTTTAGAGTTTCTCTAAAATGTTTTGACTATTATAGATTTTGAAACTAAGGAATTATAAAGCAAAAAGACAATTAAAGATGAGTTTCTTTTATTTCCTGGTTTCTGAAATTGATTCACAAGACCAATTTTGTTAAAAGCATCCACTCCTATTTTTTCAGTGATAAATGGACACTGAAAACACTTGAGTGTTTCCACTTATATACTCATAACTAGGTAATAATGAGAGAATGTGTATGTGTCATTGTATTTCTTAGATAATTTAAAAATTAAAAGTAATATTTCTTGACCCTTTATAGTGCTGAAAATGTACAGAAGAAAGTGTTCTAAATTTCAGCATACATGAGATGAACATCTTTGTGTCTCTCCAGAAATAAAATAATCTCCCCCTCCCCCTTTCACTCTCTCTTGCTGTTGCTTGAAGTTTAGATCACATAAAACAGAATGAATCCAGAGCTCTGTCATTTGTTAGAAGGAAAATAAAATTTCTGACCTGGAAGAATTTCTGCTATTACTGTGATTGCATAGATTTGATTTCAAAGGGAAGAAATACTGAAAATAAGAAAGGGACACATAAGCAGAACCTCCAGGAAGATAGAGAGATTACAGGTTCCCCTGAGTCTTCATCTGAGAAGACAACTCCTTTGGCATTGTGTTTACAATGTAACACAATGCTTCTGTCAGGATCTGAATTTAGTGTATTTCTGTGGAATCAGACTACAAGCCAGACTCAAGTTTCAGTCTGTAACGAAGGAATGACATTAACTCTGAAAAAATTGTACTACGCTATTAAATAGCTGCATGACTTCCCTAACTCAAGTAGACATATGCCTAAGATACATCTGTGAGAAAGGTTGTGAAGAACCAAATTATTAATCTCATAAAATATATGGTTTGGATCTAATAAAGTAGAAATACTGAAAATAGTGTTATAGTAATAGGTGTATATAGAAGGTTTAGAAAGTAACTAAGAAATTTTCTTGTGGGCTGGATAAAATGTAGAACAGTATTTGGTATAGCCCAAAGAGGTTGAATTGCCTTCACTTTCTTAAGACACTATTGAAGTTCTTTTTTTCTTATTGGATATTTTATGTATTTACCTTTCAAATTTTATCCCATTTTCCTCCCCATATTCCCCCTCTCCAATTCCCCCTCCCACTCCTTTTATGAGGATGCTCCTCCTCCCACCAACCCACTCCCACCTCATCCCCTGGCATTCCCTACACTGGGACATTGAGCCTTCACAGGAGCAAAGGCCTCTCTTCCCATTGATGCCAACAAGGCCACATATGCTGGAGCAATAGGTCCCTCCATGTGTACTCTTTGGTTGGTTGTTTAGTCCCTGGAGCTGAAGTTCTTTAAAGCATAAGATAGAGTGTTTTTTTGTTTGTTTGTTTGTTTGTTTGTTTTGTTTTTTTTTTCATTTAAGCACTGTTGCAGACCCTAAAAATAAATTGGTAAGGGAATCACAAGTATTTTTTAAAGTCCAAGTGGTTATTCCAAGCAGGTTGTACATTTTAGTGGTAGCTATAGCCATAGAACTAGATCCTTGAAAGCATTAGAGCTAATTGGATGCCAGTGTGGCAGGGGTCAAATGGCAGTACTTACTTATAATGGACAAGTGAGATATAGTTATCATAATGAACCAAAAAGTCAAAGCACCGAGAAGTATGTTTGGTTCGTGAAGACCTATGACACTTGATAGTCGATCATGGTATCCTTAGGAGGGAAATAGAGAGGCAGTCCAGTAAGTTCTGACCTAATCTCTATAATTAGTCTGGTGAAAAGCAATGTAACTCAATTTACCATAGCAGAACCAAGCCCTCTCTCCAAATTCAAAGCAAAGAAAATTAGATAAACACAATCAACAATAAAGAAAATTTCTACCTAAGCTCTTTGCATTTGAGAGTGAGGGCTTTTTTGCTGGGAAAGGCCAATAGATACTCCTAGAATGTGCTATACAAACAAAAAGTGATAACAGTGTCACATAATTGAGCTATTACGAGTTTAGCAAATTAAAATTGCAAGCCTTTATTTCTCATAGATTTTCTCTATCAGAAAGTATAGCATATTTTCAATGGCTTCTGTGCCCAAGGCTATGATATGCTGAAATTTGAGTGTATATTTTAATTTAATCTGAGGTTCACAATCCTTTATAAATGAAAAGTTATTTTTGGTGGAGAATATAGGATTCAAATGTTTGTAAATTTTCTGTTGGAGTTGTTTTAAACTGTTAAAGATCTCTGTCACCTGCCATTTATTTGTCTCTCCTTACATATCAAAATTCATCATGTTATTTTAAAGGGACTTATAATGTATAGCTTTATTTCCCTTCTGAAATCCAATTAATTGGGTTACTAAGTACTTCTGAAAAAATCTTTTCATCACACAAATGGTATAATAACGGGAGAATATTTTTATCAAATTCAAAGTAGAGTTCATACCCAGTGGTGAGTAAGGGATTATGGAGTGTGTAAAAGAAGAGCTGGTGGGATTAAAGGCGTGCACCACCATGCCCGGTTAATCCCAGCACTCGGGAGGCAGAGGCAGGTGGATCTCTGAGTTCGAAGCCAGCCTGGTCTACAAAGTGAGTTCCAGGACAGCCAGCGCTATACAGAGAAACCCTGTCTCGAAAAACCAAAAAAAAAAAAGAAGAGTTGGAATTCACAGAGTCTTTCTAGAATTCTACATATCATAGAAGCTTGGGATGCAGAAATAAGTATTTGAAACATGAAACAAATAAAATACCCAAACAACAAACCTACTTTTCGCTTTATAAATAAAACTAGAATAAAATGAAGAAGTTAGTGCAACAGCAACATCTGGAGACAATTTGGAAATCTTAGAAACTAAGGTATTGTGTTTCAATGAATTTATGGCAATAGCATTTTAAAGTATAAACATACTGAAAATACAATAAAGATGACTTGGCTTAAAATGACTTAGACCGTAAATGTTATATGGTATCTACTAGCATCACTAATTAGGAGTGTGCACATATTGAAAAAATAAATAATACAGTGCCCAAGCATTGTGGTTACTTAAAAAAAAAAAAGAGCACTGTAGAGAAAATTCATATTTTATGTGAGGAATTAAAAAGTTAGATATTGAAAATAGAAATGTCTATATGTGTGATAAAAAGTTGTCACAAACTTGGGATTAACACCCAAAATTTATTTATTAATGTCTAAATGTCTAAATGAAATAGTTGGTCTCAACAGGTTTAAGTCAATATATCAACAGTAAATATTCCTCTGAATGATCTTGGGAAAATGCATTTTCTTGCCTTTACCAACTTTAAAGTCCCCACTTGTATAAATTAGGGTTATCACCTTCAAAATTAATAAAGAAGTTTGAGTACATTTTACACTCTGCATCCTGACTTCCTTGGCTACAGCCCTCTTCCAATTCAAGGGACCCTTACAATGGTGCTTACTTTACAACAATAAGTTAAAATTATGTTTCACCATAAATTCAATTGATTGACCAACTTTATTTCCCATGTAACCTAATTTTTCTTCATTGTGGATTTTGGAATGTTAAGAACTATAGAGTTTTAGATTGTGAACATCTCGGCATGCTATTACTTGGTCTTCCAAAAATAAAAGAAGAGATGCCATAGCAATTGATAGATTTGGCTTATTCCATGTAGTTTTTTAAATGTATTTGTATTGTTTTATTACTATGTCCTCACGGCTTTTACATTAATCTCAAATCTATACAAATTGGTCCCATGTTATTTGTTTTATAAGATATATTTTGTAATGTTGTGAGAAATATATTATGTTAGTCCCTTAATATTAAAAATGTCATAAAATGAAATACAAAAATAACTCATTATTAAAAGGTGAATACAGGTCAATTTATATGCTATTGTTCAATATCCGTAATTATGTATTTTATCTTTTGCAAATAAGAAAAATTAGAAGTTTATGTCTGATTAATACTATTTTATTATTTCATGTTTATAAATTAGGTATTACAATACTAGTGAATATTTAGTAATTTAGGAAAAATGTAAATTATAGCAATTCCTTAATTAAAAATAAACATCTGTAATTAAAAACAAAACCAGTGAATGTTTTATGTTTAACTTTTTTATGTGTTGTATATATGAAGATACACAGTTCATGGTCAAAGACCTACTTCAACTCAAATTATGCCTATTATTGTAGAATACAAGTAATCTGTTGTTTCTAACTCCTAATTATCTTCTCTCAAAATTCATTTAGAAAGTTTAAGTGTAAAAAATACACACTTATCCAGTTACCAAAAATATCCAAATCATAATCTTGAAAATGAATATAGATGCTTTTTACTTTAAGAAGAAAGACATGTGCATCTTCATTTGTCATCTAAATGACTTACTTTATTATCTCGTATTTCATGTTATTATTCAGTTGGAGAAACATTCAGGTGTAGATTTGCAGGTGCTCATTCTTTCTCATTAAGCCTTTCTGGTGTCAAGATTCAGAAATGTATTATTAAAATTCCTGAAAAAATATACTAAGTCCTCCATTCTCTGCAGACTTTCCATAGGGATATTTTTATATTCCATAGTATGTGGATTTTCATGGTAGCAGTTACTATGAGCACTCTTATCCATTCAGTAATTCCACATATCCATTGTATGTTAGTTGCTGTTGAAGAGGATCTTTTTCCTCACTGATGAGGAAAAGAATGGAATCCTTTACCACAGATCCTTTATTTTAATGAAGAAAGATAGCCAATGAGGCAATATAGACAAGGAGCCAATATAGACAATGAAGAAAAAGCTTAAAGTTATGTTAGGAAGCCATAATGCCTGTCTACATGGGGTACTAAAAAAAGCTAGGGCCAACAGACATAGGTTTGGAATGATGTACAAGTTCAAAGAAACGGATTGGTAAAAGCATATGCGATTGTTGATATTTTTGTGATCCCCTTGCCCATGATTTCCTAAATGTTATAGTGTGATTGAACAACCTCAGGTTGATATAAAATTCCATTTGGAGGACTGAATAATGTCTATGGTATCTCCTGAGTATCCTCATGCACAGTACGTGAATCTGTAGGTTATAGGTTTATCAAATTGCTAACCCACAGATATTCTGTGAAAATCTTTCCTTAGAAACAAACTCAACACTGTGAAATACCATGAGTCCACTAATCAAGAGATTATTTACAAGGAAAATTTTGCCATACTGACCCACATATCTCCTACTTTTAATCTTGCCCAGAATAGGAATGAATAATCCCAGAATAACTGCACAGTATATTGTACAAGTCCCATAGCCCTACTATTATCTTACCTATCAGCAAATACTGTTACCAGATCAAATGAAAACTTTCAGAATGCTACACATAATCTCAGAATCAGGAGCAAATTCATGGCTTGTCAAGAGCTGAGCAAGTGGGATGTTTCCCTTCAATTCTTTTTGTTCCCTTTATATTGACAGAGAACTTGGTGAATTTAAAATCCAGCTTCCAAATTGCATGATGCCAAGAAACCAAGATGGAGGTTTCCTCTGACACAAAGAATTAATAAATGTCATGTAAATGAGAAAGGTGACTGACACAAGATCCTCTTGTTTATCTAGTACATGAACTTCTCAAGATTCTGCTTCTTAAATATATGCAATAATTACAAAGAACTTAGGAATGCTGGCCCCAGAGGATGTTTGAAGAAGGGTGGCTGGCAGTAACTGAGGTCATGAAAAGGATGAGGGAAAGTGATAAAATTGCATTTCAGCTATAAGTATATTTTTAAATAGCAAAAATGATATTTCTACCCATAGATGGAAATATACTCCTGAATATTTCTTTTAGTTTCCACAATAGGGCTTAACTGCTTCCCATATCAATTCATCATTTAGATAGATCCTTGCCTTCCTTACCTTGTTTAGGATGACTGCTAAACAGGTGTCATATTTACCTTTGTTGCTGATAATAATATAAAATCTATCAACTATTTGACTTAACCTTACACCAGGAAAGAAATGCTATATTAGTCTTTAGTTTTCTCTCCCTGGCTGACAACTACATGGCTACCAGTTAGAAAAGTGGGGTGTGTTAAACTAATACCTATTTCTAGGGCATTTAGGAGTGTACATTACTAAGTACAACAATTAATATAATGGACAAGTCAGTTTTGCTTATTATTTGTGAGGGAGGAGTCATAGCGCTCTAATGACTCTAATGACATGTTAAGAAATATTTTAAAGAGAGTGTTCTACTCATATCCATTTTTCTATTTTCAAACAACAATTTCATTAACTGTACCCTTTACATCACCTGTTTTGAGCCAAAGGGAATTCCTTTGCTCCAAGAATGGTAAAGAATAAGGATGTATTTTTAATGTTGTCTTCGTGCTCATGTATGCACTTTTGTAACACTGAATGTGTATGCTGGCAAGAAGAAACATGTCCCAGGTGGAAGAGCTTAATTGGCAATTCCATTATAAACCTTAGCTTTTATCATGAGCTGTTGCTTTTGCTGCAAGATGAGTGACAACTAGAATATATTAAGGGTCAATCTCAGTTAATATCTACTTGTATCCACACGGGACAACCATTAATGGCCTGATGTAATCCATTTACTGGTGATTCACTGCACTGTGTCCTTAGGGCATTTTACCCTCCTCCATTTTCAAATGATTCTTTTCCTCTTAACATTGACTAAAATATTGACTAAAATATTACGTATTTTATATCAGTGCAAAGGACACGTCTAATGTTTATTACCATGACCCCTAAAATCCTCACAATTAGTTATATGGTAAAAACATAAGCCAACAATATGAATATAATGTAGACTACATTATAATGCACTCTACATCTAAGTTTGAAATTATAGTGTGTGTGTGTGTGTGTGTGTGTGTATGTGTGTGTGTGTGTGTGTGTCTGTCTGTCTGTGTGTGATGTGTGTGTGTGTGTGTGTGTGTGTGTGTGTGTGTGTGTGTGTGTGTGTGTGTATTATGGTGTTTGTGCATATATATATGAGAAGGCATGAAGCGGTTGTCAGGTTTTCTTCTCCATTATTTTATGTCCTCTTCACTTAAGACAGGATGTCTTAATGACTCTAGAGCTCTGTCGAATATTTGCTGCTATTTTTACTCATACCCAGAACATTCTTTGTCTTTTTCTCTAAATGGCCAGAAAAATGCATAAACTGGTATCCCCTGTGAATTTTCTCTTGCATTACCATTAAAATGTAATTTTCTATTGGTAAAACAAGAGCATTAGCTGTAGCCCATGAATTATAAAAATACAAATAGTCCTCTAAAGGCAGGCACTTCATTTATTTACTCTTTTTATAATTTGCTTATGTGTCTGCCCACTGGATAAACTGCCTTTAACTTGTTCTATTAGGATTTCCCATACTAGAAGAATACTAATGACTTAAAAATAATATATGATCCCAGTTTAACCTCTTCTATAAACTAAGAAGCTGATTTTTCCTTGAATGGGAAAGTGTAGAATTTAAGATATACCACAGTGGTTTTATGGAGATGTCCTAGCAGGTCTATGGTGGTTTCTATGGGCAATAAAGTTACCATTTAATGAAAAGGTGCAGAATACTGTATCTGATATTAATTTGCCAGCCACCTTTTGAATATACCATTTTTCTTTCTATTTTTTATTCACTTAACATCCAGAAAACTATCCCCTCTCCCAGTCCCAACCTCCCCTTCTTTACTGAGAAAGTGGAGGCCCTCCTTGGGTTCCCCCTACCCTGGAATATCAAGTCACTTCAGGGTTATATGCTTCTTCTCCCACCCATGCTACACAAGACAGCTGAGTTGTGGGGAACAGATTCCACAGACAGGCGAGAGCTTTAGGGATACACCCTACTCCTGTTGTTTGGAGCCCACATGAATACCTATAGTGATGCACATCTGGTATATATGTCTAGAGGGTTTAATTCCAGTCCGTGTATACCTTTTAACTGGTGTTCCAGTGTCTTAGAGCATCCAAGGGCCCAGGTTAGTTGTCTTTGTTGGTCTTCCTGTGGAGTACTTTTCCCCTTCATGGGCCCCAATCCTCACACTCAACTCTTCCATAAGGATCCAGAATCTCCATCCAGTGTATGATTGTTGGTTTCTGCATATGTTTCTGTGAGCTGCTGGGTAGAGTCTCTCAGAGGACAGTCATGCAAGGCCCTTGTCTGCAGACATAACAGTGTCATTAATAGTGTCAGGGATTGGTGCTTGCTCGGTGGATGAGTCTCAAGTTTGGCCATTTATTGATTGGCCATCCTCTCAGTCTTTGCTCTAGTTCCTTTCTCTGTATTTCTTTTTTTTTTTCCCATTTTTTATTAGGTATTTAGCTCATTTACATTTCCAATGCTATATCAAAAGTCCCCCATACCCACCCACCCCCACTCCCCTACCCACCCACTCCCCCTTTTTTGCCCTGGCGTTCCCCTGTACTGGGGCATATAAAGTTTGCAAGTCCAATGGGCCTCTCTTTCCAGTGATGGCCGACTAGGCCATCTTTTGATACATATGCAGCTAGAGTCAAGAGCTCCGGGGTACTGGTTAGTTCATAATGTTGTTCCACCTATAGGGTTGCAGATCCCTTTAGCTCCTTGGGTACTTTCTCTAGCTCCTCCATTGGGAGCCCTGTGATCCATCCATTAGCTGACTGTGAGCATCCACTTCTGTGTTTGCTAGGCCCCGGCATAGTCTCACAAGAGACAGCTACATCTGGGTCCTTTCAATAAAATCTTACTAGTGTATGCAATGGTGTCAGCGTTTGGATGCTGATTATGGGGTGGATCCCTGGATATGGCAGTCTCTACATGGTCCATCCTTTCATCTCAGCTCCAAACTTTGTCTCTGTAACTCCTTCCATCGGTGTTTTGTTCCCAATTCTAAGGAGGGGCATAGTGTCTACACTTCAGTCTTCATTCTTCTTGAGTTTCATGTGTTTAGCAAATTGTATCTTATATCTTGGGTATCCTAGGTTTGGGGCTAATATCCACTTATCAGTGAGTACATATTGTGTGAGTTCCTTTGTGAATGTGTTACCTCACTCAGGATGATGCCCTCCAGGTCCATCCATTTGGCTAGGAATTTCATAAATTCATTCTTTTTAATAGCTGAGTAGTACTCCATTGTGTAGATGTACCACATTTTCTGTATCCATTGAAGAAAGGATAAATGTTGCATTGAAAATTTTGTTGGTGGGTTGGTGTCCCTGTCTCTCCACTGGGGTTTTTCTGGCTGACTACAGCAGATGGCATCTTCAGGTTCCATAACCTAACTGTGGTTGTTCTCAGCTAAGGCCACCACCATTGATTTTTGGAAGGCCCCACCCCCCACCCCAAGTCTCTGGCATGTCCTTGAGATGCTCTCCAACCACTCATGCTTGTCTCCTCTCTACCCACCTATACCATTTTTATATGAGTGTTCTGTGTTGCTTTCTGCCTGTTGTTATCATTGTCTGCTAAGGTCTGATTTACAACTCTGTCTTAAGAAATATTTGATAGTTTATTTTAACTAATACTCTATATTAAGCTATGATTGTTTTCATTTTCTTAGCTGTTTTCATTTTATACTTTCAAAATATACTTTAAATTACAGTATAATTACAGCACTTTCCCCCTATATTTCCTTCTTCCAACCACTCACATGTCTCTTCCTTCAAACTCCTCTCATTACCCCTAACACTTTCTCCTCAAATGAGAACTTATTTTCCTTTAGATTATTATTGTTACATACTATATACATAAATGTTTATATCAATATATGCTAAATCTGTTTTTTGTTGTTTATGTCTACCTGATTTCAACAATAGCACTTCGTACTGGATAACCAATTTAAGAGTTCATGATTCCAATTCTGAAACCCAAGTTAGCACTATTTTTGCCAAAGTCCAACCTATTCTGAATATAGATATTTTAAAGCTTACTGAGATTTTTGAACGACAGGCTTGTGCATATCACAGTATCACAAGAACTTTTAAATCGTCCTTGTTTCTGTCTTACTTGTGGATACGTTTGCTAGAACTTTGTGACTATGATCTAACATGATTCTTGTATGAAGATAATTTTCCCACAGCCAATGAAAGACCCTAATTATTTAATTTTACACACACACACACACACACACACACACACACACACACATGTAAGGCCAATGAATGATCATAAATATTTTTATTTCCAATTATTCAATCAACATAAGTGATCAGGTATTGAATATGCCATAATTTCCCCACAAACAACAATGCCTAAAGTACATGTTTTTCAACTTTCTGTTTCTAAAAGGCAATTATTTTGACATCACCAACACAGTACTTTTGCTCATATTAGCATAGTACCCTTGCTATTAGACAGTATCAAGTTCAAGTCCATCTCTCCTACAGTGTAAAGATATTCAAATATAATCAAGAACTCTGTGAAGAATAATAGTCATAAAATAATTTTATTTCATGACAATGCAATCTCTGCCTTACAAGAGATTCAGATTGAAATGAAAGTAACAGATCCAAGAATATGGTATTTAAGAAATAATCAAACAACTATTTTGATATGCTTCCTGTCTAAGGGATAAAAGAATCAATATTTATGTAACAATAATTAATGTCTTCCAGCCCCTGTGACTCTGAAAAAAATTTCTGTTTACCCTTTCTTTGGATTCCATAAACTCATAGAGGGAGGTTTTATTGAAACTTTCTTCCATCTAGGTACTCTCTTTGGGTAAATCTTGCAACGGATCTCTGAATCTGCTTTAATTTACTACCAGTGCAATTATCTATGATCCCTATGATCTCTATGATCTATAATCTATGAGAATAGAGAAATATCACTAGGAATCATTTTATTGATTTTTTTTCTACTAGTTATCTTTGGTTTTACTCTATGTTGCTGGGGCTATCTAGTCTCTCATTCTTGGTTACTTAAGCCGTGTCAGTATGACTTTTTGCAGTGACCCTTAAGTCTAATCAGACATTGGTTAACAACTCCCACAAATTCTGAGCCATGATTGTCCTAGCATATTTTACCCACAGGACAGACTGTAGGTCAAATATTTTCTGGCTGGGTGGTTTTCATGTTTCTCTTTTGATAGTCTACAGAGTATTTCCTTCCCACCAAAGAGACTAGAATATATGAGTAGAAGCTCCATTTAAACACAAGCTCAACTTTTCCATGTTAAGTGAAATGTGTGGGCTTTGTCCTTAGCATAGAACTCCACTGTTAGTTTGTAGAAAGCAACCCTGTGTCTTAGAGACAGTCTGGGATATTTGCAGATTTCCATGGGATTTTGTTGACCAACACTCAATTGAATGCAAACCAGGCCTACCACTGGAAGTCTTGCCTGGTGGCAAGGGATGCACAGTTGAAACTATGCATTGCTATTACTAGGAGTCATATATATATATATATATATATATATATATATATATATATATATATATATATATATATATATATATATATATATATATATATACACATACACACACACAAACACACACACACAGACACAGACACACATATATATATATATTTCTGAATACAAGGTATTCAGTTGCATTTTGTTATTTGTATATCTGTATATCTGTTTTCATGGCTGACCTTCTTATAGTGGATATCCACTTCATGTACTCTTCCATGAGTAAGACTGTTTTTCTCATACTTAACATTCTTAGTTGTCTGTAGTTCTTTGTGTAGAGTTGAAGTTCTGGCTTTGCATGTCTATTTTACCATGTCTATTGATGTCTTCCTTGTTAAGATCATACAATAATATAAGAATTTAGAGGCTTACAGAATTATGAATGAGCTAACAAGATACAGTAAACCTAACATAATTATTCTGCCTCCATTATAGTTTCTGATAAATAATTGAATATTTGAATTTATTTCAAGAATGACTTCATTTAATTCATACAGTTTGCATAATGTCATCCCTGTTACTTAAATTAAATTTCGGAAAATAATTACTGTTTAATAGATGGACACATAGAAATGTTCCAAAATTATAAAATGTATCAGAAGGAAAATGTTGGTTCTTTCAAAGCTCTTTCAAACATTTAAATCCCTATGTATGTGTATATAAAATGTATTCATGCATACACAATGCATATACTATACATGTTATATATAATATATATCATGCCACTTATTACTAAATCAGTTTCCAATTTTACTTCATCTCTTTACTTACCTTTATCATTTCATATATATTCTAGATATATTTAAGCCTATTTGTCACTACTACCTTCCTCAGCTCTTCACCACTCTCCTAGAATATCTACCATTTTCCTACCAATTTCATGGGTTTGTGTGTGTGTTTGTGTGTGTGTATGTGTGTGTTGTTGTTGTTGCAGTTGTTTTTGTGTTGTGTGTTATTCTTTAACACTTATGTTAAAAAATACATTCTTTACTTTTAGTTTCTTATTGTTTATTGACTAGCTATTTAACAAATACCCAGATCCCATTATTTATCAAATGTTACACCAAACAATGAGCAGCTTGGTCTTCATGTTAGTCCCCAACAACTGGAGCCAACATTGTCCCTGAGCTTGCTTCCTGCCTCTGTGGATCTTGTGCCTCTTAATGGACAGCTTTGTCAGGCCTCAGTGGGACAGGATGAGGCTTGTTGTCCAGTGCCTGGGGTGGGTATGGTTGACACCCAGATGATGGCTTCCCTCAAAAGAGAAGAGGAAACGTGGAATAGGAGAAGGATGTGCATGAAGGGTACTGAGAGCAGAGGAAAGGCTGATATAAGGTTGAAAAACAAACAAACAAAGAAACAAACAAATAAATAAATAAATTTAATTAACAAGTAAACTTTTGTGTTCACAGAATCTCTCAGTCTTAGGACACAATGCAGAACCTTCTGGTGTATGTTATTCCCTCTTTTGAATAATCTTAAGGTATTAGGAATTTAAAGTTTAATCTACACTTTTAAGAAAATTTTAAAATTCATCACATTATTTGGAAAACACACAATGTTAAGTATGATTTACCCAAACCTGACAACAGATATTTCTAACTATATTTAAAATCATCATAATTACCTAAACAAACTGAATTTTTGCCTCTAATTTTCATAAAAATATACATTAGCAATTTAATAACTAAAATTACAAATAATTTATTCTTCAATTGCATATATAAAACAATATATTTGAGGGCATCCAAATAGGTAAAATGGAAACATAGAAGAGACTAGGAAAAAGGAAGTACAATTATTTTTCATTCTCCTTCAACCTTTTTCTTAAATTGTTTAATTGTTTTTCTGGCAAGCATTTTATAAACATGTATTGACTGTGAGTTTTATGAATGTGTCATAATTTTCTTTTCATTTTCTGCATCTAACCTAAAGTTAAATAAATAGAAAGTCCTTAATAAAATTTTATTGGCCACGATAAAGACAGACATTACACTTTTACCTTCCTTTTATGTTCTAGTTTTCATTTACAAGCTCCATTCACTATAATATGTTTTATGTTTTTGATAACTATTATATTAAGCAATATTGAACATTTTGGTAAAAAAACTTTACAGTAATAAAATATTTATGAATTTACTCATTAAATTGTAAAGGCCTTTAAGAGAGTGGTCTGTGGAAATGAAAGCAGTGTTTATGAAGTTTTAGAGAACTATTACAGCCTCTGCTGAAATAACAGCAATACTTCAAAATTACATTAAGGATCTTGAAATTCTTGTGGAGTTATAGATAATAATATATATACAAAGAAAGATAAAACACTTTGTCTTTCACACCTAAATAACGTTCACAAACTACTTTGAAAATACTTGAGCTTACTTAAGTTTATGTAATAAGCAAGTGTTTACAGAATTAATGGAACAAAATATGAATAATCATGTTAGGAGTGCATTTGCTTTGTACCAGAGAAGTAAAGAAGGGGCTTAGAAGAAAAATTTTAACAGTTTGTAAAAAGACTACTTGCATGATAAAATACAAAATAAAACTTTTAGAGTTTTACTTATTCTCACTATATTAAATATATACGGTTTAATAATAAATAACCAACAAAATATACTAGTATAAATTCATAGTATATAATTGTAATATGTGGTTGACATTTGCTTTGCCATCTCTAAGTATGTCATAGAAAAGCATTATTCTTCATGAAGAATCTTTTCTGTCTTGTCTTTTTTATTTTATTTTGCTTTGCTTTTCAATAGAGCCTATAATTTTGCTATGCATTATGAAAATTACTTTACTTAACATTATCCATGAATGCAAACAAAATTAGTGCATTTTCACTTTCTTTCTAAAAAGTAACTAAGCATAAGCAATATATGATAGTCATATTTTTTAGTAAATATATTTTTGTAAACACAGAAACATTAGTTGATGGTATTTATAGGAGAAAAAAAATATAAGCCATAAAAGATTTGAAATTATTAGGAAAAATTATTTCTTGAGTAGAAGTCTGGCTGGATATGTTTCCATCTTCTTTAAATTTGCTGACAGTAATATAAAATGTGCATACTTGCAAGTGATTTTAAAGTATAGAAAAACTGCAATACATAATTTCCAAAATTGTTAAGGAGATTTTCCAGAAGAAAGTAGTGTGCTTGACAAGGGTAATGTCGTTCCCCTGAGTTCTATATGGCAGAAGAGGTGGCAGCAATTCCTGTGACACTCTGGTGATAGCAAAGACAATTTTTATCATTCTAAACGCTCACTGAAGTGATGCCTATGAATGTTATGCTTATTTCCCAAATCATCTGAGTCTGTCACTTGAGAATCGAATTCTCATGAATGCTCATGTTTAGAACAAGATTTCCTAGGAAGATGGGACCTCACAAGAAGTGATTGCTTGAAGTCTGATACTTTCATAGAATTAAATATTTTTCTTATGTCTTAAATAGTGACATATGACAGATAATCCTCCCCCAAATGTCTAAGTTCCTCACTGGTATAGTAAAAAAATATATTTACTTCGTAATTCAAATCCAAATTCAGATTTTAATAGGGATGTAATTGTAAGTGTGTCTTTGCTAAGGTGGTTGTTCAGGTTTGTGATGATTCTGTGGTTATTGATGCATTTTCATCCAGTATGCATGCATAGCCTATTAGTGTTGTTTCACCCACTACATCTACAACCACACTTTATAAAAATATGTGAAACTTCTAATAACCTCAAATATTTGAAGCAGATATTTGATTTTGATTATTAGCCTTTTTAAAGTATATATTTATTTATTTTTCTTTGCACTGGTGTCTTGATTTAATTTATGTCTGTACCCCACATGTGTTCATAGTGCTCATGACATAAGAAAACAGGAATAGATCCATCTGAAATGGAGATGTGGGGTCTGGAAATTGAACCACCAATCCTGAATAAATAAATAGTTAACATTGTGAAATTTTGAGATCAAAAAGTACAGATGATGCAGTCATATGCAAAGAAAACCTTTTTCAGTGTAAGAACGGTGGGCAACATGTCATTATAATGGTGATAAAGCAATTGGCTGCAAGGATTCTCTAATAATGCCTAGAATTCTTCAGAGGGCCAATGGAATGCTGAAGAACAAAGGCTAACCATGAGTGTAGCTCATACTTTCCACACATGCAGATGACCTGAAATTCTTCATCATTGGTATACATCTGTGATAAGCCACATATATGCAAAGATAACACTTCTAGGAGTATAGATGTTTCCCATTTTAGGTTTACCTTAGAGAACTTGGTAAAAAATGGGGGGGGGGTGTGATCATGGTATTGTTAACATTATTTTGCCTATTATTTATATTTTTAATGTTATCCTAACCCATTCTTCTATGATTTATGTATATCTAGATTAAAACTATGTATTAGTATCTACTGAGTCTTTCCTACTCATAATGAATATATTCCAAATGAATTAAATTAAATCTTCCTTTAATGAAGTTGGTGTTTTTTCTAATGAAAAATGATTTATCAGTTAGAAATTAAATTAGAAGAAATTGGTGCAGTCATTTGAATTGTTTTCACCACGCTCAGATTGAAGAAAATAAAGCATATTACAGTAGACAGAAATCAATTAGATGTGCTATGTTTCTGAATTCTCTTCATCCATCTCCTAAGGATACCGGTGCTTTTATTCACAATCTTAGACTGAGTTACCAGAGGCACATGTTAAGAGAAGAAATTATGTAAAACTGTTTTATTATGAAGTTCTATGAAAATTTTTATAGAATTAAAAATGGAGCCGGAAACAATTACACCAGGAGCCATGTTTTTTGTTTGGCTTCTGTTTTTATTGTGAAACATTGGCCAATACAAATTTGTGGAGAAACTGGTTGATTTGGCATACATATTTCTATCATAGTCCATCATTGAGATAAATAAGAAAAATAAATCAAGGCAGGAATCCAAGGCAGGAACTTGGAGGCAGGTACTTAATCCGAGATGACTCAAAGGAATATTGCTTTCTTGTTTGCTTCCTCTCTTGCTACATTACTTGTATAGCCAAGGTACTTGTGTGCAGTGATACAACCTGCCACCATGGCCTTACTCCCTCACATCAGAAAAGCAATCAAGAAAATACATCATAAGCATGTCCACAGGACAATCTCTTGGATGTAATATCTTAACTGAGGGTCTATCTCCCCAAATATGTCAGTGTAGTGTCAAGGCAAAACCTGACTAACACAAGAAAACCATGAATCATTTCACTTGTTGAGGAGCTCCTCAAAAACCTGTGATCCATGCACCAGTCTTGGGTGATTACTAAGAGAGAATTCTTACATTCATAGAATCTTGTAGAAATCCTCATCCTCTGAATACGTGGTAATGGAAGCATCATCTCCCAGGCCCTCAGCCTTCCTCGGGATGCAGCCATGACAGACTGTGGCATTCAGACAGCAGTATTCTCTGGGCCATGCAGGGTCACAGTATTGGGAGTAGAAAACTGAACACAATACATTTGGTGGAACTAACATAAATCTAAAAATATCCAAATTATGGATATGGAGATTTTCAGGCCTTAAGGGGACAACAGTGTCTAAAGCTGACTTGTGAAAATCTCCTACATGGTCAAGAGAATGCAACAGACATCCAACCATGACCAATGACATTACTCCAATCTCTCAAAAGTAACTGAAATTAGTAAATGAATTCTATACAAAATATGCAACATTTATGCACTGCAAAATTTCTCTTGGAAATATTCGATTGTTGAGACCAATGTACTAGAAGTTATCTTTCTTATACTGAAACCCAAAGAAATTCACTTAAAACAATATTCAATAAAATACACAGTCTAAAAATATTTGTACTATTTAAATATATTTCAACCCTATAGGAGGAACAATGATATGAACTAACCAGTACTCCCCAAACCTGTGTGTCTAGTGGCATATATAGCAGAGGATGGCCTAGTCGACCATCAATGGGAGGAGAGGCCCTTGGTATTGTGAAGATCATATACCAGTACAGGGGATTGCCAGGGCCAAGAAGTGATAGTGGGTGGGTTGGGGAGCAGGGCGGGGGAGGGTATAGGGGGGTTGGGAATACCATTTGAAATGTAAATGAAGAAAATATCTTATAAAAAACAAACAAACAAAAAAAAAACCCAAAAAACAAAAAACATTCAGAGGAGAGTCCAAAAAAAAATAAAAATAAAAAACTAAGTGGATTGAAGGTCTGGCTAATTGTTAAAATATCACCTCTTGAACATTACCAAATTAGTCTAACACTAATAGTTTATTCCTGTCAAATGTTAATATCTGTATGCAACTCCACAAGAATTGGACTCTAAATTCTCTAAAGAATGTATTTCTGATGTAAAAGCCCTGTTCAATTCAACTTAAATGTATTGCTGTAATGAAAATATGGAAAAGGACAAAACTGGACATACATTTCAGCGCTCCTGTGACAGCAGAAAGAGACAGAGTGAATAGAAGGTAGAATCACCACATATGTAGTCCAAACCTGAAGTTTGCACTCTTGTATCAGGGGTAGGTCACCGTGTTCCCACTTGAAGTGACCGATGAAAGCCCAGAAAATTGTTGTGGCAGTTGAACCACTCATGTGTAGCTTTTATTTTCCTTTCGACACCCTTGCTTCATGTCTCGATAGCAGATTTTTAAATTATCTTTGAGAGATTGGAGTACTGTCACAAGATGTGATTGGTGCACCTGCTGGGTTCTCTTGACCATGCAGCAGATGTTCACATGTGCTGCTTCAGATGTGGTTGTCCGCTTGAAGCCTGAGAATCTCCATATCTCAAGTACCATCTTGGCTTTGGCATCCCCTAAAGTCTGCATCTGAGCATAACCACTAATGATGGGAGTAGACTCCAAAGTCCATATGGTATTTTTCATGGAAAATTGTTACAAAAAGTTTGAAAATTCGTAAGGAGATTTCTCCTTAAGATATTGTGATATTTTCTTATTAGTATACTCCATCTAACTAGAATATTTTCAATAATAAGTAAAAAGAAAATGAAAAAATAAAACAATACTATGTACACATATATGAATATATGTTTATATTTGTGTATATGTAAATGCTCATTAATATGTATATATCATATATGTGTTTATACACATACATCCATATACATCTATGCATACATACATAGATATATATACATACATAACCTTTATAGCTTCTCATTTTAACCTTTTATGGGTTATCTGCAGAACATCTGAATTTCTAAAGTACGTTCGGGAACTTCCTTTGAAATATAGATGAAATCCTCCTCTATGCATGCACTCCCCTATGCTCTTTGACTTCATCTGTTTTTTTGTGTGTTTGTTTGCTTTTGTTTTGGTTTTTTAATTAATTAATTAATTAATTAATTACTTTTGAGACAAGGTTTCTCTGTATAGCCCTGGCTGTCCTGGAACTCACTTTGTAGACCAGGCTGGCCTCGAACTCAGAAATCCCCCTGCCTCTGCCTCCCAAGTGCTGGGATTAAAGGCGTGCAAAGATGGTAATACAACCGATGGATTTCATTTAGTTTTGCTCATATTTATATGTATTGAGTGCTGACCGCTTGGGAATGGATAGCCTATGTGAGCATTACTCCCTAGATGAAACAAGTCTCTCACTCTAAGCATGTATATCCATGATAAATCCCCAGGTAGGGTATTCTCCTTTAAGTGTAGAAACCTGTTGAAACATGGCTTTGTCCAATGCAATCTCAAGTAGATGATGTCCAACTTGGTACCACTTCCAGTGGTACATAGGCCCTCACAGACAGTGGCTATAAGTAGCCTCTGAGTTCTGACATTTATGAATCTAGGGAAACAATGTTCTTCATAGCCTTCAATCTGTACATATTCCTAGAATTTTTAGGTGATGTCTTTTAAAGAAGTTTACAGTGTTTCTCCTTAGAGACTGTGATACATTGATTCTGGCCAATTTCTGAAATGCCCTCAAGGTATGTACACTGTCATCCCTATGAAATTTTCTACTTTTTTCCCACAGTTTTCATCTAAATATTATTTACTGCCTTCCGTTTTCTATCTTGAAATATGCTCCTTTCTGTCCAAACTGCATTTTTAGGTAGTTTCAGCCTTAACAGTGCCATAGTATGAATGCTATGTTGTTTAGAAAGTTGTTCTACAAAATTAATTAGGACATATCATTTAAATATAGATTCACTGAGAGTCACAGGACATTGCCAAAATATAGATAAATACATCACAGGTGGCCTTGACTCCAATTATCAACTAAAATTTATCAACTTTTTCATATGAGCATATTCTTTACCCAGAAGCAGTTTTCTGAAAGGAATCATACCTTAAACATTTAGTGCATTTAGAGAAAGGATTTAGGCTCATTCTTTTAGCAGTTGACTACACCATCCTTTGTTCATCTGATTCTGGCCACTTGATGCCTAGCATCACTTTTTATTAGATATTTTCTTTATTTACATTTCAAGTGTTATCCTCTTTCCAAGTTTCCCCTCTGAAAACCTCCTATCCCTTTTCCCTTCCCCTTGCTTACCAACCCACCCACTCCCTCGTCCTGGCCCAGGAAGTCCCTTATACTGGGGCATAGAACCTTCACAGGACCAAGGGCCTCTTCTCCCATTGAAGAACGACTGGGTCATCCTCTGCTGCATATGCAGCTAGAACCATGAGTCCCACTATGTGTTTTCTTTGGTTGGTAGTTTAGTCCCAGGGAGCTCTGGAGATACTGGTTAGTTCATATTTTTGTTCCTCCTATGGGACTGCAAACCCTGTCAGCTCCCTGGGTACTTTCTCTAGATGTTTCATTGGGGATCCTGTGCTTCATCCAATGGATGGCTGTGAGCATCCACTGCTGTATTTTTGAGGCACTGACTAAACTTTTCAGGAGACAGCTTTATCAGCCTCCTGTGAGCTAGCTCTTGTTGGCAACCAAAATAGTTTCTGGGTATGGTAGTTGTCTATGGGATAAATCCCCAGGTAGGGTATTCTCTGAATGGTCATTCCTTCAGTCTCTGCTTCACATTTGTCTCTGTAACTCCTTCCAAGAGTATTTTGTTCCCCCTTCTAAGAAAGACTGAAGTATCCACACTTTGGTCTTTCTTCTTCTTCTTGAATTTCATGTGTATTGCAAAGCACCTAAAAAAAAAAATTTTCAACATCCTTAGTCATTAGGGAAATGCAAATCAAAACAACCCTGAGATTCCATCTCACACCAGTCAGAATGACTAAGACCAAAATCTCAGGTGACAGCAGATGCTGGCAAGGATGTGGAGGAAGAGGAACACTCCTCTATTGCTGACAGATTTGCATGCTAGTACAACCACTCTGAAAATCAGTTTGGCAGTTCCTCAGAAAATTGGACAAAGTACTACTGGAGAATCCAGCAATACCACTCCTAGGCATATACCCAGAAAGTGTTCCAACATTAATAGGAACACATGCTCCACTATGTTCATAGCAGCCTTATTTATAATCGCCAGAAGTTAGAAAGAACCCAGATGTCCCTCAACAGAAGATTGCATACAGAAAATGTGCTACATTTACACAAAGGAGTGCTACTCAGCAATTAAAAACAAGGATTTATGAAATTCTTAGACAAATGGATGGATCTGGAGGATATCATCCTGAGTGAGGTAACCCAATCACAAAAGAACACACATGACATGCACTCACTGATAAGTGGGTATTAGCCCAGAAGCTCAAAATAGCCTAGCATCATTTCATATTAGTCTCTAATGACACTACTCATCAGCAGACAAGAGACAACCTGAATGAGTAAAAAGGAAACAAGAAGGGAGCAAAAAGGAAACAACTGACAATTGGGCATATCCTTTAAAGCATACCCCATGTATCCACTTATTCAAATACCTGATTTTTTTGACATTGCCCAAAAATTACTCTACCAGCTGATAGCTAATCATTCCACCTGTGAGTCTCTAGCAGACTGTATATTCAAATCATTATGACTGTAAAAGTTCATGTCAGAAATTTAGTTCTATGTCCTATAAGCACTATTTTTAATAGTTGATAGCATATTTACTACACAACACAACACAACACAAGGAAGTTAGCAGACTCAATGTTAGTAAAAGAAATGTTTCAGATAATACTGAAGTAGCAATAGCTGAACATTCATGAGGCAGGAATAGAGGAAGAGGGAGAAGAAGGGTGATAGAAAGGGAGGGAGGGAAAGAGTGAGAGAGACTTAATTACTTCCCTGGAGAAAAGACTGGGATATGTTACATTTCCTATTGCCTTTTTATTTGAAATAAATGGCAATTTCATGCATTTGAATATCAATAGGGTTAAATATATTTATAACATCCACTCTTTATTTAAGTAAAAGAACAGTTAAGTCTCAAGGAAAACTGGTTTTTATAGAATGTGTGTCAGATTCACCTGTGGGACTTATTAAACACAATAGTAGGCACAGCCCTCATTTTTGATCCAGCATAATTGCTGAGAGGTCTGAGAATTTGAATTTCCCTGATACAGATGGACCAGAAATCATTCTTTGTAAAACATTGTCTCTACTACTACCATGTTGTACGTTTGTGAGGAAGTGATCTTCCACATATAAACTCAGTTACTATTTCTTTAGAAGATACGCTCTTACATTCATTCACTATTGAGCTATTTGTTCAAATTTGTTTACTAGTTTTCCATTATAATTTGTGAAATTTGTGGGCAGATTTGTTTGGTTGATATTAATTGGGTTACTTATTTGTTTCAACAAATATTAGCAGGAGATAAAACACTTTAAACTATCATTTCACTTTCTTGAAAGTTTCCCCAGTTTTTCTTTCTCCATATCATATGTATTTCATAGAAAAACTGAAAATATACATATATACTTGAAAGGCCATAATATGGTGTCATGGGTTTGAGTGGCATGACATAGATTGATTCATATAAAGAATTGAAACACATTTTTCTTATATATTTCTTTCTTTAAATAAACCCATCTTCTTCAAATTTTTAACATCAAATATCAAGATAGCTGTCAAAACAAAAAATGTGTAATATACATGAAACAAGAAGAAGGTAGTTACATAGGCAAAAGACTTAGAGAAATACTGAAAATACTAATTGAGGTGATAGTAAACTCCCAATATATAATCAACATTGGTATGGATGTAAAACCAACCGGGATAAAATGGTATTCATAGTGGATCATACACTTCAGTATTGTAGTGGACCTTAGTCAATTTCTTCCTTCCAAGATTTCTTAAGAAGATGAAACCTTAAGAGTTATTCACTCAAGAGTTCCCAGGTATTTTTTCAACTTTGTTATAAATTATATATTAGAAATTAAGTTTATGAAACTATACTAATGTGCCCCTATTCCCCCTTTTCTTAATATCTTTATTCAGTAGTTTCTCATATAGTCCAGATTGAATTCAAATACATTATGTAGTCCAAATTTACCTTGAACTTATTATTGTTCTGCTTTTATCTCAAAAGTAAATATCACGGTGTCTGATTAAACCTTAATGCTTGTACACATCGTAAGTTTTTTAGTTTTCTTGGAAGTCAAGTTTATACTTTAGCATAATTAATATAGAAAATAATTTTGTGTTATTATGCTTTTTCCTTTTTGTTAAACTGCAATCCAATATATAAATTAAAAATATATTTCACAATTAAAAGCTAAGGTCAAATTATTTCCCCTGAAAATGTTAGAATGATAATATTTTAAATGCACTCTGAATTGAGTAAATTCAAATACATGGCTATAAATGATTTTCATTGTTTGTGCTAATTTTCTTTTTTTACTTTGATACCATGACCAATACAAGGGGAAGGAAGGCTTTAATTTCATCTTGTATGATGGGATCCATCACTGGGGAGGACAGAACAGGAACTCAAGCTGACAAAGACCGTGATTCAGAACCAGAGAAGAACATTGCTTCCTGCCTTGCCTCATATCTCACACTTAGCCACCTTTCTTATACACTCCAGGCCTTCACACATAATGATGCTCTTTCCTGTAGTTAGCTAGGCCTTACTACATAAATTGGGAATCTAATTTGGAATTTTATTCCAGTGGATGTTCCTTCTTCCTAGATAAGTGTAAGTTTGGATCAAATTCATTTATGCAATTAACTACACAAGTAGTATAAATAACAGCATCTAAAGAATCAAAAATGGACTTTCTGAGTGTTCCCAGAGGGGAGGGCAGGGCCTTTGAAGTTTTTCCACAAATTCAATTTTATATGATGTGGTAAATTTTCTAAATGTTCATAAATCTGTTCAATCTCCTGACATATATCTCTTATTTCCAAACTCCTTCTTTTTTTTATTGCTTGGTTTGTAGCAATTTTGGACAAGCCCAGACATCCTACAGAAAAGAGCCTCAGTAGAAAGCAATGTTATGTTTTGTTTTATAGTGTGAGCAAGATATTCACACTTACTTAATGTATATCCATGATATTTTAAAATTAAAATTTCATGATGGATAAGTTTCAACAATTAAGACTTAAAGAATGTTTCATCAATTAGCAGTTTCTATTCTTGTAAAGATTAAGGTTAATATACTCATTGTCAACTTCATTATTTTTGTGAGGGTTTCGGTGTCAAAATCACTTAATTATTTCCTTGAGCAATTAAAGTTGTAGTAAACAAGGAGCAAAAATTTCCATATGATATTAAAAGAAATTATATAATTACACATATGAAGGTATACATATATGTGTGTAAGTGGTCAAATATTTCCAAATTCCTTATAACAGTATATTTGAAATTAGGGCAAGAATATCATTTCTCTAGGCTTGCATTTTATTGAGCCAAATTACAATGCTTTTTTCTATCAATAATTTTCATTCTTACTTGACCAAGTAAATAAACATCAGCTGAAATGATTTTTTTAAAATGAACAAGATGTGAACAATTTTCCTTCAAGTGGAAGAAGAGATAATTTTAAGGTTCTGGTCTAGGGGGTTAAATTCTTATATATTCTTCTATTTAAAAAAAAAACACATGCCAAAATTTATTGATGGTGGCTTGTTGCACTATATAATATTGCTCAATTTATTCATCTGGGAATATCATATTGCCAGAGGTCTTGCATAATGAAAACAGGTATTCCTGAAAAGGTTCCTTTATTAGATAGGAAATGAGCTCAAAGTAGAGACCATGAACGCATACAGTAACTGGGCACCAATACCTTTCTACGGATCCCTTTTTCTAATATACCTCAGTAGTTCTTTTCTCTTTCTAAAATTTCTTTCTCTTTATTTTTGATATGTTCTTATATATACATGATGAAATATAATCATATCTATCTTTATCTTTCCCTGTAACATGCAACATATCACTCCAAAATGATTCCTTCAAATTTTGCCTCTCTCTCTCTCTCATTCTTTTTCTGATAATCCAAAAGTACATCTAGAACTATCCATAATTGCATAATTGCAAAATTATAGGCACATACATTCAAACACTAGGAACCAACCAGTAGCCATGTTCACAACTACAAATAATCCTTTTTCCCAAAGCAACTACCCACTCCAAAATGTGTCTCAGTACAGGATATGACCTGTGGATCATCAACCATACCTATTCCATATTCTGGGTGGTGATTGCTTATAGGTTTTGTGCAGGTAAACATAGCTGCTGAAAGCCCATGACTGCATTGTCAGGTCATGTCCAGAAGACAGTATTCCACACCACTCCTCTTCATCCCTTGGCCAACATTCTTTGTTCATCCTATTCGTTACTATTTACTGAGCTTTATCTTGGTGCAATACCAATGCTGTTGTCTCATTATGAACAGATTCAATGTCGCATTGAGCCTTTTCTTTTTATTACTTTGAAAGTTCATTCATTTCTGTATCAAATGCTGTCAACTGTAAATAGAAGCTTTCTGAACAAGGTTGAGGAGAACTCAGGTCTGTTGATATAAACATAAATAATTAGAGAGCATTCTTAGAACAGGAGTACATATCAATAACAATACTGTGTTCTACCCTCCTACCAGTGACTTCCCCTACAACAGAAACACTGCTGCTTTGTTGACAGTGATTAGGCATATTGCCAAGTGATTTTATAGCTCTGATAAAACACCAAGGTTATAAGCAACATGGAGAGGAGAAGAAGAAGAAGAAGAAGAAGAAGAAGAAGAAGAAGAAGAAGAAGAAGAAGAAGAAGAAGAAGATGATGATGATGATTTGTATTATCATTTTGCAGCCCTTCATGGAACTCAGTGTATGATCTCATGGCAGGATCATGGAGGCAGGAACTGAAGCAAACGACACAAGTAAGTTATTTTCTGGCATGACCCTGTAGGATAGATTTATAACAGTTATCAGTGAATAAAAGACACCCAAGGTTTGCACACAGATATATCTGATGGGGGAATTTCTTCAATTAAGACTTCATATTTAGAAATTCCTATAGCCTAAAGCAAGTTAAAATAGAAGACGTGACTCTCACAAGTCCCTTCCGGTCAGCGCCAGCACCTGGTCACCTTGGGCACAGAGTAGGTGGACACCCCCAGGGTCCCCTAGAGTACTCTCCATGCAATTTTAGGACCACCTGTAAGTGGAACACAACTTCTGTTCCAATCCAATCACACTGGACCAGAGACAGCATTAGGGAAGCAGAAAACCCAGCATGACCAGGGTCACAAGGTCCTTACGGCCAATGCCAGAACCGGGTCACCTGGGCAAAGAGTCTGTAGACAACCCCAAGGTCCCTAGAGGACAGCTTCTGAAGCAGACCCCATTTCGGGCTCCAGACATCGGGGCACCTTCCCTGCCAGAGGAGAGGTGTCTGCCCTGCACCAGGAGGGCTTTGATGGAGAACCTGGGGGAGCCATCTTGGTTCCCAGATACCTAAAGACTAGTCTGCACTGATGAGAGTATGGACTACAGAAGCTAACAGCTTCTGTGACAGGCCTAAGCAACACAGCTTCTGGGACGGGTCCTGTTTCAGACCTTCATCTTCCGCCATGAGGCATGTCCAAACACAAGATATCTGTGCACCTTCCCTGTAAGAGGAGAGCTTGCCTGCAGAGAGTGCTCTGACCACTGAAACTCAGAGGAGAGAGCTAGTCTTGCAGGTCTGCAGATAGAGGCTAAGAGAATCATGAGAGGAACAATCTCTAACCAGAGACAACTATAACAACTAACTCCAGAGATTACCAGATAGCTAAAGGCAAACCTAAAAATCATACTTACAGAAACTAAGACCACTCACCATCATCAGAATGCAGCATTCCCACCTCGCTCAGTCCTGGGCACCCCAAAACACCAGAAAAGCTAGACCCGGACTTAAAAGCATATCTCATGATGATGGTAGGGGACATCAAGAAGGACTTTAATAACTCACTTAAAGAAATATAGGAGAACACTGCTGAAGAGTTACAAGTCCTTATAGAAAAACAGGAAGACAAAACCAAACAGGTAGAAGTCCTTATAGTAAAACAGGAAAATATATCCAAACAGGTGATGGAAATGAACAAAACCATACTAGACCTAAAAGGGGAAGTAGACACAATAAAGAAAACCCAAAGTGAGGCAACGCTGGAGATAGAAACACTAGGAAAGAAATCTGAAACCATAGATGCGAGCGTCAGCAACAGAATACAAGAGATGGAAGAGAGAATCTCAGGTGCAGAAGATTCCATAGAGAACTTAGGTACAACAATCAAAGAAAATGAAAAATGCAAAAAAATCCTAACTCAAAACATCCAGGAAATCCAGGACACAATGAGAAGACCAAACCTATGGATAATAGGAGTAGATGAGAATGAAGATTTTCAACTTAAAGGGCCAGCAAATATCTTCAACAAAATTATAGAAGAAAACTTCCCAAAACTAAAGAAAGAGATGCCCATGAACATACAAGAAGCCTAGAGAACTCCAAATAGACTGGACCAGAAAAGAAATTCCTCCCGACACATAATAATCAGAACAATTAATGCACTAAATAAAGGAAAATATTAAAGGCAGTAAGGGGAAAGGGTCAAGTAATATATAAAGGCAGGCCTATCAGAATTACACCAGACTTTTCACCACAGACTATGAAAGCCAGAAGATCCTGGAAAGATGTTATATAGACCATAAGAGAACACAAATGCCAGCCCAGCCTACTATACCCAAACAAACTCTCAATTACCATAGATGGAGAAACCAAATTATTCCATGTCAAAACCAAATTCACACATTATCTTTCCACAAATCCACCCCTTCAAAGGATAATAAGAGGAAAAAAATATAAGGATGGAAAGCATGCCCTAGAAAAAGGAAGAAAGTAATCCTTCAACTAACCTAAAAGAAGACAGACACAAAAACAGAATGCCAACTCTAACAACAAAAGTAATAGGAAGCAAAAATTAGTTTTCCTTAATACCTCTTAATATGAATGGACTCAATCACCCAATAAAAAGACATAGACTAACAGACTGGCTACACAAACAGGACCCAACATTTTGCTGCTTACAGGAAACACATCTCAGGGAAAAAGACAGACACTACCTCAGAATGAAAGGCTGGAAAACAATTTTTCAAGCAAATCGTCTGAAGAAACAAAGCTGGTGTAGGCATTCTAATATCTAATAAAATCTACTTCCAACCCAAAGTCATCAAAAAAGATAAGGAGAGACACTTCATACTCATCAAAGGTAAAATCTTCCAAGATGAACTCTCAATTCTGAATATCTATGCTCCAAATGCAAGGGCAGCCACATTCATTAAAGAAACTTTAGTAAAGCTCAAAGCACACATTGAACCTCACACATTAATAGTGGGAGACTTCAACACACCATGTTTATCAGTGGACAGATCATGGAAACAGAAACTAAACAGGGACACAGTGAAAGTAACAGAAGTTATGAAACAAATGGATCTAACAAATATCTACAGAACATTTTATCCTAAAACAAAAGGATATACCTTCTTCTCAGCACCTCATGTTACCTTCTCCAAAATTGACCATATAATTATTCACAAAACAGGCCTCAACAGAAACAAAAATATTGAAATTGTCCCACACAGTCCATCAGATCACCATGGACTAAGGCTGATCTTCAATAACAACAGAAAGTCAACATTCACATAGAAACTGGACAACACTATTCTCAATGATACCTTGGTCAAGAAAGGAATAAAGAAAGAAATTAGACTTTTTAGAGTTTAATGAAAATGAAACTACAACATACCCAAACTTATGAGACACAATGAGAGCATTTCTAAGAGGAAAACACATAGCTCTGAGTGCCTCCCAAAAGAAACTAGAGAGGGCACATACTAGCAGCTTGACAATACACATGAAAGCTCTAGAACAAAAGAAAACAAATTCATCCAAGACGAGTAGACAGCAGGAATTTATCAAACTCAGGGAGAAATAAACCAAGTGGAAACAAGAACTATTCAAAGAATCAACCAAAGGAGGACCTGGTTCTTTGAGAAAATCAACAAGATAGATAAACCCTTAATCAGACTCAATAGAGGGCACAGGGACATCATCCTAATTAACAACATCAGAAATGAAAGGGGGGACATAATAACAGATCCTGAAGAAATCCAAAACACCATCAGATCCTTCTACAAAAGGCTATACTCAACAAAACTGGAAAACTTGGATGAAATGCACGAATTTTTAAACAGATACCGGGTACCAAAGTTTAATCAGAATAAGATTAATGATCTATTATAAATAAGGTTGCTATGAACATAGTGGAGCATGTGTTCTTCTTACCGGTTGGGACATCTTCTGGATATATGCCCAGGAGAGGTATTGCGGGATCCTCCAGGAGTACTATGTCCAATTTTCTGAGGAACCGCCAGATTGATTTCCAGAGTGGTTGTACAAGCTTGCAATCCCACCAACAATGGAGGAGAGTTCCTCTTTCTCCACATCCTCGCCAGCATCTGCTGTCACCTGAATTTTTGATCTTAGCCATTCTGACTGGAGTGAAGTGGAATCTCAGGGTTGCTTTGATTTGCATTTCCCTGATGATTAAGGATGTTGAACATTTTTTCAGGTGCTTCTCTGCCATTCGGCATTCCTCAGGTGAGAATTCTTTGTTCAGCTCTGAGCCCCATTTTTAATGGGGTTATTTGATTTTCTGGAGTCCACCTTCTTGAGTTCTTTATATATATATTGGATATTAGTCCCCTATCTGATTTAAGATAGGTAAAGATACTTTCCCAATATGTTGGTGGTATTTTTGTCTTATTGACAGTGTCTTTTGCTTTGCAGAAGCTTTGCAATTTTATGAGGTCCCATTTATCGATTCTCGATCATACAGCACAAGCCATTGCTGTTCTATTCAGGAATTTTTCCCCTGTACCCATATCTTCGAGGCTTTTCCCTACTTTCTCCTCTATAAGTTTCAGTGTCTCTGCCCCCAATGGAGGAGCTAGAGAAAGTACCCGAGGAGCTGAAGGGAACTGCAACCCTGTGGGTGGAGCAACAATAACCAGTACCCTGGAGTTCTTGTTTCTAGCTGCATGTGTATCAGAAGATGGCTTAGTTGGCCATCACTGCAAAGAGAGGCTCATTGGACTTGCAAACTTTGAATGCCCTAGTACAGGGGAACACCAGGGCCAAAAAGGGGGAGTGGGTGGGTAGGGGATTGTGGGTATGGGAATGGGGGACTTTTGGGATACCACTGGAAATGTAAACGAGGAAAATACCTAATTAAAAAAATGAAAAAAAAAAGATTAATGATCTAAACAGTCCTATATCCCCTAAGGAAATACAAGCAGTCATTAATAGTCTCCCAACCAACAAAAGCCCAGGACCAGATGGGTTTAGTGTAAAGTTCTATCAGACCTTCAAAGAACATGTAATTCCAGTTCTTCATACACTATTCCACAAAATAGAAGCAGAAGGTACTCTAGCATTCTATGAAGCCACAATTACTCTGATACCTAAGACACATAAAGACCCAACAAAGATAGAGAAATTCAGACCAATTTCCCTGATTCAATGCAAAAATCCTCAATAAATTCTCACTAACCGAATCCAAGAACACATCAAAACAATCATCCAACCTGACCAAGTAGATTTCATTCCAGGGATGCAGGGATGGTTTAATATACGGAAATCTATCAATGTAATCCACTATATAAACAAACTCAAAGACAAAAAACACATGATCATCTCCTTAGATGCAGAGAAAGCATTTGACAAAATCCAACACACATTTATGATAAAAGTCTTGGAAAGATCAGGAATTTGAGGCCCTTAACTAACCATGATAAAAGTAATCTACAGCAAACCAGTAGCCAACATTAAAGTAAATGGTGAGAAGCTGGAAGCAATCACACTAAAATCAGGGATTAGACAAAACTGCCTACGTTCTCCATACCAGTTCAACATAGAATTTGAAATCCTAGCCAGAGCAATTAGAAAACAAAAAGAGATAAAGGGGATAAAAATTGGAAAGGAACAAGTCAAAATATCACTGTTTGCAGATGAAGTCAATGGCCTTTCTCTACACAAAGGACAAACATGCTGAGAAAGAAATTAGGGAAATAACACCCTTCACAATAGTCACAAAATATATAAAATACCTTGGTGTGACTCTAACTAATGAAGTGAAAGATATGTATGATAAGAACTTCAAGTCTCTGAAGAAAGAAATTAAAGAAGATCTCAGAAGATGGAAAGATCTCCCATGAGCAAGGATTGGCAGGATCAATATAGTAAAAATGGCTATCTTGCCAAAAGCAATCTACAGATTCAATGCAATCCCCATCAAAATTCCAACTCATTATTTAACGAATTAGAAAGTGGAATCTGCAAATTCATCTGGAATAACAAAAAACCTAGGATAGAAAAAACTCTTCTCAATGTTAAAAGAACCTCTGGGGGAATCACCATGCCTGACCTAAAGATGTACTACAGAGCAATTGTGATAAAATCTGCATGGTACTGGTATAGCAACAGACAAGTAGACCAATGGAAGAGAATTGAAGACCCAGAAATGAATCCACACACCTATGGTCACTTGATCTTAGATAAGGGAGCTAAAAACATCCAGTGGAAAAAAGACAGCATTTTCAACAAATGGTGCCAGCACAACTGGCAGTTATCTTGTAGAAGAATATGAATTGATCCATTTCTATCTCATTGTACTAAGGTCAAATCTAGGTGGATCTGGGAACTCCACATCAAACCAGAGACAGTGAAACTTATAGAGGAGAAAGTGCGGAAAACCCTCGAAGATAGGGACACAGGGGAAAAATTTCTGAATAGAACAGCAAAGGTTTGTGCTGTAAGATCAAGAATCGACAAATGGGACCTCATAAGATTGCAAAGCTTCTTTAAGCCAAAAGATACTGTCAATAAGACAAAAAGACCACCAACAGATTGGGAAGGATCTTTACCTACCCTAAATCAGATAGGGGACTATCATCCAATATACATTAAGAACTCAAGAAGGTGGACTCCAGAAAATCAAATAACCCCATTAAAAATTGGGGCTCAGAGCTAAACAAAGAATTCTCACCTGAGGAATACCGAATAGCTGAGAAGCATCTGAAAAAATGTTCAACATCCTTAATCATCCTTAATCAGGGAAATGCAAATCAAAGCAACCCTGAGATTCCACCTCACATCAGTCAGAATGGCTAAGATTAAAAATTCAGGTGACAGCAGATGCTGGGGAGGATGTGGAGAAAGAGGAACACTCCTCCATTGTTGGTGGGATTGTAAGCTTGTACAACTACTCTGGAAATCAGTCTGGCGGTTCCTCAGAAAATTGGACATAGTAATACCGGAGGATCCCGCAATACCTCTCCTGGGCACATATCCAGAAGATGTTCCAACAGGTAAGAAGGACACATGCCCCACTATGTTCATAGCAGCCTTATTTATATTAGCCAAAAGCTGGTAAGAACCCATATGTCCCTCAACAGAGGAATGGATACAGAAAATATGGTACATTTACACAATGGACTACTACTCAGCTTTTAAAATGAATGAATTTATGAAATTCCTAGGCAAATTGATGGACCTAGAAGGCATCATCTTGAGTGAGGTAACCCAATCACAAAAGAACTCACATGATATATACTCAGTGATAAGTGGATATTAGCCCAGAAACTTAGAATACCCAAGATATAATGTGCAAAACATGAAACTTAAGCAGAACGAAGACCAAAATGTGGACACTTTGCCCCTTCTTAGAATTGGGAACAAAACACCCATGGAAGGATTTAAGGAGACAAATTTTGGAGCTGAGAGGAAAGGATGGACCATCTAGAGACTGCCATACAAGGGGATCCATCCCATAATCAGCCTCCAAACGCTGACACCATTGTATACACTAGCAAGATTTTGCTGAAAGTACCCAAATATAGCTGTCTCTTGTGAGGCTATGCTGGGGCCTAGCAAACACAGAAATGGATGCTCACAGTCAGCTATTAGATGGATCACAGGGCCCCCAATGGAGGAGCTAGAGAAATTACCCAAGGAGCTAAAGGTCTGCAGCCCTATAGGTGGAATAACAATATGAACTAACCAGTAACCCCCAGGTCTTGTGTTTCTAGCTGCATATGTATCAGAAGATGGCCTAGTCGGCCATTATTGGAAATAGAGGCCCATTTGTCTTGCAAACTTTAAGTGCCTCAGTACAGGGGAACCAAAAGTTCAGGGGCCAAAAAGTGGGAGTGGGTTAGGTAGTGGAGTTGGGGGGGAGGGTATGGGGGTCTTTTGGAATAGCATTGGAAATGTAAATGAAGAAAATACCTAATTAAAAATAAATAAAAAATAAATTAAAAAAAACAGCTGTTGTATGTTAAAATGGTAGGTGGAGGGATGGGCAGCATTGGAGTCTGGAACAGTCTAATTGAAATCTACTCTGTTAATGTTCTAGTATGATTTTTGTCTGAAGACTTGAAAACTGGGATTTAATTAAGGTGCTGGCTCTAAGCACAGAGAAACCTGAGTTTCTTCAGAGAAGCCTGTCTGCATTGAACTATGTCGAAGAGATGACTGGGGCCCTGAGCAAAGGATAAATCAAGCACAAATTTTAAGTCATTTGAGAAGGAAAAGACAATGAAGACTTTTATTTTTTTTAAAGATTCAGTTTGTGGGAACTCAGCTGCAGAAGCAGTTACAGCTCACTCAGAGAACCTTGGTTCAGTTCTCAGCACACAGGAGAGTTTTTCTGCCACCTGTAAGTGATGATCCAGAGGATCTGAGGCCCTTCTCTGGTCTCCATTGCTACAAAGAGCTCTGGAGACAAAGCCTTAACCAAATAAAATATAATATGAATAAAACTTTTGAAAACAAAAAACAAAACAAACAAACAAACCAAGAAGAAGAAGAAGAAGAAGAAGAAGAAGAAGAAGAAGAAGAAGAAGAAGAAGAAGAAGAAGAAGAAGAAGAAGAAGAAGAAGAAGAAAAAGAAGAAGAAGACGTGACTCTGACTCTTTAACTTGCTCTGGAAGCTGTTTTCTTCCTATTGGGTTATCTCTTCTAGCCTCAGTATGAGGGTTTTCTCTTTGTGTCTTTCTTTCTTTCTTTCTTTCTTTCTTTCTTTCTTTCTTTCTTTCTTTCTTTTTTTCTTTCTTTCTTCCTTCCTTCCTTCCTTCCTTCCTTCCTTCCTTCCTTTCTTTCTTTCTTTCTTTCTTTCTTTCTTTCTTTCTTTCTTTCTTTTTTTCTCCTTGTTGGCTGTTGTCTTTGGAGGCCTATTAATCTTTGAAGAATGAAGCAAAGAAGGGGAAGATCAGAAGCATTGAGGAAGTTTGGGGAAAACTAAGACAAGTATAGGAAGGGACACTGTGTCTGAATATAAAGGTTGCTTTTATTTCCTCAGTGAAAGGGATGAGATGAGAGCCATATGCAAGATGTGAAAATACATAGCTTGGGCTGAGGTCAAAGCATTTCCTTCTCTGTTCCAACTATGTATAGGCCTTGGCCTGGAAGCTGCTAGCCTTCGTGCAATCTAATCTTCTGCAAGCCCAGACCTTGAAAGCTTAAGCTTTCAGCCTCCATCTGCTAACCTAGGCCTAGAATGTTTTAGTCCCAGAGAATTAGTGATGAATAAGCACGCTCTTTCTAGCTCATTCTAAACTCTGCCTGGCTGATTCAATTCAGCTCTTCTGGCACAAATTCCTCTCGAAGCTGAATTATTCAAATTGACTTCTGTCAGTTTCTGATTGGATTGCTCTGCTTGGAAAGACTCCCTCTGAAGCTTATGAACTAAACTGCTCAGAACTTCACTGAACTGAACTTCTCCAAAGTGAACTGAGCATAACGGAATTGAATTGAACTCATTCACCTCTCTCTTCCTCGCTACTCATTAGCTGCCATTTTTGTGCCTGTTCTCGTAAGAGTGTGGTGTATCCTATTTCTGATTCATTCTGTCAAATCTTTCTCTTATTTGTCACTTTGTTAGCCCTTCAATTAGACATCATTGTTTAGACTTAAATTTATGTACTAACGTCATATCTTTATTTCAGCTAGAGGGATTAAAGGTGTATAACTATTGAATTCTAGTCTGACCATTGATCTAGTTTTTGGATGTAATCTCTTGCCAGAGTAGCCATATAACTGGATTAAACTTTATAACTCTTGTTGGGATATATTGTAGGAGAGAAGAATCTATTTTCACTTAAAAAAGAGGGGAAATCTATCTAAAAATGGAAATCAATCTACATGATCAATCAATCTGCCAGACAAATGGAAAAGTATGTTATATATATACACACACACAATGGTATATTACTCAGCTAAGGAAAACTGAAGTAACATGTGCAAGTAAATGGAATGGAAATGATAAAAATTACATCAGATGAAACGTACATTATATGGTTGCTTGCATATGTAAATTCTAGCTAAGGATATATGTACAACCTTTTCAATCCACTCTTTACGGAGCTCCTTTTTAATATAACTTTCTGGGCAGTCTCCTGCATATTTAATCCCATTATTTAGGTTGAGCTAGAGAGGGACTCAGGTCTTTGTGACTTCAAAGATAGTGTGTTGTACATTCCAATTTCCAGGTTAGCCAGAGTCACATGATGAGACCTGGTTTGAAATTTAAAAAAAAATAGAATTTAAAAAGTGATTTTAAATGGAATTAACCTTCATAGGGTAGACAATGTTACTCCCAGAAGATGTATATTTTTACATGAAAAATGCAATATTCTATATTTAGTGTCTCTTTAAGCTTTATTATTCTTGAAGGTAACAGGGCTCTCCAGAATAACTGAAGTTATGGGCATAGCCTTTGGTTCTTGACCATAGCTAAAAGGTAATCCAACATTGCTGGATACATCACACATTTTAGCAGGAAACAATAAAGAAATAGTTTTCATAATACCTGGGAAACTTCCTTCTGGTTGGATAGCTTTCATACTAGTGGAAGATTCTATGAAGATTGCCCAGGGGAAAATGATATCAATTGCTGTACCCAGCTCAGCACATTCCAAATTTTAATACTGTTCTGATAAGCAACCTGTGCCTACTGGTAGAATTGTGGCATGACAGTTATGGGGTAATAAACCCCCTGGTGGATTTGAGGCTTGCTTCAAAAGGAGGAAATTTAAAGACAAATATTAAATAATAGGTTCTTTACTTTTTCATTTTTTTTTTTTATTTTACAAATTTTAATTACATGTCTCCTTTGTTTATTCCCATCAAATTCTGCATTTACCTTCCCCACTCTCCTTCAAATTCATGCCCTAATTTTTCATCAATTCCTATTGCATACATACCCCAATTGTGATGCTTTAGTACAAAAGATATGAATTTTGCACTCTCAGAAGATGTAACACAGGAACTAGCCAAATGCATTGATCTTTTGTAGAGACAAAGAAGATCATATGCAGGGGGCCTAGTTCCAGCCTGTGTTCACACTGTGGTGATTCAGTCTCTGGAAGTTCTCACTGGTCCAGGTTAGTTAGCTCTGCTTGGTCTTCTGTGCAGTCTCCTTCCTGTTTGGGTTAACCAGTCTTTCTCACAATCCTTTTGTAATCCTTCCCAGACCCATCTAATGTTTGAGTGTGAGTCTCTGCATCTCTTCCCATTGGCTGCTGGATGGCACCTCTCAGAGGACAGATATGGTAGGCTCCCGTTTGCAGCGTAAGATTATTAGTAGTGTTAAGGATTGGTTGCTGCTCATGGAATGAGTCTCAAATGGAGGTAGTAATTGTTTGGCATTCTCTTGGTATCCGCTCTATCTTTGTCCCTATACATCTTGTAGTCAGGAGACATTTTTAGTGAAAGGTTTTATGGGTGGGTGTCTGTATTCTCCACTTGGAGTCCTGCCTGGCTACAAGAAGTGGTATCTTCTTCAGGATTCAAATACACAACTGCTAGGATTCTCAGCTAGAGTTGCCACCATAGACACTTTGAGGCATCCCTCCCCATCCCAGGTCTTTGGCAATTCTTAGAGATTGGCCCACGGTATCAATTTCCCTTATCTCTCTTTCCTGCTCTTGCTACATATGATTCCCCCCCCGCCCTGTACACATTCCCATCATCTCTTCAACCCAATTCTTACCTTGCATCTACCTCTGATATCTAATTTTTCTCCTTCTGAGAAAGATCTAACCATCCTCCCCTGGGTCGTCCTTGTTATTCTACTTCTTTGGGTCTGTTGATAGTAGCATGGCTATCCTGTACTTTAAGGCTAATATTCACTTATATGTGAGTACATAACCATGCATGTTCTTTTGGGTCTGGGTTACCTTACTCAGCATTAAATTTTCCAGGTCCATACATTTGCCTGAGAATTTCATTATGTCCTTGTTTTTAGTGGCTGTGTAGTATTCCATTGTGTAAATGAACCACATGTTCTTTATCCGTTCTTCAATTGAGGGGCATCTAGGTCATTTCCAGTTTCTCACTTTTATGAATAAAGCTGCTATGAACATAGTTTACCAAGCATACTTGTGGTGGAGCGGTAGAGCTTCATAAAGTACATTCTTAATATGAGGAAATTAAAAACATAAAGAAAAGAATCCATATGAGCTTTATGGGCTAAATTGGAACCAAATGATGTCATAAATAAAAATTCAATAAAGGGATACAATAAATTAAAAAAAAATACCTAAATATCCCAAGTTAAAAATAATCTTGTTATAATCAGAAAGACAAACATCAGACACTTTTTCCTTATATGTGGATGTCAGCTTTCAAAAGCCTTTGATGCATGTGCTTCATTTAAAATACCCACAGATATTAGGTTGCTACAAAGGAACTAGGGAAGGTGGGGCTAAAGGAGGCAAATCAAGAATATAATGTAAATGTAAACGAGAAAAATACCTAATTAAAAAATGTTTCAAAAGATGGCCTAGTTGGCCATCACTGCAAAGAGAGGCCCATTGGACTTGCAAACTTTATATGCCCCAGTACAGGGGAACACCAGGGCCAAAAGGGGGGAGTGGGTGGGTAGGGGATTGGGGGGTGGGTATGGGGAACCTTTGGGATAGCATTGAAAATGTAAATGAGGAAAATACCTAATTAAAAAAAAAGAATATAGCCTTCCGCTCGACTCGAGACTCGAGCCCCGGGCTACCTTGCCAGCAGAGTCTTGCCCAACACCCGCAAGGGTCCACACGGGACTCCCCACGGGACCCTAAGACCTCTGGTGAGTGGATCACAGTGCCTGCCCCAATCCAATCGCGCGGAACTTGAGACTGCGGTACATAGGGAAGCAGGCTACCCGGGCCTAATCTGGGGCACAAGTCCCTTCCGCTCGACTCGAGACTCGAGCCCCGGGCTACCTTGCCAGCAGAGTCTTGCCCAACACCCGCAAGGGTCCACACGGGACTCCCCACGAGACCCTAAGACCTCTGGTGAGTGGATCACAGTGCCTGCCCCAATCCAATCGCGCGGAACTTGAGACTGCGGTACATAGGGAAGCAGGCTACCCGGGCCTGATCTGGGGCACAAGTCCCTTCCGCTCGACTCGAGACTCGAGCCCCGGGCTACCTTGCCAGCAGAGTCTTGCCCAACACCCGCAAGGGTCCACACGGGACTCCCCACGGGACCCTAAGACCTCTGGTGAGTGGATCACAGTGCCTGCCCCAATCCAATCGCGCGGAACTTGAGACTGCGGTACATAGGGAAGCAGGCTACCCGGGCCTAATCTGGGGCACAAGTCCCTTCCGCTCGACTCGAGACTCGAGCCCCGGGCTACCTTGCCAGCAGAGTCTTGCCCAACACCCGCAAGGGTCCACACGGGACTCCCCACGAGACCCTAAGACCTCTGGTGAGTGGATCACAGTGCCTGCCCCAATCCAATCGCGCGGAACTTGAGACTGCGGTACATAGGGAAGCAGGCTACCCGGGCCTGATCTGGGGCACAAGTCCCTTCCGCTCGACTCGAGACTCGAGCCCCGGGCTACCTTGCCAGCAGAGTCTTGCCCAACACCCGCAAGGGTCCACACGGGACTCCCCACGGGACCCTAAGACCTCTGGTGAGTGGATCACAGTGCCTGCCCCAATCCAATCGCGCGGAACTTGAGACTGCAGTACATAGGGAAGCAGGCTACCCGGGCCTGATCTGGGGCACAAGTCCCTTCCGCTCGACTCGAGACTCGAGCCCCGGGCTACCTTGCCAGCAGAGTCTTGCCCAACACCCGCAAGGGTCCACACGGGACTCCCCACGGGACCCTAAGACCTCTGTTGAGTGGAACACAGCGCCTACCCCAATCCAATCGCGTGGAACTTGAGACTGCGGTACATAGGGAAGCAGGCTACCCGGGCATGATCTGGGGCACAAACCCCTTCCACTCCACTCGAGCCCAGGCTACCTTGCCAGCTGAGTCGCCTGACACCCGCAAGGGCCCACACAGGATTCCACACGTGATCCTAAGACCTCTAGTGAGTGGAACACAACTTCTGCCAGGAGTCTGGTTCGAACACCAGATATCTGGGTACCTGCCTTGGAAGAAGAGGGCTTGCCTGCAGAGAATACTCTGCCCACTGAAACTAAGGAGAGTGCTACCCTCCAGGTCTGCTCATAGAGGCTAACAGAGTCACCTGAAGAACAAGCTCTTAACAGTGACAACTAAAACAGCTAGCTTCAGAGATTACCAGATGGCGAAAGGCAAACGTAAGAATCCTACTAACAGAAATCAAGACCACTCACCATCATCAGAACGCAGCACTCCCACCCCACCTAGCCCTGGGCACCCCAACACAACCGAAAATCTAGACCCAGATTTAAAAACATTTCTCATGATGATGATAGAGGACATCAAGAAGGACTTTCATAAGTCACTTAAAGATTTACAGGAGAGCACTGCTAAAGAGTTACAGGCTCTTAAAGAAAAGCAGGAAAACACAGCCAAACAGGTGATGGAAATGAACAAAACCATACTAGAACTAAAACGGGAAGTAGACACAATAAAGAAAACCCAAAGCGAGGCAACGCTGGAGATAGAAACCCTAGGAAAGAGATCTGGAACCATAGATGCGAGCATCAGCAACAGAATACAAGAAATGGAAGAGAGAATCTCAGGTGCAGAAGATTCCATAGAGAACATCGACACAACAGTCAAAGAAAATACAAAATGCAAAAGGATCCTAACTCAAAACATCCAGGTAATCCAGGACACAATGAGAAGACCAAACCTACGGATAATAGGAATTGATGAGATTGAAGATTTTCAACTTAAAGGGCCAGCTAATATCTTCAACAAAATAATAGAAGAAAACTTCCCAAACATAAAAAAAGAGATGCCCATGATCATACAAGAAGCATACAGAACTCCAAATAGACTGGACCAGAAAAGAAATTCTTCCCGACACATAATAATCAGAACAACAAATGCACTAAATAAAGATAGAATATTAAAAGCAGTAAGGGAGAAAGGTCAAGTAACATATAAAGGAAGGCCTATCAGAATTACACCAGACTTTTCACCAGAGACTATGAAAGCCAGAAGAGCCTGGACAGATGTTATACAGACACTAAGAGAACACAAATGCCAGCCCAGGCTACTATACCCGGCCAAACTCTCAATTACCATAGATGGAGAAACCAAAGTATTCCACGACAAAACCAAGTTCACACAATATCTTTCCACAAATCCAGCCCTTCAAAGGATAATAACAGAAAAGAAGCAATACAAGGACGGAAATCACGCCCTAGAACAACCAAGAAAGTAATCATTCAACAAACCAAAAAGAAGACAGCCACAAGAACAGAATGCCAACTCTAACAACAAAAATAAAAGGGAGCAACAATTACTTTTCCTTAATATCTCTTAATATCAATGGACTCAATTCCCCAATAAAAAGACATAGACTAACAGACTGGCTACACAAACAGGACCCAACATTCTGCTGCTTACAGGAAACCCATCTCAGGGAAAAAGACAGACACTACCTCAGAGTGAAAGGCTGGAAAACAATTTTCCAAGCAAATGGACTGAAGAAACAAGCTGGAGTAGCCATTTTAATATCGGATAAAATCGACTTCCAACCCAAAGTTATCAAAAAAGACAAGGAGGGACACTTCATACTCATCAAAGGTAAAATCCTCCAAGAGGAACTCTCAATTCTGAATATCTACGCACCAAATGCCAGGGCAGCCACATTCATTAGAGACACTTTAGTAAAGCTCAAAGCATACATTGCACCTCACACAATAATAGTGGGAGACTTCAACACACCACTTTCTTCAAAGGACAGATCGTGGAAACAGAAACTAAACAGGGACACAGTGAAACTAACAGAAGTTATGAAACAAATGGACCTGACAGATATCTACAGAACATTTTATCCTAAAACAAAAGGATATACCTTCTTCTCAGCACCTCACGGGACCTTCTCCAAAATTGACCATATAATTGGTCACAAAACAGGCCTCAATAGATACAAAAATATTGAAATTGTCCCATGTATCCTATCAGACCACCATGGCCTAAGACTGATCTTCAATAACAACATAAATAATGGAAAGCCAACATTCACGTGGAAACTGAATAACACTCTTCTCAATGATACCTTGGTCAAGGAAGGAATAAAGAAAGAAATTAAAGACTTTTTAGAGTTTAATGAAAATGAAGCCACAACGTACCCAAACCTATGGGACACAATGAAAGCATTTCTAAGAGGGAAACTCCTAGCGCTGAGTGCCTCCAAGAAGAAACGGGAGACAGCACATACTAGCAGCTTGACAACACATCTAAAAGCCCTAGAAAAAAAGGAAGCAAATTCACCCAAGAGGAGTAGACGGCAGGAAATAATCAAACTCAGGGGTGAAATCAACCAAGTGGAAACAAGAAGAACTATTCAAAGAATTAACCAAACGAGGAGTTGGTTCTTTGAGAAAATCAACAAGATAGATAAACCCTTAGCTAGACTCACTAAAGGGCACAGGGACAAAATCCTAATTAACAAAATCAGAAATGAAAAGGGAGACATAACAACAGATCCTGAAGAAATCCAAAACACCATCAGATCCTTCTACAAAAGGCTATACTCAACAAAACTGGAAAACCTGGACGAAATGGACAAATTTCTGGACAGATACCAGGTACCAAAGTTGAATCAGGATCAAGTTGACCATCTAAACAGTCCCATATCACCTAAAGAAATAGAAGCAGTTATTAATAGTCTCCCAACCAAAAAAAGCCCAGGACCAGATGGGTTTAGTGCAGAGTTCTATCAGACCTTCAAAGAAGATCTAATTCCAATTCTGCACAAACTATTTCACAAAATAGAAGTAGAAGGTACTCTACCCAACTCATTTTATGAAGCCACTATTACTCTGATACCTAAACCACAGAAAGATCCAACAAAGATAGAGAACTTCAGACCAATTTCTCTTATGAATATCGATGCAAAAATCCTCAATAAAATTCTCGCTAACCGAATCCAAGAACACATTAAAGCAATCATCCATCCTGACCAAGTAGGTTTTATTCCAGGGATGCAGGGATGGTTTAATATACGAAAATCCATCAATGTAATCCATTATATAAACAAACTCAAAGACAAAAACCACATGATCATCTCGTTAGATGCAGAAAAAGCATTTGACAAGATCCAACACCCATTCATGATAAAAGTTTTGGAAAGATCAGGAATTCAAGGCCCATACCTAAACATGATAAAAGCAATCTACAGCAAACCAGTAGCCAACATCAAAGTAAATGGAGAGAAGCTGGAAGCAATCCCACTAAAATCAGGGACTAGACAAGGCTGCCCACTTTCTCCCTACCTTTTCAACATAGTACTTGAAGTATTAGCCAGAGCAATTCGACAACAAAAGGAGATCAAGGGGATACAAATTGGAAAAGAGGAAGTCAAAATATCACTTTTTGCAGATGATATGATAGTATATATAAGTGACCCTAAAAATTCTACCAGAGAACTCCTAAACCTGATAAACAGCTTCGGTGAAGTAGCTGGATATAAAATAAACTCAAACAAGTCAATGGCCTTTCTCTATACAAAGAATAAACAGGCTGAGAAAGAAATTAGGGAAACAACACCCTTCTCAATAGTCACAAATAAAATAAAATATCTTGGCGTGACTCTAACTAAGGAGGTGAAAGATCTGTATGATAAAAACTTCAAATCTCTGAAGAAAGAAATTAAAGAAGATCTCAGAAGATGGAAAGATCTCCCATGCTCATGGATTGGCAGGATCAACATTGTAAAAATGGCTATCTTGCCAAAAGCAATCTACAGAATCAATGCAATCCCCATCAAAATTCCAACTCAATTCTTCAACGAATTGGAAGGAGCAATTTGCAAATTTGTCTGGAATAACAAAAAACCTAGGATAGCAAAAAGTCTTCTCAAGGATAAAAGAACTTCTGGCGGAATCACCATGCCAGACCTAAAGCTTTACTACAGAGCAATTGTGATAAAAACTGCATGGTACTGGTATAGAGACAGACAAGTAGACCAATGGAATAGAATTGAAGATCCAGAAATGAACCCACACACCTATGGTCACTTGATCTTCGACAAGGGAGCTAAAACCATCCAGTGGAAGAAAGACAGCATTTTCAACAATTGGTGCTGGAACAACTGGTTGTTATCGTGTAGAAGAATGCGAATCGATCCATACTTATCTCCTTGTACTAAGGTCAAATCTAAGTGGATCAAGGAACTTCACATAAAACCAGAGACACTGAAACTTATAGAGGACAAAGTGGGGAAAAGCCTTGAAGATATGGGCACAGGGGAAAAATTCCTGAACAGAACAGCAATGGCTTGTGCTGTAAGATCGAGAATCGACAAATGGGACCTAATGAAACTCCAAAGTTTCTGCAAGGCAAAAGACACCGTCAATAAGACAAAAAGACGACCAACAGATTGGGAAAGGATCTTTACCTATCCTAAATCAGATAGGGGACTAATATCCAACATATATAAAGAACTCAAGAAGGTGGACTTCAGAAAATCAAATAACCCCATTAAAAAATGGGGCTCAGAACTGAACAAAGAATTCTCACCTGAGGAATACCGAATGGCAGAGAAGCACTTGAAAAAATGTTCAACATCCTTAATCATCAGGGAAATGCATATCAAAACAACCCTGAGATTCCACCTCACACCAGTCAGAATGGCTAAGATCAAAAATTCAGGTGACAGCAGATGCTGGCGAGGATGTGGAGAAAGAGGAACACTCCTCCATTGTTGGTGGGAGTGCAGGCTTGTACAACCACTCTGGAAATCAGTCTGGCGGTTCCTCAGAAAACTGGACATAGTACTACCGGAGGATCCAGCAATACCTCTCCTGGGCATATATCCAGAAGATGCCCCAACAGGTAAGAAGGACACATGCTCCACTATGTTCATAGCAGCCTTATTTATAATAGCCAGAAGCTGGAAAGAACCTAGATGCCCCTCAACAGAGGAATGGATACAGAAAATGTGGTACATCTACACAATGGAGTACTACTCAGCTATTAAAAAGAATGAATTTATGAAATTCCTAGCCAAATGGATGGACCTGGAGGGTATCATCCTGAGTGAGGTAACACATTCACAAAGAAACTCACACAATATGTATTCACTGATAAGTGGATATTAGCCCCAAACCTAGGATACCCAAGATATAAGATATAATTTGCTAAACACATAAAACTCAAGGAGAATGAAGACTGAAGTGTGGACACTATGCCCCTCCTTAGATTTGGGAACAAAACACCCATGGAAGTAGTTACAGAGACGGAGTTTGGAGCTGAGATGAAAGGATGGACCATGTAGAGACTGCCATAGCCAGGGATCCACCCCATAATCAGCATCCAAACGCTGACACCATTGCATACACTAGCAAGATTTTATTGAAAGGACGCAGATGTAGCTGTCTCTTGTGAGACTATGCCGGGGCCCAGCAAACACAGAAGTGGATGCTCACAGTCAGCTAATGGATGGATCATAGGGCTCCCAATGGAGGAGCTAGAGAAAGTAGCCAAGGAGCTAATGGGATCTGCAACCCTATAGGTGGAACAACATTATGAGCTAACCAGTACCCCGGAGCTCTTGACTCTAGCTGCATATGTATCAAAAGATGGCCTAGTCGGCCATCACTGGAAAGAGAGGCCCATTGGACTTGCAAACTTTATATGCCCCAGTACAGGGGAATACCAGGGCCAAAAAGCGGGAGTGGGTGGGCAGGGGAGTGGGGGTGGGTGGATATGGGGGACTTTTGGTATAGCATTGGAAATGTAAATGAGTTAAATACCTAATAAAAAATGGAAAAAAAAAAGAATATAATGTTATAGAAGATAAAGGGGAAACTAGGAAGGAATTTGCCCTGTAAGATGGTTATTCATACATATAGTATTCACAAAGAGGACTTCAATAATTCAAAGGACTGATACTAGGGGGATTTATGCCTATAAAACACTTTGCAAATATAACTTCGAAAATACCTGGTTTTGTCCAGCACTGTAGATAGCAGGAGAAATACTAAATCTATAGTTGTAAAAGAATTTTCAAATAAGTAAAAAATACTTGAATATAAATAGTAAATTTAGCATCATTCTGATAAAAATTGTATGTATATACTTCCTTTATAAGGAAAACATGGTTTTATGTAATTTTTTTGCTTCTTGTCCAGCAGATTGCATTTCTAAATGAATAATATTAGGTTCAGCTACAGACTGCTTTAGTTAAATAAATGGATAGTAGTCTCTTAGAAATATTGACATATACATAGAATTATTTCTATTTCATTGGAAATATAATTTTCTATACTGGTAAAAACTGTTGCACCTTTTCCAAAACTATTTTTATTATTTATTGATTGGAACGTTGTTATTGGTTTCTGAAGATTCGCAGTAGTTTTCAAGAATAAATTTATGTAGATACCTTATTAGTGTCAAATTTCACTTCAAACAAAATAACTGATACCAATAAGCATGAATTGATGTGAAGTTCTCTCATGTTAGAGTGCTAGCTAGCTAGGAACAAGATTGTTCTTTGCAAAGGAGCACAGTGTGGGCTTCCATGGTGCTTAGGTTTAACATATCAAAGGCAGTAACTCAGACTAAGAGAAACACATGCCTTATGACATACATTCTCTTTCATCTGTGGATGTTGAATGCAATTGGAAGCTAAAGCATCGTTGGACTCATAGATGGCACACATTTGCTTGCCACAGAGAATTTGAGTATCCTACTTGAAGATCTATAGTAAAATGTACAGGGAATTGTTAGCACTGAACACTCTCAAATGGCTTAGAACTTAGCTTCAAAACTGAGAATAAGTGTAAGTGGTCATGTGACTAGTGTATGTGTGTGTGTGTGTGTGTGTGTGTGTGTGTGTGTGTGTGTGTGTTTGTGTGTGTGTGTGTGAGAGAGACCTGTGGAGAAATATAGTTAGAATCAATTTTCTCCATGCAGAAATGAAAATAGAGGATAATGATTTTTATACCATTTATCTCCATAGGAATAGTAAATTTTGAATGTAGACAGAATTCAAGAAATACTATATAGTCACTAACAATACACTTTATTTTTATTTATTTTTTTTTCCATTTTTTATTAGGTATTTAGCTCATTTACATTTCCAATGCTATACCAAAAGTCCCCCTTACCCACCCACCCCCACTCCCCTACCCACCCACTCCCCCCCTTTGGCCCTGGCGTTCCCCTGTACCGGGGCACACAAAGTCTGCGTGTCCAATGGGCCTCTCTTTCCAGTGATGGCCGACTAGGCCATCTTTTGATACATATGCAGCTAGAGTCAAGAGCTCAGGGGTACTGGTTAGTTCATAATGTTGTTCCACCTATAGGGTTGAAGATCCCTTTAGCTCCTTGGGTACTTTCTCTAGCTCCTCCATTGGGAGCCCTGTGATCCATCCATTAGCTGACTGTGAGCATCCACTTCTGTGTTTGCTAGGCCCCGGCATAGTCTCACAAGAGACAGCTACATCTGGGTCCTTTCGATAAAATCTTGCTAGTATATGCAATGGTGTCAGCGTTTGGATGCTGATTATGGGGTGGATCCCTGGATATGGCAGTCTCTACATGGTCCATCCTTTCATCTCAGCTCCAAACTTTGTTTCTGTAACTCCTTCCATGGGTGTTTTGTTCCCACTTCTAAGGAGGGGCATAGTGTCCACACTTCAGTCTTCATTTTTCTTGAGTTTCATGTGTTTAGGAAATTGTATCTTATATCGTGGGTATCCTAGGTTTTGGGCTAGTATCCACTTATCAGTGAGTACATATTGTGTGAGTTCCTTTGTGATTGTGTTACCTCACTCAGGATGATGCTCTCCAGGTCCATCCATTTGGCTAGGAATTTCATAAATTCATTCTTTTTAATAGCTGAGTAGTACTCCATTGTGTAGATGTACCACATTTTCTGTATCCATTCCTCTGTTGAGGGGCATCTAGGTTCTTTCCAGCTTCTGGCTATTATAAATAAGGCTGCTATGAACATAGTGGAGCATGTGTCCTTCTTACCAGTTGGGGCTTCTTCTGGATATATGCCCAGGAGAGGTATTGCTGGATCCTCCGGTAGTACTATGTCCAATTTTCTGAGGAACCGCCAGACTGATTTCCAGAGTGGTTGTACAAGCCTGCAATCCCACCAACAATGGAGGAGTGTTCCTCTTTCTCCACATCCTCGCCAGCATCTGCTGTCACCTGAATTTTTGATCTTAGCCATTCTCACTGGTGTGAGGTGGAATCTCAGGGTTGTTTTGATTTGCATTTCCCTGATGATTAAGGATGTTGAACATTTTTTCAGGTGCTTCTCTGCCATTCGGTATTCCTCAGGTGAGAATTCTTTGTTCAGTTCTGAGCCCCATTTTTTAAGGGGGTTATTTGATTTTCTGAGGTCCACCTTCTTGAGTTCTTTATATATGTTGGATATTAGTCCCCTATCTGATTTAGGATAGGTAAAGATCCTTTCCCAGTCTGTTGGTGGTCTTTTTGTCTTATAGACAGTGTCTTTTGCCTTGCAGAAACTTTGGAGTTTCATTAGGTCCCATTTGTCAATTCTCGATCTTACAGCACAAGCCATTGCTGTTCTGTTCAGGAATTTTTCCCCTGTGCCCATATCTTCAAGGCTTTTCCCCACTTTCTCCTCTATAAGTTTCAGTGTCTCTGGTTTTATGTGAAGTTCCTTGATCCACTTAGATTTGACCTTAGTACAAGGAGATAAGTATGGATCGATTCGCATTCTTCTACATGATAACAACCAGTTGTGCCAGCACCAATTGTTGAAAATGCTGTCTTTCTTCCACTGGATGGTTTTGGCTCCCTTGTCGAAGATCAAGTGACCATAGGTGTGTGGGTTCATTTCTGGGTCTTCAATTCTATTCCATTGGTCCACTTGTCTGTCTCTATACCAGTACCATGCAGTTTTTATCACAATTGCTCTGTAGTAAAGCTTTAGGTCAGGCATGGTGATTCCAACAGAGGTTCTTTTATCCTTGAGAAGAGTTTTTGCTATCCTCGGTTTTTTGTTATTCCAGATGAATTTGCAAATTGCTCCTTCTAATTCGTTGAAGAATTGAGTTGGAATTTTAATGGGGATTGCATTGAATCTGTAGATTGCTTTTAGCAAGATAGCCATTTTTACAATGTTGGTCCTGCCAATCCATGAGCATGGGAGATCTTTCCATCTTCTGAGATCTTCTTTAATTTCTTTCTTCAGGGACTTGAAGTTTTTATCATACAGATCTTTCACTTCCTTCGTTAGAGTCACACCGAGATATTTTATATTATTTGTGGCTATTGAGAAGGGTGTTGTTTCCCTAATTTCTTTCTCAGCCTGTTTATTCTTTGTGTAGAGAAAGGCCATTGACTTGTTTGAGTTAATTTTATATCCAGCTACTTCACCGAAGCTGTTTATCAGGTTTAGGAGTTCTCTGTTGGAATTTTTAGGGTCACTTATATATACTATCATATCATCTGCAAAAAGTGATATTTTGACTTCCTCTTTTCCAATTTGTATCCCCTTGATCTCCTTTTGTTGTCGAATTGCTCTGGCTAATACTTCAAGTACTATGTTGAAAAGGTAGGGAGAAAGTGGGCAGCCTTGTCTAGTCCCTGATTTTAGTGGGATTGCTTCCAGCTTCTCTCCATTTACTTTGATGTTGGCTACTGGTTTGCTGTAGATTGCTTTTATCATGTTTAGGTATTGGCCTTGAATTCCTGATCTTTCCAGAACTTTTATCATGAATGGGTGTTGGATCTTGTCAAAGGCTTTTTCTGCATCTAACGAGATGATCATGTGGTTTTTGTCTTTGAGTTTGTTTATATAATGGATTACATTGATGGATTTTCGTATATTAAACCATCCCTGCATCCCTGGAATAAAACCTACTTGGTCAGGATGGATGATTGCTTTAATGTGTTCTTGGATTCGGTTAGCGAGAATTTTATTAAGGATTTTTGCATCGATGTTCATAAGAGAAATTGGTCTGAAGTTCTCTATCTTTGTTGGATCTTTCTGTGGTTTAGGTATCAGAGTAATAGTGGCTTCATAAAATGAGTTGGGTAGAATACCTTCTACTTCTATCTTGTGAAAAAGTTTGTGCAGAACTGGAGTTAGATCTTCTTTGAAGGTCTGATAGAACTCTGCACTAAACCCGTCTGGTCCTGGGCTTTTTTTGGCTGGGAGACTATTAATAACTGCTTCTATTTCTTTAGGGGATATGGGACTGTTTAGAAGGTCAACTTGATCCTGATTCAACTTTGGTACCTGGTATCTGTCCAGAAATTTGTCCATTTCGTCCAGGTTTTCCAGTTTTGTTGAGTATAGCCTTTTGTAGAAGGATCTGATGGTGTTTTGGATTTCTTCAGGATCTGTTGTTATGTCTCCCTTTTCATTTCTGATTTTGTTAATTAGGATTTTGTCGCTGTGCCCTTTAGTGAGTGTAGCTAAGGGTTTATCTATCTTGTTGATTTTCTCAAAGAACCAACTCCTCGTTTGGTTAATTCTTTGAATAGTTCTTCTTGTTTCCACTTGGTTGATTTCACCCCTGAGTTTGATTATTTCCTGCCGTGTACTCCTCTTGGGTGAATTTGCTTCCTTTTTTTCTAGAGCTTTTAGATGTGTTGTCAAGCTGCTAGTATGTGCTCTCTCCCGTTTTTTCTTGAAGGCACTCATAGCTATGAGTTTCCCTCTTAGAAATGCTTTCATTGTGTCCCAAATGTTTGGGTACGTTGTGGCTTCATTTTCATTAAACTCTAAAAAGTCTTTAATTTCTTTCTTTATTCCTTCCTTGACCAAGGTATCATTGAGAAGAGTGTTGTTCAGTTTCCATGTGAATGTTGGCTTTCTGTTATTTATTTTGTTATTGAAGATCAGCCTTAGTGCATGGTGATCTGATAGGATACATGGGACAATTTCAATATTTTTGAATCTGTTGAGGCCTGATTTGTGACCTATTATGTGGTCAATTTTGGAGAAGGTACCATGAGGTGCTGAGAAGAAGGTATATCCTTTTGTTTTAGGATAAAATGTTCTGTAGATATCTGTCAGATCCATTTGTTTCATCACTTCTGTTAGTTTCAGTGTGTCCCTGTTTAGTTTCTGTTTCCATGATCTGTCCATTGGTGAAAGTGGTGTGTTGAAGTCTCCCACTATTATTGTGTGAGGCGCAATGTGTGCTTTGAGCTTTACTAAAGTTTCTTTAGTGAATGTGGCTGCTCTTGTATTTGGAGCATAGATATTCAGAATTGAGAGTTCCTCTTGGAGGATTTTACCTTTGATGAGAATGAAGTGTCCCTCCTTGTCTTTTTTGATGACTTTGGGTTGGAAGTCAATCTTATCAGATATTAGGATGGCTACTCCTGCTTGTTTCTTCATACCATTTGCTTGGAAAATTGTTTTCCAGCCTTTCATTCTGAGGTAGTGTCTATCTTTTTCTCTGAGATGAGTTTCCTGTAAGCAGCAAAATGTTGGGTCTTGTTTGTGTAGCCAGTTTGTTAGTCTATGTCTTTTTATTGGCGAGTTGAGACCATTGATGTTAAGAGATATTAAGGAAAAGTAATTGTTGCTTCCTGTTATTTTAGTTGTTAAAGGTGGCATTCTGTTCTGTGGCTGTCTTCTTTTAGGTTTGTTGAGGGATTACCTTCTTGTTTTTTCTAGGGCGTTGTTCCCGTTCTTGTATTGGTTTTTTTCTGTTATTATCCTTTGAAGGGCTGGATTCGTGGAGAGATAATGCGTGAATTTGGTTTTGTCGTGGAATACTTTGGTTTCTCCCTCTATGATAATTGAGAGTTTGGCTGGGTATAGTAGCCTGGGCTGCAGTTTGTGTTCTCTTAGTGTCTGTATAACATCTGTCCAGGCTCTTCTGGCTTTCATAGTCTCTGGTGAAAAATCTGGTGTAATTCTGATAGGCTTGCCTTTATATGTTACTTGACCTTTTTCCCTTACTGCTTTTAGTATTCTATCTTTATTTAGTGCATTTGATGTTCTGATTATTATGTGTCGGGAGGAATTTCTTTTCTGGTCCAGTCTATTTGGAGTTCTGTAGGCTTCTTGTATGTTCATATGCATCTCATTCTTTAGATTTGGGAAGTTTTCTTCAATAATTTTGTTGAAGATGTTTGCTGGACCTTTGAGTTGAAGATCTTCATTCTCATCCACTCCTATTATCCGTACGTTTGGTCTTCTTATTGTGTCCTGGATTTCCTGGATATTTTGAGTTAGGATCTTTTTGCATTTTCCATTTTCTTTGATTGTTGTGCCGATGTTCTCTATGGAATCTTCTGCACCTGAGATTCTCTCTTCCATCTCTTGTATTCTGTTGCTGATGCTCAAATCTATGGTTCCAGATTTCTTTCCTAGGGTTTCTATCTCTAGTGTTGCCTCGCTTTGAGTTTTCTTTATTGTGTCTACTTCCCTTTTTAGGTCTAGTATGGTTTTGTTCATTTCCATCACCTGTTTGTATGTTTTTTCCTCTTTTTCTGTAAGGACTTCTACCTGTTTGATTGTGTTTTCCTGTTTTTCTTTAAGGACTTGTAACTCTTTAGCAGTGTTCTCCTGTATTTCTTTAAGTGATTTATTAAAGTCCTTCTTGATGTCCTCTACCATCATCATGAGATATGCTTTTAAATTTAGGTCTAGGTTCTCAGGTGTGTTGGGGTTCCCTGGACTGGGCGAAGTGGGTGTGCTGGGTTCTGGTGATGGTGAGTGGTCTTGGTTCCTGTTAGTAAGATTCCTCCGTTTACCTTTCGCCATCTGGTAATCTCTGGAGTTAGTAGTTATAGTTGACTCTGTTTAGAGATTGTTCTTCTGGTGATTCTGTTACCGTCTATCAGCAGACCTGGGAGACAGATTCTCTCCTCTGAGTTTCAGTGCTCAGAGCACTCTCTGCTGGCAAGCTCTCTTACAGGGAAGGTGCGCAGATATCTTGTTTTTGGACCTCCTCCTGGCCGAAGAAGAAGGCCCAAAACAGGACCTTTCTCAGACACTGTGTTGCTTTGGCAGTTCCCAGGTGGTACAGACTCTCACCTAAGCAGACTAAATTCCTAAGTTCCTTGGAGTCCCGGGACCAAGATGGCGACCGCTGCTGCTGTGGCTTAGGCCGCCTCCCCAGCCGGGTGGGCACCTGTCCTCCGGTCCGGAAGGTGGCCGGCTGTCCCCGGCCCACACAGGGTGCTGCCTCAGCCCCTCTGTGCTTCTGCCTGTTCCAGAAGCTGTCAGGTTCTCTGGCGCACCCTCTCACCTGTTCAGACTAATTTCCTAAGTTCGGCGGGTCCCGGACCAAGATGGCGACCGCTGCTGCTGTGGCTTAGTTCGCCTCCCCAGCCGGGTGGGCACCTGACCTCCGGTCCGGAAGGTGGCCGGCTGTCCCCGGCCCACACAGGGTGCTGCCTCAGCCCCTCTGTGCTTCTGCCTGTTCCAGAGGCTGTCAGGTTCTCTGGCGCACCCTCTCACCTGTTCAGACTAATTTCCTAAGTTCGGCGGGTCCCGGCACACTTTATTTTTAATTAAGCAGTCTGAATATTCATGATTCTTCAAGGATTTTTCTTTCAAATTTTCCTAAACTTATTCATAAGTTTGGATTAAAATAAGAAAAGCGTTTCATTTTAAATATGAAGAAGCAGCTGGATCAAATATCAATTCTGATTTTTATACTTAATATTCTATAAATAAGTAATAAATTCCTAAGAAATATAACTCAATGCACTGAAATTTTTAAGAATGAAATATGTGTTTGAAAATTGCATGTGTAAATGGATACTAAAACCAAGATACATATTTTGTTATAGTATAAGGAAAATAATTCATTTTGGATTATTACATTAAATTTTTAAAAATTTCTCAACAAACTCTTTTTTTTTAATATTTCAGATTACAATGCAATTACATCATTCCCTTTCCTCCTTCCGATGCCAACATACGACAGAAGAGTAAATATCACTGCAGTACAGATATATGTGCACAGCTGCATATAATGGGTTCCTTAGTGCAGGCATTGTGATTGGTTTTGATAGTCTAAGCCACAAATGAGGAGGTAAAATGGTGAGGCTGCGTGTCCCTTACCAATAGATGGGAATTCTCAGCATTGAAAGGATGCATCTGCTACAATTACTAACATGCCAATCCTGAATGTTGCTAAGGTAGCTGTGCCAGCCCTGCCCCTCGTTCCTTCACTCTCAGTTCAGTCCTATTTCTACCCCCTCTGAACCTCCAAACATCACATGTCCTCCATTGGTCTTCCCTCAGCAAAACTCCACCTGAGTCTGTCTTAGCAAAACTTCTTGCCTCTGTATCATCTGACATCACTTGATATGAAGGCAATCTTTGTTATTACCTTGACTAGAGTTAGAATTTCCAAAGAGAAACACATATGGAAGTGCTTGTGAAGGTGTTTCTAGAGAGGATTAATTGAGAAGATAGGACCTGCCACTAATTGGAAGCTAACTGACAGGAACTGATGTCCCAGGCTGAATAAAGTGGGGGAGAGGAGAAAAATCAATGAAGTTCTGACATTCAATTCCCCCTGCTTCCTGTTTTACCTGGATTTGAGTAAATCACCACATAATTCAGATTCCACATGTGAAAGCATTTTCTTCCACCATGGTTTTCCTATATTGAAGGAAAGTAATTTCAAAGCAGGTAGAGATTTCATTTTTCCAATGCTATCTCTATTTTGCATAATGTTTAAAATGGCTAAACTTCAGTATATTATCCATCCATTATGAATTAGTCAGGATAGAATTCATATATGATATTGATCTACAAACTCTCTTACATATTGATTCATATCTAGTAAATTTATATTTCATGACTTTTCATCTAATAAACTATATAATTATTCTGTATGTACTAATATGTATGATTTGTATATTTTTCTCTGATGTTGAAACTGTAAGATCTTTGTTTATATCATACTACATACTATATTTACATACCATTTGATGTCAAGACAAGGCTTCCATTATGTGAAAAAATAAAAGATCCTCTTCAGTAAAATATTTAAAGAAAAAAATTCTATGGACACAGCATTCTACTGTCTTAGAATTCTATCAGGCACTGAATGCATTCAATCACTAGGATATGCCCTTTTAGTTTCTTGGTATTAGAGATTGCTAAACAAGCCTTGGGTAGAAAAAATGACATCTACATTCTTTTTAGCCTCCCCCAGCCTTGAGCAGACTGGCTCAGACCTGTTCTGCCACTGTCAGCTAGCCTACCTAGGGTGGAATCTTCCAAACTAGATCCATCTATTGTTCTACCACCTCTGCAGACACCACTACCCACTGAGAGGCTGAACCAGTCTTCCTGAAGTGATCCTAAATAAGCAACAGCCTGGGGACAGAGGATGAGAGCCTGGCGTGGTAGGGGATGGGCCTTTCCCTTTATAAGCTCAGACTCTTGAGTAAACTTTGGGTCTTGATCAGAAAGCTTTGTCTTGGCTCCTTATTTCTCTTGCATTTTCTCCCATACAGCACCTGCCTCCCTTTCAGGAACACCTTTTCCTGTAGCTGTGGGCTGCTACAGGTGGCGCCTTGAACGTGTGGCCTGAACATGGAAGGACCAACTGAGGGAAACACTGTCTTGGTGGAGATCCACAGGAAATGTAAGAAGATGTATCCCTGAACAGTAAGCAACATACAGCATTAATGTTAGCACTACAAATGTCATCTTTTCAAGGTTGTTGATTGCAAGGGTGCAAAAAGGATACAGGTTAGACTGAGTCAGTGTTGGCCCAGCACTGATATCAGCTAAGGGTTGACAGTGGAAAGTGGGAGTGGAAAATTCTAAACAGGCATTTGTCTGCAGTCAAGAACTGCACCAGGCAAGAGGAGTAGGGCTTAAAATAATAAAATAAAATAAAAAGAGTAAAATTATATTAAAAAAGGAGATGCTAGATACACAAATGACGTGAGAGAGAAAGATCAAGAGAGAAGGAAAATGGATTTCGGAGCTTTCCCAGGGACAGAGGGAAATCTGGAGGCGTCCTACTTTCTCTCAGGTCCCTACAGAAGACATGCTTAGTTATGGTTACATCACGTTCTCTACCTCCTCTGTATTGTCTGTGTTTGGTGCACCAATCTGTCCATGGGTCAATTCGTGTCTGTTTTTGTTTTGTTGTCTGAATGACTGTTGTTCTATGTTTAATGTTGAAAAAAATAGGTTAAAACTTTATCTTCTGATTATCCATCTCTTGATTCAGTCTCAGTTTACACAGCAGAGGCTGATTAAAGTTGCCCTGCACCTTAGCCAGGAGTCAAGCACAGCAGGATAGATCCTGCTAAAAAACTGTTTTTAAAAAGGAGTCTGCAGTTTATTATTTTTAAGGCAAATAAGCTAGTAGTTGTTTTTTCTTAGAAAATTCTCTGCAATTGTGATGATTTGGTTCAGCAAATGACAAAGTGCTTCTTATCTCGAAATTATAGCTAGAAAAAGTAAAATTCTTTGGTTGGTATAAATTTATAATATTTGTGTAGTCACTTCATTTGGTTCGTGACTGGTCTAGAAGGTATAAATATGCTCTATATGTCTTGGTCATAGATTATTGGCCTATAAGTTATTGGGTATGATTAAAAAGGTATAATAACATTGGTAACAAGAAAGTTAGCTTAAAACTGGTAACTCAGGGTTCAAGTCATTTTAAAGAACAGCACATGACACCAGCCCAAGAAACTAGGACTCTCAGGATACTTCTAAATTGGGATAATATTTTATGTGATTCTTATCCTAGAAACTAGACATATAAGAGATAAGAATTAAAACAATGTCTCTTTAATGAAGCATTAAAATTTGCACAGTCATGCATTCATATGTATGAATTGTCAACCAAACTTCATAACGTGGAAGTGATGTTTCTGGTATTGATTTTAAAGAGAATAAATTGTTTAAAATTGGGTTTTGCTTTCCAAAAGTTATGGATTATTGCAAAAAGAAACTTAAAAATTATGGTTAAAATTACCAGTGTTCCACTGAGTGCAGTTTGCAGTTTGATCCCAAGCTTAAGATTTTTAACTCACCCATATATTGTTAATTAGGGTGATTACAAAAGTAATCATCTTATGAGAGTGCTAATGCAGCTCACTTTGGCCATTCTGCCATACAAAACAAAGACAGAGTTATCTAGATATATTTGTCTTTGTGCAAAAATTATACCCTCATACAATCAGTTTGACTATGGTTGCTGCCTTGCATAGTACAAACAATACTTTCTCAGCACTAAGGTTATAAGGAATGTTTTAAGTATAAGTCATCTTAAGAAAGACTGTCCAAAAATAGAGACATAGACAAACAGTCGAATTGTTCCCCTAGATTCTGTCCTCAGTTCAGGAGAGATAATCTTTGGGCAAGGACTCAGTCATTATGCTCAAATTAAGAACTATTTACATTTGAGTTAATGCAAACCTCAGAGGAGCCTCAGTGAGGCTTGTGTGGAGTTTCTTTTGTTTTGCAAACCCTGCCTAGGGATGTTTTTGGGACCTCACCTCTTCTTGCCTCCAGGGAATTATTTCTTTAAGCTAAAACAACATTATTACAGATCTATCCAGGTGTTGTTCAAAATTAAGTTTAAATTTAAGATTTATGAAAGGTCAATGAGGCTGTAGAACTTATAGAGGCTTTACAATCTGGCTTGCCTACTCCATAAAGAATTATTATAGATTTGGAAGGTTGTTTTTTCCTTTGCATCCTGATAATTGTAAAGCGTTTCCTTTCAGTGAGCTTGTGATCATTGGAATGTTTTGCATCTAGGTATGGCTAATAGCTTTGCATTATGTAAGAAAAAAATATTTTTCTCTCTCCTTCAATACAAGAACTTTGAATCTTTCAGTGTATATTGTTTCTTAAATAGAAAGTATTTTATTAGCTAATGCCTCAGAAGGGAATTTACTTCAATCTTTGTTCTTACACAATGAGCTTTAAAGTTCTGGGGAGTAGCTGTTGCTCAAGAAAAGATTCAGAGGCAATATCTTTTTAATATTAGGGTTCTAGGTATCCTAGAAAAATTGTGGTACAGAAAACTTAAGAAAGAAGAGATGATTTGTTTACTTCAAATTATTTTCAAAAGCTTCCAGGAGATGTTAATTGGCTAAGACCTCACCTTAGCCTTTGTTGGATGTTATCAAGGGAGATGCAAATTAACTGGTAAGAAATTAAAGGCTTTGCAGAAAGTAGAGGAAGCTCTTGTAATCAATTTTTATCGATTATAATCAATGGTAATCAAATATTAGCTGCTTATTTTAGTTATTGTTACTCAATGTGCCCACAGCAATTCTTTGGCAAAAGAGAACATTAATGGAGAATCATCTTTCTTCATACCCAATAAAGTTTTAATCTCTTATTATGATGCTGTTGTGGTGTTAATAAAGAATTGTAAGACAAAATCATGAAGGTATTTTAGAAAAACAAAATAAATCAAAAGCAAACAAAAAAATGTGTCTTACAAACATGAAGAGGCATCTGTTCCTTGTTCCGAACAGCAATTAAATTCATTATTGCAGAATATTGGTATTTGGCCTATTGCATAGCAAACGTTTTAGGTAAAATTGATAATCATTATCCAAAAGATGTTATTAACAGCTTTTCTGTTCATTCTCAAAGTCACTTCCTCTGCACCTGGAGGCCAGAGCTTGGACTTGATTGGTGCTAATTTGCAAATGAATAGAGTGCATGGACATCCACATGGGCAACTTTAATCCTTGAAATACTTAAAGTATTTCAAGCTGGTAGGTTACCTCCATGAAGGCTCAACTTCAGCAAGGGCAGATGGCAGTAATTCATTGATATGAAGAGAAGCATTGAGTGCATATTGTTGGTCTAATTGGGAAAAAGTTGTGCAGTGAGGGCCAGCAGCCAAGGATGGGCAACTTGGTCTATGTCTTATTTCAATCTAAGACAGAGGCATGTACCAAGAGGCCATGGTTTGTTCATAATAACACCATAGAGGGGTGTTTGTGCAAATAAACACAAAAATGCTGCATGTGTTCTCCAGGATGTGTAAAAATAAGTCTAGTTAGATTTAGTCCTAAGACAGGTGTAGCCACCAGCCACTAAAATTCCCAGGCAGAACCATGGAGCATAAGTAAATTTTATGCCCTACTCCAGCTAATATTTATTAAATAATGAGGGAGGAATTGTAGCCTCCCCCAGCCTTGAGCAGGCTGGTGCATACCTGCTCTGCCACTGTCTGCTAGCCCACCTAGGGTAGAGTCTTCTAATCTAGATAGGTCTATTGTTCTGCCACCTCTGGGGATAGATGCCACTACCTGCTGAGGGGCTAAACCTGTCTTCCCTGAGGTGATCCTGAATAACCAACAGCTTGGAGATGAGAGTGATGAGAGCCTGGCAGAAAAAGCAATGAGAGCCTGGGAGCAGGGGCATGGGCCTTCCCCCTTATAGCGCAGACACTTTTTTTTAAAGTGCATTATTTATGATTTAAATTTTGGACAGCAGAAGGTGATGGTAAAACTATTCTCTAAATAAGAAGCTAAGTTCAGCAATGTCTGAAACTATTCATAATTTATTTCACTATTTAGGATTGTACATTTCTAGGGAATTACCATCCTTTATACTTTATTGCTTTAAGGCAATTAATTGTGTTATGACTGATTATACCTCTGCATTGCTTACTGTTACATAATCCATTTTGTTTCTACTGTTGTAACTTATCCACCCTTGTTTTTCTTTTTCTTTTTCTTTTGAAGCATAGCTTATTTTCTTTTTCCATTTTTATTAGGTATTTAGTTCATTTACATTTCCAATGCTATAGCAAAAGTCCCCCATACCCACCCACCCCCAATCCCCTACCCACCCACTCCCCCTTTTTGGCCCTGGCGTTCCCCTGTACTGGGGCATATAAAGTTTGCGTGTCCAGTGGGCCTCTCTTTCCAGTGATGGCCGACTAGGCCATCTTTTGATACATATGTAGCTAGAGTCAAGAGCTCTGGGGTACTGGTTAGTTCATAATGTTGTTCCGCCTATAGGGTTGCAGATCCCTTTAGCTCCTTGGCTACTTTCTCTAGCTCCTCCATTGGGAGCCCTGTGGTCCATCCATTAGCTGACTGTGAGCATCCACTTCTGTGTTTGCTAGGCCCCGGCATAGTCTCACAAGAGACAACTACATCTGGGTCCTTTCGATAAAATCTTGCTAGTGTATGCAATAGTGTCAGCGTTTGGATGCTGATTATGGGGTGGATCCCTGGATATGGAAGTCTCTACATGGACCATCCTTTCATCTCAGCTCCAAACTTTGTCTCTGTAACTCCTTCCATGGGTGTTTTGTTCTCACTTCTAAGGAGGGGCATAGTGTCCACATTTCAGTCTTCATTTTTCTTGAGTTTCATGTGTTTAGCAAATTGTATCTTATATCTTGGGTATCCTAGGTTTTGGGCTAATATCCACTTATCAGTGAGTACATATTGTGTGAGTTCCTTTGTGAATGTGTTATGTCACTCAGGATGATGCCCTCCAGGTCCATCCATTTGGCTAGGAATTTCATAAATTCATTCTTTTTAATAGCTGAGTAGTAGTCCATTGTGTAGATGTACCATATTTTCTGTATCCATTCCTCTGTTGAGGGGCATCTGGGTTCTTTCCAGTTTCTGGCTATTATAAATAAGGCTGCTATGAACATAGTGGAGCATGTGTCTTTCTTACCAGTTGGGGCATCTTCTGGATATATGCCCAGGAGAGGTATTGCTGGATCCTCCGGTAGTACTATGTCCAATTTTCTGAGGAACCGCCAGACTGATTTCCAGAGTGGTTGTACAAGCCTGCGATCCCACCAACAATGGAGGAGTGTTCCTCTTTCTCCACATCCATGCCAGCATCTGCTGTCACCTGAATTTTTGATCTTAGCCATTCTGACTGGTGTGAGGTGGAATCTCAGGGTTGTTTTGATTTGCATTTCCCTGATGATTAAGGATGTTGAACATTTTTTCAGGTGCTTCTCTGCCATTCGGTATTCCTCAGGTGAGAATTCTTTGTTCAGTTCTGAGCCCCATTTTTTAATGGGGTTATTTGATTTTCTGAAGTCCACCTTCTTGAGTTCTTTATATATGTTGGATATTAGTCCCCTATCTGATTTAGGATAGGTAAAGATCCTTTCCCAATCTGTTGGTGGTCTTTTTGTCTTATTGACGGTGTCTTTTGCCTTGCAGAAACTTTGGAGTTTCATTAGGTCCCATTTGTCAATTCTCGATCTTACAGCACAAGCCATTGCTGTTCTGTTCAGGAATTTTTCCCTTGTGCCCATATCTTCAAGGCTTTTCCCCACTTTCTCCTCTATAAGTTTCAGTGTCTCTGGTTTTATGTGAAGTTCCTTGATCCACTTAGATTTGACCTTAGTACAAGGAGATAAGTAAGGATCGATTCGCATTCTTCTACACGATAAAAACCAGTTGTGCCAGCACCAATTGTTGAAAATGCTGTCTTTCTTCCACTGGATGGTTTTAGCTCCCTTGTCGAAGATCAAGTGACCATAGGTGTGTGGGTTCATTTCTGGGTCTTCAATTCTATTCCATTGATCTACTGGCTTATTTTTTATTAGATATTTTCTTCATTTACATTTCAAATGCTATACCAAAAGTCCCCTATACCCTCCCCCCACCCTCTCCCCAACCAACCCACTCGCATTTTCTGGCCCTGGCATTCCCCTGTACTGGAGCATATCCAGTACCCACTCCAGAGCTTTGTCTCTAGTTGCCTATGTAGCAGAGGATGGCCTAATTGGCCATCAATGGAATGAGAGGCCCTTGGTCTAGCAAAGATTATAAGCTTAGACTCTTAAATAATCTTTGGGCCTTGATCAAAAACTTTGTCTTGGCTCTTTATTTCTCTTGCATTTTCTCCCATACAGCCTGAGCCTCCATTTCAAGAACCCAGTTTATGTAGCTGTTGGCAGCTCCAATTCTTAATCCTCTGTGAACCATATGAACTAACATAGTGGTCAATATGATAAGAGGAGCGCTTGGTATAATAATAACACAATATATAAAGATGATAACCAATAATTTTCTAATAAAGCCTATGCCACAAGGCAAAGCATATGACTGATACTACAAATCTGGCTTCCATAACTTAAGTGGGAGGTTCAGAGACATCAGAGTATCTTATTTTGCAAAATGAACTTAGACCCAAGCTGCATTCTAAACCATTTTTTTAAAGTCATGTGTAGGTTTGTGCAGCTTTCACATATCATCAGAGTGTGTTCACTTTGCAGTATATAGTGGTTAATTCAGAAATTACACAAGCCAGGCAGTGGTGGCACAAGCCTTTAATCCTAGCATTTGGGAGGCAGAGGCAGGCAAATTTCTGAGTTTGAGGCCAGCCTGGTCTACAGAGTGAGTTTCAGGATAGCCAGGGCTAAACAGAAAAACCCTGTCTCAAAGAACCAAAAACCAAAAACCAAAAATCCAAAAACCAAAACCCAAAAATCCAAAAACAAACAAACAAACAAGCAAACAAACAAAAAAACCCAGAAATTACGCAAAACACTTCAAGGTATAGAGAATAAATGACAGTGTGTATGCTCAGCTGCAAATGAGATGTCCATATTACATCCATCTCCTCCATGGTTCAGAGAAACATGGAGATGATGGTGCAGAATGATTGATAAGAGCCATAAATCAGAGAGTTCTGGACCAAAACAGGGTCTTTTGGACATGGTAGGACCACAAAATTCAAGAACTAAAAGCAGCTCTGGTTGCCTGCATAAGTCAGTCAACATTCTAATATAGAGTGGGAAGAGGTTCATAAATCCTTACCTCTAAATGGTGAATTATGGCTTTGTAGAAAAGAGAATCTGTTTTCTTTATAGATATGGTTCCAGAGCAGTTGGAGATGCTCTATAGCATGTTCCGGCACCCTGAATAATATAGACTACAAAAACTGGAATCCACATGTTATAAAAACAAAAAAAAATTGAAAAAGATTGCATGAGTGAGTAGCTGAGAAGACAGAGGAACAGTTGGAGGTCTAAAGCAGGGTTTTAAATGGAGCAAACATACTCATATATGAAACCCTCAATTGCCAAAAAAACCCATATACTAAAAAATAAACTTTAGAAGTTATTAAATATGTTTTACCTAGAAGGCTCTTCATTATCTAAGTGAATTTACATATTACCATAACCTTTTTGTTCATACCATCAGGTCAGTAACTGACATCAATAAAATAAACTCAATATAATGTCATTTTACTTTCCCATGTAATGATATCAGCCAGTGGTAATGTGCTAAGGAAAGTTTTGAGGACTACAGTTCACATTATGACAAGGTAGTAGACAGTTCTTATAATATAGAGTGAAACAGCCTTAAGAGCTCATCAGGATCTCTTACAGTGATGCCTTGTAAAGTAAGAATACAGAAGCAATTACTGTTGCAGTTTGGAGGACTCTGTTTTAACATGCAGTTTTTCTTTCAGATATTTCAATATTTAAAATGTCTCCATATACTCTAGTGGGAGATCAATGTTCACTCTTCTTGCAGTAGTGTCAGAATGAGACTTTCTCATTTTGGTCATTTTTCCCAAGAAGGAGAAGGAGGAGGAGGAGGAGGAGGAGGAGGAGGAGGAGGAGGAGGAGGAGGAGGAGGAGGAGGAGGAGGAGGAGGAGGAGGAGGAGAAAGAAGAAGAAGAAGAAGAAGAAGAAGAAGAAGAAGAAGAAGAAGAAGAAGAAGAAGAAGAAGAAGAAGAAGAAGAAGGAGAAGAAGAAGAAAGAAGGAAAGAAAGTAAGTATTCACTTTTGTTCTCAAAATACCCCCTATATCATTGCATTATTATTGACATCGGTTTAATGGGAAAATTAAGGATTTTGTTTTGTTTTTCCTAGTTTTAAGCTTCATCTATCCTTGCTGGAGAGATTTTCTTTATTCTTTTTTTTTTCTTTTTTTTTTTTTTTTTTTTTTTGTTCAGGTATCTTTTTCCTGGATGACTCAGGACACAATAGTCCTGTGAACCACCAATAACAGCAAGATTGATACTAAATAATCTTTAAAACGCCAAATGAAAAATGAGACAGCAATTTTTTTTATTTTTCATGAATTCTGATATTTTAACATAAAACAGAACGTAAAAATGTTCCTGCTCTCCTGACTTTCAAGCTGAGAGACTGTCATAAAAATTTAGGCTATCAAAAAAGGCCTAATAAAAACATGAACATCATGCAAAAAGATAAAAATGCATATTTTTCATCATAAAAGCACAACTGAATAATAATCCAATTAGAGTAGTGTGTGGAAAACTTTGAGTCCATGGAAACATTCAACATTGATTTGGTATGAATTTTTTTTTTTACTTTGGTAAAAGAATATTAAACAAAACCAAAAACCAGATTTGAGATCCTGAACACACACACACACACACACACACACACACACACACACACACACACATATATGACAGAATGACAGACAGACATAAATGCTAGTAGTACTGTTTAGGTCTGGCTGTATTCTGAATAAGCTGCTGAGTACAGGGTTGAAAGTGATTTTCGGTTTTGTTTGTTTGCTTATCTATTTCTTGTGAGTAAACATTTTTTGTAATCCACCCCTGAGGTGGGAGGTGGTCAGTTGCTTGAACCCAGATTCTCAATGGAGACACCCAGTTAGAAAATTATGTAATTTTTAAAAGGTGTGAGTGTGTGTGTGTGTGTGTGTGTGTGTGTGTGTGTGTGTGTGTAGGTCTTATGTGGTGGGTTTATTAAATTGTTGTAACAAAAAAAGAAAAAAAAATTAGGAGAAAGATTTTTAGTTTATTTATATCACTGAGAGACAGAGAAAACCTAGATTAAGATAGGGCATTATAGATAAAAGAAGGCAAATGTTTACTACCCCTAATACTCTCATGTCTCCCATTCCCTATTGAAAAGGGTTAGATCTATTTTAAAATAATGTTTGATTACACACTCATAATCATCAATATTGATGTTCTTCAGCTTGTTGTGAGGTATTTGTGTGTTTTATCCAAATGATCCTTCAAAAAGTAGTAAGATTTTTCTCAGCACTTATATACAGGCAGTGAAACACAACTAATTTGTTAAAATTACTATTTTTCTATGATACCATATGACTGTGGTGCATGGATGTCAAGGTGGGATAAGTTTCATGTTTGAATACAGTGGGGCAGGGATGGAAACACTCTTCTGTAGGCTTCCTTTCTCTCATCATTTCAAGCATTATAAATGCAGAAACTCGTAGATATCATTGCTTAATAAAATGTTAAAATATTGTAACTTTCCATATTTGAGAATGTGCAAAACTAACTACAAATTTCTATCATTATCTATTTATTTTATACAGTGAATTAAAACCTGAAACCATGTGTATGCATTACTTAACACAAGAGATAATGTCCAAGGCTAAGTGTAGATCTCTCATCAAGTCTACTTTTGTATTGACAAGCCCCTTCTGCTCCACTCGAGCCCCAGGGTACCTTGCCAGCGGAGTCGCCCGACACCCGCAAGGGCCCACACAGGATTCCCCACGGGATCTTAAGACCTCTGGTGAGTGGAACACAGCGTCTTCCCCAATCCAATCCTGCGGAACCTGAAACTTCAGTAAATAGGGAAGCAGACTACCCGGGCCTGACCTGGGGCACAAGTCCCTTCCACTCCACTAGAGCACCGGGGTACCTTGCCAGCAGAGTCGCCTGACACCCGCAGGGCCCACACAGGATTCCCCACGGGATCCTAAGACCTCTAGTGAGTGGAACACAACTTCTGCCAGGAGTCCGGTTCCAACACCAGATATCTGGGTACCTTCCCTGCAAGAAGACAGCTTGCCTGCAGAGAATATTCTGCCCACTGAAACTAAGGAGAGAGCTACCCTCCCAGGTCTGCTTATAGAGAATAACAGAGTCATCTGAAGAACAAGCTCTTAACAGAGACAACTATAACAGCTAGCTTCAGAGATTACCAGATGGAGAAAGGCAATCGTAAGAATCCTACTAACAGAAATCAAGAACACTCACCATCATCAGAACGCAGCACTCCCACCCCACCTAGTCCTGGGCACCCCAACATAACCGAAAATCTAGACCCAGATTTAAAAACATTTCTCATGATGATGATAGAGGACATCAAGAAGGACTTTCATAAGTCACTTAAAGAATTACAGGAGAGCACTGCTAAAGAGTTACAGGCCCTTAAAGAAAAGCAGGAAAACACAACCAAACAGGTAGAAGTCCTTAAAGAAAAACAGGAAAACACATCCAAACAGGTGATGGAAATGAACAAAACCATACTACAACTAAAAAGGGAAGTAGACACAACAAAGAAAACCCAAATCGAGGCAACGCTGGAGGTAGAAACCCTAGGAAAGAGATCTGGAACCATAGATGCGAGCATCAGCAACAGAATACAAGAAATGGAAGAGAGAATCTCAGGTGCAGAAGATTCCATAGAGAACATCGACACAACAGTCAAAGAAAATACAAAATGCAAAAGGATCCTAACTCAAAACATGCAGGAAATCCAGGACACAATGAGAAGACCAAACCTACGGATAACAGGAATTGATGAGAATGAAGATTTTCAACTTAAAGGGCCAGTTAATATCTTCAACAAAATAATTGAAGAAAACTTCCCAAACATAAAGAAAGAGATGCCCATGATCATACAAGAAGCCTACAGAACTCCAAATAGACTGGACCAGAAAAGAAATTCCTCCCTACACATAATAATCAGAACAACAAATGCACTAAATAAAGACAGAATATTAAAAGCAGTAAGAGAGAAAGGTCAAGTAACATATAAAGGAAGGCCTATCAGAATTACACCAGACTTTTCACCAGAGACTTTGAAAGCCAGAAGAGCCTGGACAGATGTTATACAGTCACTAAGAGAACACAAGTGCCGGCCCAGGCTAATATACCCGGCCAAACTCTCAATTACCATAGATGGAGAAATCAAAGTATTCCAGGACAAAACCAAATTCACACAGTATCTTTCCACGAATCCAGCCCTTCAAAGGATAATAACAGAGAAGAAGCAATACAAGGACAGAAATCACGCCCTAGAACAAACAAGAAAGTAATCCCTCAAAAAACCAAAAAGAAGACAGCCACAAGAACAGAATGCCAACTCTAACAACAAAAATAAAAGGAAGCAACATTTACTTTTTCTTAATATCTCTTAATATCAATGGACTCAATTCCCCAATAAAAAGACATAGACTAACATACTTGCTACACAAACAGGATCCAACATTCTGCTGCTTACAGGAAACCCATCTCAGGGAAAAAGACAGACACTACCTCAGAGTGAAAGGCTTGAAAACAATTTTCCAAGCAAATGGTCTGAAGAAACAAGCTGGAGTAGCCATTCTAATATCGGACAAAATCGACTTCCAACCCAAAGTTATCAAAAAAGACAAGGAGGGACACTTCATACTCATCAAAGGTAAAATCCTCCAAGAGGGACTCTCAATTCTGAATATCTACACTCCAAATGCAAGGGCAGCCACCTTCATTAAAGACACTTTAGTAAAGCTCAAAGCACACATTGCACCTCACACAATAATAGTGGGAGACTTCAACACACCACTTTTACCAATGGACAGATCATGGAAACAGAAACTAAAAAGGGACACAGTGAAAATAACAGAAGTTATGAAACAAATGGACCTGACAGATATCTACAGAACATTTTATCCTAAAACAAAAGGATATACCTTCTTCTCAGCACTTCACAGGACCTTCTCCAAAATTGACCATATAATTTGTCACAAAACAGGCCTCAACAGATACAAAAATATTGAAATTGTCCCATGTATCCTATTAGACCACCATGGCCGAAGGCTGACCTTCAATAACAACATAAATAATGGAAAGCCAACATTCACGTGGAAACTGAATAACACTCTTCTCAATGATACCTTGGTCAAGGAAAGAATAAAGAAAGAAATTAAAGACTTTTTAGAGTTTAATGAAAATGAAGCCACAACGTACCCATACCTATGGGACACAATGAAAGCATTTCTAAGAGGGAAACTCATAGTTCTGCATGCCTCCAAGAAGAAATGGGAGACAGCACATACTAGCAGCTTGACAACACATCTAAAAGCCCTAGAAAAAAAAGGAAGCAAATTCACCCAAGAGGAGTACACGGCAGGAAATAATCAAACTCAGGGGTGAAATCAACCAAGTGGAAACAAGAAGAACTATTCAAAGAATTAACCAAACAAGGAGTTGGTTCTTTGAGAAAATCAACAAGATAGATAAACCCTTAGATAGACTCACTAGAGGGCACAGGGACAAAATCCTAATTAACAGAATCAGAAATGAAAAGGGCGACCTAACAACAGATCCTGAAGAAATCCAAAACACCATCAGATCCTTCTACAAAAGGCTATACTCAACAAAACTGGAAAACCTGGACGAAATGGACAAATTTCTGGACAGATACCAGGTACCAAAGTGGAATCAGGGTCAAGTTGACCATCTAAACAGTCCCATATCCCCTAAAGATATAGAAGCAGTTATTAATAGTCTCCCAGCAAAAAAAAAGCTCAGGACCAGACGGGTTTAGTGCAGAGTTCTATCAGACATTCAAAGAAGATCTAATTCCAGTTCTGCACAAACTATTTCACAAGATAGAAGTAGAAGGTACTCTACCCAACTCATTTTATGAAGCCACTATTACTCTGATACTTAAACCACAGAAAGATCCAACAAAGATAGAGAACTTCAGAACAATTTCTCTTATGAATATCGATGCAAAAATCCTCAATAAAATTCTTGCTAACCGAATCCAAGAACACATTAAAGCAATCATCCATCCTGACCAAGTAGGTTTTATTCCAGGGATGCAGGGATGGTTTAATATACGAAAATCCATAATGTAATCCATTATATAAACAAACTCAAAGACAAAAACCACACGATCATCTCCTTATATGCAGAAAAAGCCTTTGACAAGATCCAACACCCATTCATGATAAAAGTTCTGGAAAGATCAGGAATTCAAGGCCCATACTTAAACATGATAAAAGCAATCTACAGCAAACCAGTAGCCAACATCAAAGTAAATGGAGAGAAGCTGGAAGCAATCCCACTAAAATCAGGGACTAGACAAGGCTGCCCACTTTCTCCCTACCTTTTCAACATAGTACTTGAAGTATTAGCCAGAGCAATTCGACAACAAAAGGAGATCAAGGGGATACAAATTGGAAAAGAGGAAGTCAAAATATCACTTTTTGCAGATGATATGATAGTATATATAAGTGAAACTAAAAATTCCACCAGAGAACTCCTAAACCTGATAAACAGCTTTGGTGAAGTAGCTGGATATAAAATAAACTCAAACAAGTCAATGGCCTTTCTCTATACAAAGAATAAACAGGCTGAGAAAGAAATTAGGGAAACAACACCCTTCTCAATAGTCACAAATAATATAAAATATCTCGGTGTGACTCTAACTAAGGAAGTGAAAGATCTGTATGATAAAAACTTCAAATCTATGAAGAAAGAAATTAAAAAAGATCTCAGAAGATGGAAAGATCTCCCATGCTCATGGATTGGCAGGATCAACATTGTAAAAATGGCTATCTTGCCAAAAGCAATCTACAGATTCAATGCAATCCCCATCAAAATTCCAACTCAATTCTTCAACGAATTAGAAGGAGCAATTTGCAAATTCACCTGGAATAACAAAAAACCTAGGATAGCAAAAACTCTTCTCAAGGATAAAAGAACCTCTGGTGGAATCACCATGCCTGACCTAAAGCTTTACTACAGAGCAATTGTGATAAAAACTGCATGGTACTGTTATAGAGACAGACAAGTAGACCAATGGAATAGAATTGAAGACCCAGAAATGAACCCACACACCTATGGTCACTTGATCTTCGACAAGGGAGCTAAAACCATCCAGTGGAAGAAAGACAGCATTTTCAACAATTGGTGTTGGCACAACTGGTTGTTTTAATGTAGAAGAATGTGAATCGATCCTTACTTATCTCCTTGTACTAAGGTCAAATCTAAGTGGATCAAGGAACTTCACATAAAACCAGAGACACTGAAACTTATAGAGGAGAAAGTGGGGAAAAGCCTTGAAGATATGGGCACAGGGGAAAAGTTCCTGAATAAAACTGCAATGGCTTGTGCTGTAAGATTGAGAATTGACAAATGGGACCTAATGAAACTCCAAAGTTTCTGCAAGGCAAAAGACACCGTCAATAAGACAAAAAACAACCAACAGATTGGGAAAGGATCTTTACCTATCCTAAATCAGATAGGGTACTAATATCCAACATATATAAAGAACTCAAGAAGGTGGACTTCAGAAAATCAAATAACCCCATTAAAAAATGGGGCTCAGAACTGAACAAAGAATTCTCACCTGAGGAATACCGAATGGCAGAGAAGCACCTGAAAAAATGTTAAACCTCCTTAATCATCAGGGAAATGCAAATCTAAACAACACTGAGATTCCACCTCACACCAGTCAAAATAGCTAAGATCAAAAATTCAGGTGACAGCAGATGCTGGCGTGGATATGGAGAAGGAGCAACACTCCTCCATTGTTGGTGGCTTCTACAACCACTCTGGAAATCATTCTGGTGGTTCCTCAGAAAATTGGACATAGTACTATTGGAGGACCCAGCAATACCTCTCCTGGGCATATATCCAGAAGATACCCCAACTGGTAAGAAGGACACATGCTCCACTATGTTCATAGCAGCCTTATTTGTAATAGCCAGAAGCTGGAAAGAACCCAGATGCCCCTCAACAGAGGAATGGATACAGAAAATGTGGTACATCTACACAATGGAGTACTACTCAGCTATTAAAAAGAATGAATTTATGAAATTCCTAGGCAAATGGATGGACCTGGAGGGCATCATCCTGAGTGAGGTAACACATTCACAAAGGAACTCACACGATATGTACTCACTGATAAGTGGCTATTAGCCCAAAACCTAGGATACCCAAGATATAAGATAAAATTTCCTAAACACATGAAACTCAAGAAAAATGAAGACTGAAGTGTTGACACTATGCCCCTCCTTAGAAGTGGGAACAAAACACCCATGGAAGGAGTTACAGAGACAAAGTTTGGAGCTGAGATGAAAGGATGGTCCATGTAGAGACGGCCATATCCAGGGATCCACCCCATAATCAGCATCCAAACGCTGACACCATTGCATACACTAGCAAGATTTTATTGAAAGGACACAGATGTAGCTGTCTCTTGTGAGACTATGCCGGGGCCTAGCAAACACAGAAGTGGATGCTCACAGTCAGCTAATGGATGGACCACAGGGCTCCCAATGGAGGAGTTAGAGAAAGTACCCAAGGAGCTAAAGGGATCTGCAACCCTATAGGTGGAACAACATTATGAACTAACCAGTACCCCGGAGCTCTTGACTCTAGCTGCATATGTATCAAAAGATGGCCTAGTCGGCCATCACTGGAAAGAGAGGCCCATTGGACATGCAAACTTTATATGCCCCAGTACAGGGGAACGCCAAGGCCAAAAAGGGGGAGTGGGTGGGTAGGGGAGTGGGGGTGGGTGGGTATGGGGGACTTTTGGTATAGCATTGGAAATGTAAATGAGCTAAATACCTAATAAAAAAATGGAAAAAAATAAAAGAATACACAATTCTGTGGAATGCAAGGCAGTGCAACACACACGTATCAAATCCGATTAATCACCATTTAATAACCTTGAAAATACCCATCTACTCTTGCTACCATGACTATTTAAAAGATGGGAATAGGAAAGGACTTTTTTGAACACGTGTGCAGATATGGGTTGTGAAGAATTAGATTCATTTGTTTTTTTTTTGTTGTTGTTGGTTTTTATTCTTGTTGTTGCTTTGGAAAGTGACTAGAATTGAATCTATTGTAGATACATTTGGTGTCTTTCACATGTGACAATCTTATCTCTTTTTTGCAAATAATTATTAGCTAAGTATTCATCCAGGACCATGGCATAGGACATTGTTGTTTCATAGTTTGCCAGTCTTTTTGTTTCGTTGTTTGTATTGGTTTTTTATTTTTGTTGGGTTTGTTTGTTTTTGTGGTTTTACTTTGTTTTGTTTTATTTTTTGTTTTGTTGTTGTTGTCGTTGTTTTTCTGTAGGGTCAATTTTACTTAACTTTCTATACCTTCCATGAATGAAGACCTGAGACTTTTATGGACCTTGGTTCAGTAATGAGCTCTCTCTCTCTCTCTCTCTCTATATATATATATATATATATATATATATATATATATATATATATATATATATATATATACATATATATATATATATGTGTGTGTGTGTGTGTGTGTGTGTGTGTGTGTGTGTGTATAGATATAGATATATAGATATATCTATATATATATATCCCAAAATAAGAAGAAACCAAACAGATGCATGTGCTAGCCCCTATTCTCTGTTCAACCACTTTTGATATATTAATGCTAGAAAGCCCTGGGAAATCACAGCCAACCATTTTGTCTTACTAACATTTTCCATTCCACTTTTTCATGTGGCTATTGGCTCCAAAGTAACTAGAGGCAAATTATTAATGGATGTAACTCAACATTCCATCTTTGTTTGGCAATAGATTAATTTTACTATTGATCATGTTTCCAAATATTTGAACTCAGTAACTTATTTTCAGGTCTTTCATGCCTGTTTATGGTTAATAATATTCATCTTCAGTGTTTAAATCTAGTAATAACTTCATAGTGAATTAAATTATATTGTAATATATTTTTGTAAGGATAAAACATGCTTCATTATAAATTCTAGTTTACAAGAATTAATGCTTTATTTTACTTTTCTTATAAAGTTTGAGACTCCGTGTTTTTTTGTTGAAGCTGCAAAGGTAATTATAAACAGAAAATATTTCCCTGAAAAAACAGTACTATAACAACTTCCAATTAACATATTTTTATGTGTATATAACAGCAAGGGGCATATTTTCTTTTAGAGTTTGTAGTAACACTGTGAATACATGTGGATTTCACTAATATAAAGAGCTCATTTGTGTTCATATTGAAAAATAAACTGTTTTACGAAGCAATTAGAAAATAGACATGTAAATAGGTTTAGTAACCGCTTAAAGATGGCCTATATCCTTAAAATGTGCTCATATTTTAATAACTGGATAAAGGGAACACATATTTAAAGTTGACATGCAGTGATATTTTGTGAGCATAGGTATTTTTAAATAAAGTGAAGAGAACCATAAAGTTTCAGAGGAAAATATTGAAATTATAATAAGCCACTGGTCATACTTTGATTTCAATAAAAGACCTAACAGTAGTATAAAAACTTGAGCAAGACAATTGTTGTTTGAGTTTTGGGAGCCAAACCTTTCTGGTCTAGAAATATGCAATCTCATTTAATCATTAGGCCATTTCTCTATTCTTTCTTTAGACATGCTTTAAGTGTGGCACTCTGTACATAAAATGAGTTACTATTGAAAGACACTTGCCTTTTATTTAATGAATATCTTTGGAGAAATAGTGGTACCATCCAGAACAGAAGTGAATATTAGAATTAAAACTATTAACTACTAGTTTCTCAAATGAGATCTTTCAGATCTTAAATGCAACACCCAACCAGCTTTTTTTTTTTTTTTTTTTTTGCCTCCTGAGAATAAGATCAATGAAGAAGAAAATGAGGAAGAATGCTAAGAATTCAAATACACATTTATATAAAAAGTTTAATATTTTGGTTGCATTGTGACATCTTCTTTCTGTTTGGTGATTTATTCAGTTTCATTTACAAGCACATAAATAGCTATAAAGTGATAAGAACATATAAGATAAATGATCAAAAAACATTTAACATTTTTCATATAAAAGAATTAAAAAGTCAACAAGACATGAATCAATTCAGCTACTTAAAGAAGTTTCCTATTTACCAGATTCTTTTTTTTTATTACGTATTTTCCTCAATTACATTTCCAATGCTATCCCAAAAGTCCCCCACCCCCCCCCACTCCCCTACCCACCTATTCCCATTTTTTGGCCCTGGCGTTCCCCTGAACTGGGGCATATAAAGTTTGCCTGTCCAATGCACATCTCTTTCCAGTGATGGCCATCCTTTTGTCTCAGCTCCAAACTTTGTCTCTGTAACTCCTTCCATGTGTGATTGTTTCCAATTCTAAGAAGGGGCAAAGAGTCCACACTTTGGTCTTCATTCTTCTTCAGTTTCATATAAGGTACAATTTGCAAAACCTATTTACCAGATTCTTAAGCACAAAGCAGTCATTTTAGAATTTATATGGGAAAAAAGAGAAATACCAGAAAGCAGAAGATTTAGAGTAAATTCATTCCTATCTGACTCCCTTCAAACTATTGATGACTTTGCTTTCAAATCACTGCTGTGGTTAATGAGGAAAAGATAATGAGGAAAAAAAACTTAAGAAAGAGGCTATGCCTTACAAATCCAGAAAAATACACACAACAATAATAAAATAAACACTTTAAAATGTTTACTAAGTGCTCTGATCTAATGGGGATTGTTCTCTCATCTTTGTTTGACTTTATTCTATTCTTTGTTCACCTGTCCTAGCTAAATTTAATTCATCAGAGCCTGAAGAATTATTATTTTTAAAATAATAATTTAGTTGTAATGGAAGATAATATTGTTCAAGTTATTAGATGCAAATTGACTTCTTTTATAGTTAATTTTGTTAAAATTAGATTCGTAAGCAGTGAAAAAAGTATTAATCTTATTACCATTGATATTGAAATAGAACATAATATCTGTACATTTACATGTCCACTATTTTTTAAAAAAATAATATAAACAATATAATGAAATATATAAAATATAATAAAATATAAGCAATATAATATACTAGTGGGAAATATATAAATTAATTAGTGTAAATAGATAGAGCATAAAGAGCTGTAAATTAATAGAAAATTATCCATACTTTTATTAGCATCATAATAGCGTCTAATTTAAATTTTCATCATATATGAGTGAGAATGTACTTTTGTCTTAAGCTTATGCTTTATTGCTGAGAATAAATAAATTCTCTTACAGAAGAAAATTTAGAGCCAACGAGATAGCTCCATTTGTAAAGATGTCTGCTGCTGAATCCAAAAACCTGAGACTTAATAGAACTACAAGTATGATCATAATCAATCATTGACATACTATTACATATTTGTAGTCTATCGACTTGTGTAAGGGTAATGCAGCTATAAACAGACATAGACATTGTTCTTAGATAATAATAAATAAGCATTTGTTTTAATAGTGCATTATGATGTGGGTATATGAAAAATTTTACAACCCTGGTAGGAGTTATGTAAATACTTTGGCTTGATTTCCAAATCTTTAGAAGCTCACAGTAGAGATTAAACAACATGAATTTCACACTTATACTAAATTCATAACAGAACTTTATATGCAAAATTGCAGAAATTTCTAGAATCATGGGAAAGGATGTTAGGCTGTGAAAACATTGATGGTTTGTCTTGAATTTACTAAAGTGTTTTTAAGCCTTACATATTTAGTGTGAGAATCTAGCTTCTTCCTCTCTCTCTCTTTCCCTCTCCTTTTCCCTCTCCCTCCCTCCCCCCTTTGTGTGTGTATGTGTGTGTGTGTGTGAAAATGTGAAAGATAGTAGCAGATAATAACACTAGAAATGAATTCAAGAGGGCTTGAATATTTTAGTTTTCATAGTGTAGATCTTGAACTCCTTTCCATAGACAACAACAAAGGTAGGAATGCAAAGAATTATCTCATATCTCTTTTGATCAATATAAATTTGTCATTAAATATGAAAGAATGAATGAGCAAAATGTACTGTCAGCATACATTTCCATATATAGGAAAGTTTTGAATAAGAGTTAAGAAACCATGGTCTATAATTCTGTGCTACTATGAAACAGAATGAGGTGAAATCAGTAACTTACCTAGGGTTTTTCATGAAGAAGATACCAATGGCTCTGATATCCTGGTAAGCCAGTATTTTTTTGCTTAGGCTAAAATACTAAATGTTTTAGAAAAACTCTCTGATCATATACAAAACAAACAAACAAACAAAAACTACATACAAAAAAAAAAAAGGTACTTGCAGTTTAGGTATTAGTTCAGCCACCACAGAGTTCAATCACACAGAAAAGAACTATGCATATTCAAGTCATATCCACAGAAAAACAATTTAGTTCTACCCCCACTATGGAGGATGGCCCAAGAGATGATATCTTGATGAATGAGTAATGTTAGTGTTAACATAAGAAAGGATCTCACAGATGTGCTTTCAAGCAGCACTGGCTAAAACAAGGCTACCAAGGACCAAGCCATACATTCCAAGAAAAGCCAGAACAAGTAATCAAATAAATAAAATTTCACAGCAGGAAAAGAAGAGATTTTAATACACATGTTCAAAGCTGGCTCTGAATTAGCTAATGAGAGAACAGCAAAAGCCAACCTGAACATTCACATTCTAAGGGCTCTTATTAAAGGAGATATTGGAAAAAGTATCTTTTCCTTTATACTCATTGTCTAGGTGGGTGAAAGAAGTTCCATGAGTAGGACGACACTATGGATGATAGAATTTCTGGCACAGCTTGACATACACACACTCATGTGCGCGCGCCTGCACACACACACACACACATACACACACACACACACACACACACACACACACACACACACACACACACACACTTACACAGACACAACACGGATTCAGATCATATCCTGTTGATAAGAGGAACATGTGCTTCCTTTTTCCCAGATCAGGATGAGCCTGGAAGGCAGGGAAGGATTTGGGGATGATAACCTGCCCCTGAAGTACCAGGCATGTGGTGATTTTTATCTCTGCTTATGACCTATATGCATGGAGATGAACAGTCCTGTCTCTCTCCTCTTCCTCTATTGGATTTTCATTGTAATCTCTTTTTTTTTTCATAGAAATAATCAACATGCCTGTCAGTCAGGGTGTAAGAAAGTGTTTATCATGATCTATAACAGAGTTACAGTTCTCCTTTCTCATGTGGAAAGGACAGACTATATCTATATATTTGTGCTATGAAAAGAAGAGCTGATTCCTGTGGAAGGGTAACTCCTGTAATAGCTGAGGAGATTAATCTTCCTGAGTGCTCATGACTCCTTATAACAAGGACTGAGAATAATCTCTTTACAATGGATTTTTTTATTATTATTAAAATAGCCTATTCAAGTATGTAGCAATTTAGATTCTTGGAGATTTCTAAATTTTCAGGCTTATAGTGATACAAATTTCCCTTTGAAGTATTATTTCTGAATTGCATATATATATATGGAGAGAGAGAGAGAGAGAGAGAGAGAGAGAGAGAGAGAGAGAGAGAGAGAGAGAGAGAGAGAGAGATTTACTATAAAGATTTGCTAGAAGTAAATTTGCTTTAAGCATTTGGACATTGAAAGGAACCTGGATCCTTAGGTAGTTTGATTATATATTTTCCTCTGAAAATCAAAAATAGAATATCTAAATAAGCTAAGTTTCATCAATTGCTAAAAATATAATCACAACAGTGTAAAAAAAAAAAAACTGCCATTTGTCTGTTTTCTAGGAAACCAATCAAACCAGAGAATTGTTTCCAGAACATATCTTACTTTTAAACTGTTTTCACTTGTTAAAGAAACTCAAAGCTGGTCCTATCCAACATGCTGAATGCTAAGTTGCCTGCATTTTCCAAGAAAAATGTGTGTGTGTGTTTGGGGAGGGAGCTAGCTAGTACATTTTATACTTGCCTATCATTCAACTACTGTCAAACTATCAGGCGTGGGCTGTTTATATCTTTTAATGTACTGGATTTAATGCGGTGCAATTCTGGTTGTTTCTAGAGCTGTAGTCATATTCAGCACATGGGTGCTTTTTTTTTCTTTTTCTTCTTCCTTTTTCTATTCCCCAGAAAGGATCAAAAGCCCAAGCATTCAAAGAACAGCTTTCTCAGTGCCTCACCCTAAAACCCTGCGACTCCCACAGTGGATAACCTCGGATTTCACTTCACTTCTATGGTAGCAAAAATTGAGTCTTTTTACATTCTTCAAAGGAATTCTAACAGACCCATTTTTTACTTTGATTCTTTGTGTTCATATTTTATTTTACAGCCAAAAAAGATCAGAAATTGTCTTATATCCTGGGGACATTCCATACTGAAGTTAGTAGTAAACTTAATACGTAGAATATTAATTAGGATTACTAACATTAATTAATGGTAAATGCATTATTTTTGATTTTTTTTTAAAGAAAGGTAGGTAATAGTGCTATGTTTAAAACTTTTTTCTTAGAAATGGTCCATCTGGCATATTTTTAAAATTGATTATTCTCTTGATTTATTTTCCTAAATATTTCTCTAAGACCAGAGAGAGAGAGAGAAAGAGAGACAGAGACAGAGACAGAGACAGAGACAGACAGAGAGAGATACCCCCTAATTTGTAGATTTTAGGCTGGGTCTATACATCATTAGATACAGTGTTTATTTAGCACGCAAAACACTCTCAGTCCAATTTCCAATAAGCCAGTGGCAATGCCTCATATCATAACGCCAGGAGCTGTGGAGACATGTATGCCGGACTAGGATGCATGAGATCCTGTCTATAAGTATGTCATAAATAAATAAGCAGTAAGGAAATAAGCAAAGTTAGGTACCCGCCACCTATGGCAAGAAGCTGACTGTAGCTGCTGCCTGTTAAGTTCATTATCTCCATTGACCCCCTTTGCTTCCCACCTTTGCCCAATATTCTTTTGAATGCTATAAAAGCAGCACTTGCCTAAATTAGTTTACACCCTTGTCAAAAAGAGAAACTGTATCTAAAATATGCTGGCATTGAGATAATAGCAAGCCATCAAGTTCTGCCTCTGATTACTAATCTGACTATGCGGAATGTTTAAAGAATGAAAATATACTTCAGAATCATGTGATTCACATTTTTGAAATGTTCAGTTCAACTAAAATTTTGCTATTTTTTCCATAATAAATTAATTTTGATGCAATTCTTTCCTTCTTACAGTAAAATTGAACACAATTCATTTTAGAATCACTAGAGTATTCTTTTCTGATCTTTGTCAATAGATCATTATTTCAAGCCCCGAAATAACTCTGTAGAGAAATGGAATTCTATGCATCTCTATGGTCAGATATCAGTAAGAATATTGAACAGTCAATTGACTTGATATATCCAATTGAATATGCAACTTAATTCCTTTGAGTCAAAATACCTAAAATGATCAGTCAGTGGATGTATATATCTAACATTAATTTCAGAGGCAATTTTAGCATCTAGAAGAAGGTTGTGTTTAATGTTCATGAAATAGTTTGCTACATAGCAAGTAATGTGTAACTGAGAGAATTTATTACTTAGTTCCATTATTAGTTTTATTCACTTGCTTATTGTTTTAAGATGCTATGGATTTTAGTTGATTGGCTGTTTTATAAACTGCTTCATAAATATTACCTGTCAATTTTCTATATTTATGATTTAAGGTTAAACATCATAAACAATCATTAATTGGTTAAATTGTTGACTTTTGATAGCAATGAGAAATAATCAGTTTTTTTCCAGGTTACTTTGAAGATAGTGCAGTTTTGTTCTCTTCTATTCATTTATCTGATGACATCACCATTGCAGAAACTATTCTTTCTTATTCTACTGCTTATGTTTAATTATCTGTTTAGGATTATTCTATGTTTGGCATGTATTCACTGAGGTATCTAGGAACTTTGTGTCCAATACTTATTGTAACTAATGGTGACTGTTTTCCTGAACAAATAATTTTACTCTACCATGGTTCTATTACTGAAGTTTTAAACATCACACTTCAAATTTCAATATAAAGAACAGTTATAAAATAGGTTCTGTACAGCTTTCTTGAAAACTGATTTAAAATTGTGAGAAGTAACTAAGAGTAGAGGTTTTACAGTCAGTTTAGAGTTTAAAAGTATTTTTTAATGAATTCTATATATTTAATATCATGTGCTATAATTTATAAAATTTTACATGATTGCTTTACCACACTATAAATGACTTAGATAAAATTATTTTTTTTTGTTTTTTTTGTTTTTTGTTTTTTTTTTTTTGTTTTTGTTTTTTTTTTTTCCATTTTTTATTAGGTATTTAACTCATTTACATTTCCAATGCTATACCAAAAGTCCCCCATATCCACCCACCCCCACTCCCCTGCCCACACACTCCCCCTTTTTGGCCCTGGTATTCCCCTGTACTGGGGCATATAAAGTTTGCAAGTCCAATGGGCCTCTCTTTCCAGTGATGGCCGACTAGGCCATCTTTTGATATATATGCAGCTAGAGTCAAGAGCTCCGGGGTACTGGTTAGCTCATAATGTTGTTCCACCTATAGGGTTGCAGATCCCTTTAGCTCCTTGGCTACTTTCTCTAGCTCCTCCATTGGGAGCCCTATGATCCATCCATTAGCTGACTGTGAGCATCCACTTCTGTGTTTGCTGGGCCCCGGCATAGTCTCACAAGAGACAGCTACATCTGTGTCCTTTCAATAAAATCTTGCTAGTGTATGCAATGGTGTCAGCGTTTGGATGCTGATTATGGGGTGGATCCCTGGCTATGGCAGTCTCTACATGGTCCATCCTTTCATCTCAGCTCCAAACTCCGTCTCTGTAACTCCTTCCATGGGTGTTTTGTTCCCAAATCTAAGGAGGGGCATAGTGTCCACACTTCAGTCTTCATTCTCCTTGAGTTTCATGTGTTTAGCAAATTATATCTTATATCTTGGGTATCCTAGGTTTGGGGCTAATATCAACTTATCAGTGAATACATATTGTGTGAGTTTCTTTGTGAATGTGTTACCTCACTCAGGATGATGCCCTCCAGGTCCATCCATTTGGCTAGGAATTTCATAAATTCATTCTTTTTAATAGCTGAGTAGTACTCCATTGTGTAGATGTACCACATTTTCTGTATCCATTCCTCTGTTGAGGGGCATCTAGGTTCTTTCCAGCTTCTGGCTATTATAAATAAGGCTGCTATGAACATAGTGGAGCATGTGTCCTTCTTACCTGTTGGGGCATCTTCTGGATATATGCCCAGGAGAGGTATTGCTGGATCCTCCGGTAGTACTATGTCCAGTTTTCTGAGGAACCGCCAGACTGATTTCCAGAGTGGTTGTACAAGCCTGCACTCCCACCAACAATGGAGGAGTGTTCCTCTTTCTCCACATCCTCGCCAGCATCTGCTGTCACCTGAATTTTTGATCTTAGCCATTCTGACTGGTGTGAGGTGGAATCTCAGGGTTGTTTTGATTTGCATTTCCCTGATGATTAAGGATGTTGAACATTTTTTCAAGTGCTTCTCTGCCATTCGGTATTCCTCAGGTGAGAATTCTTTGTTCAGTTCTGAGCCCCATTTTTTAATGGGGTTATTTGATTTTCTGAAGTCCACCTTCTTGAGTTCTTTATATATGTTGGATATTAGTCCCCTATCTGATTTAGGATAGGTAAAGATCCTTTCCCAATCTGTTGGTGGTCTTTTTGTCTTATTGACGGTGTCTTTTGCCTTGAAGAAACTTTGGAGTTTCATTAGGTCCCTTTGTCGATTCTCGATCTTACAGCACAAGCCATTGCTGTTCTGTTCAGGAATTTTTCCCCTGTGCCCATATCTTCAAGGCTTTTCCCCACTTTCTCCTCTATAAGTTTCAGTGTCTCTGGTTTTATGTGAAGTTCCTTGATCCACTTAGATTTGACCTTAGTACAAGGAGATAAGTATGGATCGATTCGCATTCTTCTACACGATAACAACCAGTTGTGCCAGCACCAATTGTTGAAAATGCTGTCTTTCTTCCACTGGATGGTTTTAGCTCCCTTGTCGAAGATCAAGTGACCATAGGTGTGTGGGCTCATTTCTGGATCTTCAATTCTATTCCATTGGTCTACTTGTCTGTCTCTATACCAGTACCATGCAGTTTTTATCACAATTGCTCTGTAGTAAAGCTTTAGGTCTGGCATGGTGATTCCACCAGAAGTTCTTTTATCCTTGAGAAGACTTTTTGCTATCCTAGGTTTTTTGTTATTCCAGACAAATTTGCAAATTGCTCCTTCCAATTCGTTGAAGAATTGAGTTGGAATTTTGATGGGGATTGCATTGAATCTGTAGATTGCTTTTGGCAAGATAGCCATTTTTACAATGTTGATCCTGCCAATCCATGAGCATGGGAGATCTTTCCATCTTCTGAGATCTTCTTTAATTTCTTTCTTCAGAGATTTGAAGTTTTTATCATACAGATCTTTCACCTCCTTAGTTAGAGTCACGCCAAGATATTTTATATTATTTGTGACTATTGAGAAGGGTGTTGTTTCCCTAATTTCTTTCTCAGCCTGTTTATTCTTTGTATAGAGAAAGGCCATTGACTTGTTTGAGTTTATTTTATATCCAGCTACTTCACCGAAGCTGTTTATCAGGTTTAGGAGTTCTCTGGTAGAATTTTTAGGGTCACTTATATATACTATCATATCATCTGCAAAAAGTGATATTTTGACTTCCTCTTTTCCAATTTGTATCCCCTTGATCTCCTTTTTGTTGTCGAATTGCTCTGGCTAATACTTCAAGTACTATGTTGAAAAGGTAGGGAGAAAGTGGGCAGCCTTGTCTAGTCCCTGATTTTAGTGGGATTGCTTCCAGCTTCTCTCCATTTACTTTGATGTTGGCTACTGGTTTGCTGTAGATTGCTTTTATCATGTTTAGGTATGGGCCTTGAATTCCTGATCTTTCCAAAACTTTTATCATGAATGGGTGTTGGATCTTGTCAAATGCTTTTTCTGCATCTAACGAGATGATCATGTGGTTTTTGTCTTTGAGTTTGTTTATATAATGGATTACATTGATGGATTTTCGTATATTAAACCATCCCTGCATCCCTGGAATAAAACCTACTTGGTCAGGATGGATGATTGCTTTAATGTGTTCTTGGATTCGGTTAGCGAGAATTTTATTGAGGATTTTTGCATCGATATTCATAAGAGAAATTGGTCTGAAGTTCTCTATCTTTGTTGGATCTTTCTGTGGTTTAGGTATCAGAGTAATAGTGGCTTCATAAAATGAGTTGGGTAGAGTACCTTCTACTTCTATTTTGTGAAATAGTTTGTGCAGAATTGGAATTAGATCTTCTTTGAAGGTCTGATAGAACTCTGCACTAAACCCATCTGGTCCTGGGCTTTTTTTGGTTGGGAGACTATTAATAACTGCTTCTATTTCTTTAGGTGATATGGGACTGTTTAGATGGTCAACTTGATCCTGATTCAACTTTGGTACCTGGTATCTGTCCAGAAATTTGTCCATTTCGTCCAGGTTTTCCAGTTTTGTTGAGTATAGCCTTTTGTAGAAGGATCTGATGGTGTTTTGGATTTCTTCAGGATCTGTTGTTATGTCTCCCTTTTCATTTCTGATTTTGTTAATTAGGATTTTGTCCCTGTGCCCTTTAGTGAGTCTAGCTAAGGGTTTATCTATCTTGTTGATTTTCTCAAAGAACCAACTCCTCGTTTGGTTAATTCTTTGAATAGTTCTTCTTGTTTCCACTTGGTTGATTTCACCCCTGAGTTTGATTATTTCCTGCCGTCTACTCCTCTTGGGTGAATTTGCTTCCTTTTTTTCTAGGGCTTTTAGATGTGTTGTCAAGCTGCTAGTATGTGCTGTCTCCCGTTTCTTCTTGGAGGCACTCTTAGAAATGCTTTCATTGTGTCCCATAGGTTTGGGTACGTTGTGGCTTCATTTTCATTAAACTCTAAAAAGTCTTTAATTTCTTTCTTTATTCCTTCCTTGACCAAGGTATCATTGAGAAGAGTGTTATTCAGTTTCCACATGAATGTTGGCTTTCCATTATTTATGTTGTTATTGAAGATCAGTCTTAGGCCATGATGGTCTGACAGGATACATGGGACAATTTCTATCTTTTTGTATCTATTGAGGCCTGTTTTGTGACCAATTATATGGTCAATTTTGGAGAAGGTCCCGTGAGGTGCTGAGAAGAAGGTATATCCTTTTGTTTTAGGATAAAATGTTCTGTAGATATCTGTCAGGTCCATTTGTTTCATAACTTCTGTTAGTTTCACTGTGTCCCTGTTTAGTTTCTGTTTCCACGATCTGTCCTTTGAAGAAAGTGGTGTGTTGAAGTCTCCCACTATTATTGTGTGAGGTGCAATGTATGCTTTGAGCTTCACTAAAGTGTCTCTAATGAATGTGGCTGCCCTTGCATTTGGTGCGTAGATATTCAGAATTGAGAGTTCCTCTTGGAGGATTTTACCTTTGATGAGTATGAAGTGTCCCTCCTTGTCTTTTTTGATAACTTTGGGTTGGAAGTCGATTTTATCCGATATTAAAATGGCTACTCCAGCTTGTTTCTTCAGTCCATTTGCTTGGAAAATTGTTTTCCAGCCTTTCACTCTGAGGTAGTGTCTGTCTTTTTCCCTGAGATGGGTTTCCTGTAAGCAGCAGAATGTTGGGTCCTGTTTGTGTAGCCAGTCTGTTAGTCTATGTCTTTTTATTGGAGAATTGAGTCCATTGATATTAAGAGATATTAAGGAAAAGTAATTGTTGCTCCCTTTTATTTTTGTTGTTAGAGTTGGCATTCTGTTCTTGTGGCTGTCTTCTTTTTGGTTTGTTGAATGATTACTTTCTTGGTTGTTCTAGGGCGTGATTTCCGTCCTTGTATTGCTTCTTTTCTGTTATTATCCTTTGAAGGGCTGGATTCGTGGAAAGATATTGTGTGAACTTGGTTTTGTCGTGGAATACTTTGGTTTCTCCATCTATGGTAATTGAGAGTTTGGCCGGGTATAGTAGCCTGGGCTGGCATTTGTGTTCTCTTAGTGTCTGTATAACATCTGTCCAGGCTCTTCTGGCTTTCATAGTCTCTGGTGAAAAGTCTGGTGTAATTCTGATAGGCCTTCCTTTATATGTTACTTGACCTTTCTCCCTTACTGCTTTTAATATTCTATCTTTATTTAGTGCATTTGTTGTTCTGATTATTATGTGTCGGGAGGAATTTCTTTTCTGGTCCAGTCTATTTGGAGTTCTGTATGCTTCTTGTATGATCATGGGCATCTCTTTCTTTATGTTTGGGAAGTTTTCTTCTATTATTTTGTTGAAGATATTAGCTGGCCCTTTAAGTTGAAAATCTTCATTCTCATCAATTCCTATTATCCGTAGGTTTGGTCTTCTCATTGTGTCCTGGATTACCTGGATGTTTTGAGTTAGGATCCTTTTGCATTTTGTATTTTCTTTGACTGTTGTGTCGATGTTCTCTATGGAATCTTCTGCACCTGAGATTCTCTCTTCCATTTCTTGTATTCTGTTGCTGATGCTCGCATCTATGGTTCCAGATCTCTTTCCTAGGGTTTCTATCTCCAGCGTTGCCTCGCTTTGGGTTTTCTTTATTGTGTCTACTTCCCGTTTTAGTTCTAGTATGGTTTTGTTCATTTCCATCACCTGTTTGGCTGTGTTTTCCTGCTTTTCTTTAAGAGCCTGTAACTCTTTAGCAGTGCTCTCCTGTAAATCTTTAAGTGACTTATGAAAGTCCTTCTTGATGTCCTCTATCATCATCATGAGAAATGTTTTTAAATCTGGGTCTAGATTTTCGGTTGTGTTGGGGTGCCCAGGACTAGGTGGGGTGGGAGTGCTGCGTTCTGATGATGGTGAGTGGTCTTGATTTCTGTTAGTAGGATTCTTACGTTTGCCTTTCGCCATCTGGTAATCTCTGAAGCTAGCTGTTTTAGTTGTCACTGTTAAGAGCTTGTTCTTCAGGTGACTCTGTTAGCCTCTATGAGCAGACCTGGAGGGTAGCACTCTCCTTAGTTTCAGTGGGCAGAGTATTCTCTGCAGGCAAGCTCTCTTCTTGCAAGGCAGGTACCCAGATATCTGGTGTTCGAACCAGACTCCTGGCAGAAGTTGTGTTCCACTCACTAGAGGTCTTAGGATCACGTGTGGAATCCTGTGTGGGCCCTTGTGGGTGTCAGGCGACTCAGCTGGCAAGGTAGCCGGGGCTCGAGTGGAGTGGAAGGGGTTTGTGCCCCAGATCAAGCCCGGGTAGCATGCTTCCCTATGTACCGCAGTCTCAAGTTCCACGCGATTGGATTGGGGTAGGCGCTGTGTTCCACTCATCAGAGGTCTTAGGGTCCCGTGGGGAGTCCCGTGTGGGCCCTTGCGGGTGTTGGGCAAGACTCTGCTGTCAAGGTAGCCCGGGGCTCGAGTCTCGAGTCGAGCGGAAGGGACTTGTGCCCCAGATCAGGCCCGGGTAGCCTGCTTCCCTATGTACTGCAGTCTCAAGTTCCGCGCGATTGGATTGGGGCAGGCACTGTGATCCACTCACCAGAGGTCTTAGGGTCCCGTGGGGAGTCCCGTGTGGACCCTTGCGGGTGTTGGGCAAGACTCTGCTGGCAAGGTAGCCCGGGGCTCGAGTCTCGAGTCGAGCGGAAGGGGTTAGATAAAATTATGATGAACTTCATATGATGTGGACTGAAAAACTCACTGATTTTTTATTGAAAAATAAAATTGAAAGCACAATGAAAATCCAGCTTTACAGTACAACAAAGCTAAAATATTTTTAGTTTTATCAAAAGTGCACTGCAGTGGGACAGTGATGCTAGATACCTTCAATCCTAGCTGGTCTACAAAATGAGTTGCAGGATAGCCAGAACTACACAGAGAAATCCTGTCTTAGAAAATCAACCAAAGAACCAAACAAAAAGTGGATTGCAGAGTACGAATGAAAATTTTACAGAATATCAAAAACCATGTATGAACAAATCCATTGAATATACTTTGGAATGTAATCTTTCTTGTATTGCTGTGTCTGAATCTTGAATGTTGACATCGTCTCTACTTTTGTAAAATGTGTTTGAATGCAGTGTTATTTGTATACCTTAGTGCTTTGAACGTACCAGACAAAATGCTTGATACTTTGTTATATTCCCAGGCCTCTATCTTTGTTTATTGACAAACATTTGGAGGTAGCATAGGAATAATAGCTATATATATATATATGTGTGTGTGTGTGTGTGTGTGTGTGTGTGTATATATATATATATATATATTACACATATATACATAATATATAGAGATATAATGTATTTTTGGTGAAATATGAAAATTTAATCCTACAAATATATACATATTTGTATAATTTTTAAAATTTTTCTGTTAATTAATTTTATTTGATAAACCATATTTAATTTCTCTTTTTAATACAGTTGGAATGATTTCTAAGGAGTATACAGTCATTTCTTTATGTTTAGTAAATAACTTCATTTTTTTCTGTTAAAAGTCAAGAAAATATTAAGTTGGCCATCTAAGTTCTATTTACTTTTAATGCTTTTAATTGATTTATACTTTTTTTCCACTTAGTGATAATTAATGTTAATGACTGAGGCCATATTAACAATAGAAAATTTTCACAAATTTCAAATTTCATTCTTGAAAATCTTGAGATTTTTTCCACATAAAATTATTTAGAATATTTCCTAAAATATAGTCAAATATTGTCCAGCCTATATCACATGCCATTATGCTGCCTTATTATTCTTTAATAATAAGAATGCAGCTAGAGCCATGAGTTCCACCAGGTGTTTTCTTTGGTTGGTGGTTTAGTCCCTATTTCATATTGTTGCTTCTCCTATGGGGCTGCAAACCCTCTCAAATTCTTGGGTTCTTTATCTAGCTTCTTTATTGTGTGTGTGTGTGTGTGTGTGTGTGTGTGTTTGGTTTTGCTGTTTTTTTTAAATATATATATATATATATATATATATATATATATATATATATATATGTGTGTGTGTGTGTGTGTGTGTGTGTGTGTGTGTGTGTATTACATATATTACATTATATCACATTAAATAAATGACATTATAAGTTTAATATAAACAATGTTTTTGTAAAACATTAGTACATTAAATCACAGAGAAAAGGAGTAATCAACAATGCATACAGGAATAGGTATATGGTGATTTGTAACAAATTATTATAACAATATAGGAACAGAAATGAATGGCATTATCTGCACATGAGCAATTGAAGTTTAGCTGTGTTAATGTCCAGGGATAATTACAAGGCACATAATAGGAATAAAACAGAAAAGTAATAATAGTAATAAATATTAGAACTAACAATAGTAATAATAAAAGGAAATAAAGCAGTAAAGAAAGTCAAGAAATCTTGACGGGTAAAATACATAATCAGTTTATGTTGAGAATTTACTAATTTACTTTTTTTTAACTTTATTGGTATTTTCTTTATTTACATTTTAAATGTTATTCCCATTCCTAACTTCCCCTTCGAAAATCCTGTCCCCTGCTCTCCAGCCCACGCACTCCTGCTTCCTGGCCCTGGCATTCCCCTACACTGGGGCATAGAGCTTTCACAAGAGGAAGGGCCTCTCTTCCCACTGATAACTGACTAGGCCATCCTCTGCTACATATGCAGCTAGAGCCATGAGTTCCACCAGGTGTTTTCTTTGGTTGGTGGTTTAGTCCCTATTTCATATTGTTGCTTCTCCTATGGGGCTGCAAACCCTCTCAAATTCTTGGGTTCTTTATCTAGCTTCTTTATTGTGTGTGTGTGTGTGTGTGTGTGTGTGTGTGTGTGTGTGTGTGTTTGGTTTTGCTGGGTTTTTTTTTAACTATAATCTGACCCTAGATGCTTGAGATAGATCATGAATATTCAAATTTATCTTGCATACCATATCCTAAACAGGAAAATCAGTATTATTCTTGTGAAACTGTGATTGGGGTTGATGTTAAGCCTATGAAATGAAACATCTGTGAATCTTTAAGAATTATAGGTGAAAAAGGAAATGCAAAAAATAGAAACAATGAATGTTCTGTTAATAAACAAGAGTGACCTCCATAGAAAAGTAATATTTTAGAAGCAATCATAAACATTGGATGCTATTAAAACTTGTGGAAGCATGGCGTAAGTAGAGGTATATTGCTTGCATCATCCAGAAACTGCTTGTACAATTCTAACGCTATTTAAAGTTTAGTTTCCTTTGAAAGAAATTTTCATTTGCTAGGGCTAAGAATACTTAATCATAGCAGTGATTATTTCAATGCCTACTCCCCCTGCCCCCCGGGATGCTAATCCTTAGAAGTATATTTCACCTTTACATCTCAAATTTTGTGGCCTGTGTTTGTGCCCATCTGTTGCCATGGCATACTGCCTAGTCAAGGGTTGGTGGGACCCTTGGCAGCACTTGCAGCAGCCTGAGGTGCCAGGTAATACTGAGCTTAAGAAAGGCATCTTTGCAGAAACTTCCTCCATGGCATCTGTGAATTTGGAAGTGTGTGGAGAAGTCTATCTTCTCTGACAGCCCTGCTTCATTGACTCCACATGTCTCTGTACATCTAGTGACACCTGCTCAGCCGAGTGTGCCAAAAGATAGAATATACTTTAAAGAAGAAGGAGCTAACTTTTCAGAGTATGATCCTGTTTAGAGCCCGAATATACTATCAGTGGTAAATTACTTCAGGAGTAATCACACCTGACCTTGGGTGTTTGGGGTGGAGACTTCTTTGCACAATTTGTATTTTCCACATTACATGGAAAGTGTATGGAAATCTACCTTCTATAAATAAGTAATATGTACCATCAACCATGAGAAAACAAAGAAGAAAAATGTTAAATGTATAGTCCATTTTTACAAAACATTTGTACATTTAGTAAATGATCAGACAATAAATTTGATATGTCGGTCACAAAGGAAAGTACATTATAGAACTCCAAATACTGATTATGGTTGTTTAATCTTGTATGGTGTTTGTACATATTAAAAGTAAAAAATAAAAGTAGCAATTTTAAAAATCATATTAATGAAATTAAATTAACAGTGTTAATAATCTCAAATGTATACAAGCAAGAATAATGAGACTATTTGAAACTTTAAATGCTGGTGCTTTTAGTTCTAAAAATATCACACTAGTAGAGAGACTGAAGTGCATATAAATGTCACAGAAGGCTTTTTTTAGACTATATAACATTTTCTTGTGTTTATTTTCTTCACATCCATTTCAATACATGAGCTTTGCCTTCATAGCTGGACAACTGTTAGTCTCACAACAATTTTTTTTCATAAATCGCTTATTGAGGAAATGAATTTAAAATATAATGAAATAATTTGAATTGTGTTTGATTATTATTACATCATTTTAAACCATTCAGATACATAATTACATATTTTATAAAAAGAAATAGGTAATCATCTATTTTTATATGACAGAGAAAAACTCCTTGAAAATTTAAGATCAAATAACTAAAAGGACCTTACCTTATCGTCATTAATGGTTTGTCTAGTTCACTAAACACTCTTAAACTTTTTCCTTGATTTTTCCCAATTCTTAAGTTTTCTTCCAGTTTACTCTAATTTCCTAAGGTATCACTTTTTTAAAAGGTTTTTTTTTTTTTCAAATTACATAGAACCAGAAATGATCTCTTTTTATTCATGGGTGACACAGTTTCTTGACACATAACCATATGCAAGATTATGCATCTTATAACTGCAAAGATAAATGACATATTTCTTTTTGGAGATAGTGATAGATTACCACGATTCAAAAATAAACTTTATTTTTTCAGCTTTAATTTTAAAAGTACATTCTGAGAGACATGGGAAATAATGATTAATTTATGGTAATGAATATTTTATCAATGTAGACAGTAGCTTGAATAATTACACTAAATCTTTTGTAACCTTATTGCTTTTCAATATAACCTTGTAATTAATTGCTATTTTACATATGCAATACATCAATTAATGTCAAACACCAAGTTTACTTATAATGTGTGCTGGAATGCTTCCTGTGGCAAATGAGAGCGAAGTTATACTTTTAAATATCTAATTTTATATACATACAGTTTAAATTGTATAGATTATTCATCTTGAAAATAATTTATTTTGTACTACTTATGTATTTTCTTCAAACAACTTGTAATCCTTTGTAAAGACTCAACACTTAAAATTTTCACATAATTTTATTTTTGAAACAACATATTTTATATGTCATAGTGTTAGGAGAATTAAAACAGTTGTGTTTAGTTTATTTTGAAGAATGTATTTTGATATACATCAGCCTCGATTAATTAAATGATTCCTTCTTATAAAATATTTTTTGACAAATACTTCTTAACTTATAGTTTCAGCTTCACACAGGCTGAACATTAATTTATTTTAAAACTTCTACTCAATGATAAGAATATAGAGCCAAGTATTCATTTCAGTGGGCTCTTAGAAGTATGTGACTTTAGTTGGTAATGTCTTTTCAAAATTGTGGTATGTATATACTAAGACAATGGAAAACATATGATATTTTATGCATAGATGGTCATATGTATCACATTTCTAAGTTATCTAAGTTCAGACATTAAATTACCATTTATATAAGGATCCTTCCCACCAGACGACTGACTTTCTAAAGATAGAAATCTTGGTGTGTGTATTATCTTGTTTGATGTGATGCTAGTTAGAGGTGATAAAGACATACACTTTTATGTTGGTGTTGAGAATAAGACCTATGGAAACTCATTTGTATTTTTCCCAACGTGATATTCATTTCTGATATTGGTGATTAAGTTTGGCATAATACTCTATATTTTAAAGTTCAACTTGGTTGGAATGTGTTTTATGATCATTGAACATAAAAAATAACATAATCTGCTATCTTCAAGTGGGAGAACTACAAAACCAATGGTTAATTTATCTGTAGTCAAAAAGGCTTAAGCATCAGATATGCACAGTGTTACTCCAAGACTGAAGATCTGAGCCTCTGGAAATGAGTATCTGAGGTGAGTAGAAGACAGATATTTTAATTCGATTAACTAGCCATTATGCACTTTTAGTTTGCGACAGATAAAGTAATGTTTGTCCATATAATAAAAACAAACAAACACACACACAAACAAAATAGTTCTTTTCTCATATTCTGACTTGCTCATCAATCACAGGCAAATATCTTCTGGGAGAAGTTTCACAAATATATCAGAATTCCTTCCTAGCTCTCTGGACAATAAGCTAGTCAAGCTGACTTGTCAAACTTAATTGCAAACGTGATATTTTCACATTAAGTTTATTCTTTCTATGGTGAACGGAAGCTTTATGATTTGTTACTGGTCAGGAGAGTTAGTTCAACACATAAGACTGTAACTGTGGGTGAGAAGAAAGGTGTTTCCAAATGAACCACCAGGTTGTTATGGCCAGAATCATGAATGATGTCATACAAAAGTATTTCTGACCTCATTATTATAAAGCAAGATTGATTTAAATATGGTCAATGGTAAGGGACATCAGTATCTTAAAACTTGTGATGTATCAATCATCTATATATATGTACACACAGATCATCTATATATCCATCTGTCATTTATATATTCCTATTTATGATCCCAAGATTGAATTCATAACAAGATGCAAAGTTTTTAAAGTTCAACAACAAATATGAGCTGTGTACAAAATGTACCTATGTCAACTAAGAATGCTTGAGAGAGGGAAAAATAATTTTTCTAGAGGAAATGCATACCCATTGATTACCTAATACCAAATGATCAGCCCCCAAAACATAAGAAAAATGGCATACAGATTGAGAAAATTTTATTTTTTATGAATATATATGTATATAGACATGCATATGAAACAACCCATAGTAGAAAAGAAGCCATATATTTGAAAGAGAACAAGAAGAGATATATGGGAGTGTGTGAAGGGAGGAATTAGAAGGAGTAAATACTATAATTATAATCTCTAAAAGAAACAAAATAACTACAAATAAATGTGAGCTGGCTTACACTCTCCTTTTGAATTTTCTTCCTTTGTCAATGAGCTCGACTACATTGATTAGGTAAGAGTACTGATCAAGTTAAAACAGAACAAATAAACTAATAAAATTATCTTGCATGGTGCTTCCTAGTACAATGAAAGCTACTTCCCTGAGAGAAGGTGTTTATGTCAGTTCTATACAAGGAATATAAACAATTGAAGAATGCTGATAATGTATGAAATTATCTGAAAAGTTAACGCATATATGTGTGTGTGTGCATATATGTAAGTACATGCTTGCAATAATAATGAAACTGTGGTCAAGAATTTGATTGAGAACAGGGGTGGCTATATCATATATTTTGGAGGAAGGGAATGGGAAAGCTGATATGTAATAATATTTTCATCTCAAAAATAAAAAATATTGCTTACATTATGCTATAACTAAGGTTTACTTGATGGGGTTTTTTGTTGTTGTTTGTTTTTTGTTTTTATTCTTATTTATTTATTTATTTATTTATTTATCTTTATTGTATGGGCGTTAGTGTTTTACATACATGTATATCTGTGTGAGGGTTTCAGATCACCTGAAACTGGAGTTACAGACAGTTATGAGCACCCGTGTGGGTGCTGAGAATTGAACCCTGATTCTCTGGGAGAGCAGTCAGTGGTCCTAACCACTGAGCCCACTCTCCAGCACTCTATTTGTTGTTTTTACAGTATTATTTGAAATATCTTCAGAAGTGAACATTTAAACTGGAGATGATGGCAACAACACTGTCATTTACTGCTTTTTTCTTCTAAGTGGTTTGAAATTCTGGATGTTCATGTATTAGGAAATACAGGTTAGAGCATTGTCAGGCTCCTTCCTCTTCCCAGACACCTTAATTTTCCCTGTCTTATTTTTTCAATTCAGTGTAACACACTGGTGTATTCCTTCTGTTGTTGTTGTTCACACATCTAATCCTGTAAACAACACTCAGCAGTTCATATTAGGCACTAAAGTGGAAGGTGAAATGAACAGAGAAATAATGTATAAATTGCTGAGCCAAAGACTCTACTTTAACTACAGAAAATTAAGATTCAAAAGCTGATACTTTAAAACAGGTATATAATTTGCCTTGTTTTCAACATTTGTACATAGAGAAAATTAGTGCCAATGTCTTTTTTTAAATGACAACTACAAATATAGACACTATATAAAGAGAAAAACAATCTGTTGATATCAATTTTTTCTGTAGATATAGATAATTAAATTTGAGAAAAGATTCCTTTAAAGTGCCATAGTTAAATTCATTCCAAGTTTGGAACTATAATTACAATTTTGTAATTGCCGATTAAATTGCATTAATTAGAAATAGTGTTTTTTTTTTAATTTCAACTCATTTTCAGTTGGTTTGGTATTATTATTCTTTCAACATAAAACATATATATGTGTGTGTGTCTATATGTATATGTATGTATGCGTATATATATATATATATATATATATATATATATATATAAATACCAACTAGAATAACTAATTTTTACTATGTCATTTAATTCATTGTCTTATTCCTACTAATATTAGTTTGAGAGCTCAAACTCAAAAACGGTGAACACGCAAGTCTTTAAAATGTCACTTTCCCTGGAGATTTTAATTCCTGATGTGTAAGTACTGCTTGAGGACACAAGGCAAGGTAAGCAACAGTGAAGTAAATGAAAGACATTAAATCTTCTAAATGGATTTTTACAACCTTTGCTTATGCTATGGAAAAGCATTACTGTTGAGAAAGCTTTAATACTGTGAATTAAAAAAAATAAATGTTCACCTCATTATATCTTCAAAAGTATTAAGGGAATGCTATGCCAAGCCTTGGGGAACTAAATATATTAGAAGCATGAAAAATGTCTCATTTCTGATGCTGCTTTCAAATGACAGCATAATATGTTATGGATCATTTGGTCTTTTTTTAAATTTTTTTTTATGAAAATGCTGTTCAGCACCCAAAAAGGCATATGCTGCTAACGGCGTGTATTGCAGTCCTTTTTATGACAGCTGGCTATGAGAAAATGCCAGTCAAAACACAAAATGTCAAGCAGAAAATTTCCAATAAATGTATTAGTTTATTTCAAAAATCAGCCATTAATAAGCTTGGTTAAACTGCTTCCATTAATTGTAAACATCAATAATGAAAAGCCATAATAAGTAATCTAAAAATTGAAGTCTAGGATGAAAATAGACATCAAGAAAAGTTTTATCACAGGTTTTCCTTAAATTGTAAATGGTCAGGCTTGTAATTTTTGCTCAGTGTCCAGAAGTTTACATTTAAAAGGTTGAAGTTCTGGTTCTTCATCCCTGGGACTCTGAGAAAATTCTATAAAGCTAACAACATTAACATCTAAGCAATATTGTTTCACATTTAAGAGACAACTACAACTCAATTAAAACAACTTCCATCAAATTTTTTCAAACTAAAATGCATTTACTTTTATTTTTGCTGAATTGTTTGATTTTATTAACCTAACTTTCCTTTTTGAATGCATAAACTGATTTGCATTAATTTATGAAGATTCATGGCTTTAGGAGGATTCTGTAATTTATTATTGCTAAGGCAGAAGTATATTTTACCTGATAAGAAAATTGCAATGTTTTACTTCTAAGTCAGCATATTTTTTTTCCTAGCTCATTTTATTAAGAACAGCAAAGTTAAGAAGAGAAACGCACATGTGAGCCAGGAAATAATAATGCTGCATAGACTAACCAAGAAAGCCCTATTTCTCATCTCTAACTTCTGGGCAGGGTGGGGGACGACGACGATATTCTTAGCTAGTTCATATATTTTTGCAAAGAGATACATTCAGAAAAATATTTCTTAATATACAAATATATATAAATACAACAATAACTATATAATCTATAGCATATATTATTTAATCTAATATATGGAAGTAGTATAATATAGATGAGATTTATATAGAGGTTCTTAAAATATACTTAATTATTTTATTAAACTTAATACAGAAATTACAACAGTAAGCCTAAAAGTCATTTGAGAATTATTACCAAGTAACAGAAAATTGCATTCGATAAAACTGTGGAAACAGCTCTGCGATGAGTATAATTGACCAAGATGCTTTAACCTCCAGAAGCACTGTCTCTTTCACACTGTGGTGCTTTCCTGGAATAGCGTGGTGCCCAAGGACATGGACAGCCTCTGGATACCTTAATTTCCAGTTAATTTGCTGTAGTTTCTACCATATTGTATTGCCCAATACAGCATATTGCCAGACTTTTATGATTTAAGTCAATGGAAAATAAACTTTACTGTTTAAGACAAAATGCTGTCAGGAAGCATAGATGGGTGGAGAAGGCAATTGTAGATATTTTTGTGATTCACTGTAGATTATTAGTCTTAGCTTCTAGTTAATTTGCTATAACACTGTAGAAGTCATCTCTCACTGAAGTAATCTTCTCGATTAGGCAACCTTCAGGAAAACAGCCAGAGAAAAACATACGAGGTGTTTAATTTTTATGGAACAGAAATGTCTAAAATTAATACAATCAATTTTAAAATAGGAAAGTTATAAGAATAAGAAATAGTTCTCAGTTTTCTCTCAGCTATATAGGAGCTATAAATATTTCATAGTTAATTGAAGTGTTTTTTCAAATTATAAAAGTGAATGTCATAAAATGTGGAATAAAATATATTATTGAATTATAAATGCATGACAATGATAATAAATAAACATGCGTTGAATATTTATTCGAGACATAAATCCTAAATGTTTATTTTATAGAGTACAATAAAACAACTAACAAATGGGGCATTATTTTATTTATCTAAATAGGATCATAAATGCATATGACATTACAATGATTGGTGCTAGACAATGAATTCCAAGTCACAGAAATTACTGCTATAAATATATTCTAGATGGAGAAGAAACCAATACGCATTTAAAGCAGGTGTAAGCATCTGATTTTCAGGTTTTACTAAATGTTGCTTTGGATAGTTTCGAATACATCATGAGATGAAATGAATGGTGATGTATGTGGCTACACTCTGCATAGACAATACTTGCTATGTACATCCAGCAGAAGCGGAGAACTATTGCTCTTAGCCAGATCATTTCACCCTTGTCTCCTCCCCTGGCTGACTTTTGTCCTCTCTTTTATCTCTTCTTTTGCTGTTTCTCCTCCATGATCTTCCATGTTCCTGAAGCTTTTAATACATTCATGGATATAACACTGATTTGAAAACTTGAACTTGACTTTTTCTTTTAAACAAAGTTATTTCATCCTATGTTTGATAATGATCGTATCTTTGTTTATTTTCATTTAAATATGATTTATTTGATGATAAATTTGTATAAAATATTCACAGAGAACTGGGTAATCTGTCCTATTCTTTTGTTTGTTTGTTTGTTTGTTTTTGTTGTTGTTTGTTTGTTTGTTTTTCGAGACAAGGTTTCTCTGTGTAGCCCTGGCTGTCCTGGCACTCACTTTGTAGACCAGGCTGAACTCAAACTCAGAAATCCGCCAGCCTCTGCCTCCCAAGTGCTGAGATTAAAGGCGTACGCCACCACTGCGCAACATCTTAAAGATATGCGATTCTCTGCTTAGGAATATGCATTTTTGCTTAGCTTTTAGAACCATTTACAACATAGTTGGGATAAGTTCTTCATGAGCCTTTTTTATAGGGTACTTAGCTGACCTATCTTTTTAGAGGTATTATCTCTCTTCATCTTCCATTTTCTCTCTCTTTCATACATAGACACAAATGAACAATAGCAAATTATATAAACATTAATTTTATGAGGACTTTTGTGTCAATATACCCAGTCTCTTACTTAGAAATTTTTCCATTTATACATTATTTTCAGTTTTTTTCTCATTCTTATTCTTTTCTCAGAAGCAAAAGACAAGATATGCATTTCTGTATCATAGAATAAACTCATCTAAAAGAAATATTGTAATTTATTGTGTGATAATATCACATAAATAGAAAGGTCAGTATTCCTCTGTGTCAGAGTATTGTTCTAACTTCCAAGCTGGATTTTTGATTCACTTTTCCCATAGCCTATGGCCCTGAAGAAGGCCAATAATGGTGATCATTACGGTAACCCTCTATTTAGATGAATTTTCCCAGAATGAATTGCTGCTATATAGTTGCTTTTTTCTATATTTTAAAAACATCAGTGTCAATTCATTTGGACACTCTTGCAGCCTCTCTGCCATTAATCTACACTCAGATGAGCTTTCTTGAGTTCTAAGTTCTAGAATGTTACTAGAATATAATTATGAAATCCTCAAACATTCACATACATTTTACCTTGTGATTTCTTGACCCTGTTCCTTTTGTTCTTCAACACTATCTCCATATTCATTCACTTATATTTCATTCCAGGCCCATGTTCATGTATCATTTATGATGTTTTTGGCCACATACACTCTCTTTATGGTGTATAACACATAACAGGATCTAATAATTATAACACTTTCACTAAATAAGGAAGAAAAATATGTTGCTATTTATTGAGTTTATCTATGTTCCAGCTTCTATAGTGATGTGTCCTGAAATATGGGACAATTGACTTTAATCCTTAATCTCTGTGGAATTTAGTTTATATGCAGCAGAAATGATGAATATCAAGGTGACAAGAGACAAAAGATACTATAAATCTAAGAACAGGGGGATTTAAATATGAGAGATAATTACATTAAGAATGTGAACACTATGCTTAAAAATATAATTGACCGAGATATCTACCTAAACAAGTTCTTTACTATGTTCATTGCAGCCTTATTTGTAATAGCCAGCCGCTTGAAACAATCCAGATGTCCCTCAAATGAAGAATGGATGCAGAAAATGTGGTTCATCTACATGATGGAATACTATTCAGCTATTAAACATGAAGACATCATGATATTTTAAATCTTGTACTTATTTATTTAGTTAGTTTCTACACCCACTCCAGTAGTGACTTGCGTGAGTGGCCTAGAAGCCTGGATGCAGTCCCAAGGCAAAAAGTTCACAGAAACTTAGCCTCCTGGAACCGTGGAATCCTGTAAAACAAATGCTCCAATTCTGTCCTTATGTTAGTTGGGTGTATAAATCTGTGTGCTTTCTTTCAGTATTGTTTTATTATAGGTGCCTCTAAGAAATGATTTTACAAATACCTAAATCAGGTTGAACTTTACTCCCTGGCTTTTTAATCCCTGGGTTTCACCAGTGTCCTAGGCAGTCCTTGAGCTGGTCCTGGGCTTGGAATTTCATAAGAATGTCATTCATCCAGACAAAAATGTCTCAGTGTTGACAGTTATTAATTAGGCATCTCAGTTTGCCAGATAGAAATCTCAAGGCAAGCTTAGCAAAGTATACTTAGAATCATAATTGCAGTCAGGTATGGCAGACAACATTGCATATTAGAAGAAAGTTGGTGAGTTATTCTGACAAATGGAGATTCCCTATATATACTTAAAAGAGCAGCCAAGTTACTCCCATATGCAAGAATTTACCATTGTCTAGGAAAAAGGAAGATTGTGGTTTAAGGAGGAACTGTAGTATTGCATTATTCATAAAAAGATCTGCTAGAGCAGAACCCCCTTGTGCAAGTTTTCACAATGCTCAAAGGAATAGCATAAATTGTCACTAGGGTGTGAAATCCTCTCCTGGCCCCTATCATTAGCTGACTCTAGGCAGGGCTGTTTTTGTCTTAACTGTAAACATTGCCTGGTTCCTGTCAGTCCTTTGAAGGCATTCCTCTGTTTTGTGTCAGATAACTTCAATGTACCTTGCCTGCTATGACACCCTACTTCTTTGTTTTCTTCTGTATTATATATATATATATATATATATATATATATATATATATATCTGATGCTAACTTTGACAAAATTACATTCAGATACCATACTCCCTTGTGTCCGTGTCTGCTTGTCACTCTTTTCGCTGGCTCCTGCCCACCTATAACCGGAACCCTGATTTCTCCTGCGGATCAAGGGCCTGATTAAGGCCAGACCCCAGCAGTTAGTTACACTCCTTATTTTATTCTCCTCACCCCCTCCCAACCCCAGTCTACCTTCTGACTGTTCCCTACCCCATACCTCCTCCCTAAACCCCTGTCTCCACCCCCCAACCTTCCACCCAACCAGACTTCTAAGTTCTCTGGGGTCTCTAGTCTCTTGAGGGTTAGGTTCATCTTCTTTGACTGAACCCTGACCCAGCAGTCCTCTGCTGTATGCGTTGGGGGCCTCATATTAGCTGGTGTATGTATGCTGCCTGGTTGGTGGTCCAGTGTTTGAGAGATCTTCGGGGTCCAGGTTAATTAAAACTGCTGGTCCTTAGATGGAATTTAAAAATATCCTGAGTGCTATAACTCAGACCCAACAGGATACACATGGTAAAAATTCATTGATAAATGGATATTAGCCATAAAGTACAGAATACCTAGGATACAACCTACAGACAGTAAGAAGTGTAACAAGCAAAAATGCCCAAGTGAGGAGAAGGAGGCTTCAGTCACACTTAGAAGGGGGAAGGAAATAATCATGGGAGGTGGAGGGAGGGAGAGACCTGTGTCAAAGAGGAGGGGAGAAAAAAGGAACATGATCAGATATAGGGGGAAGGGACAGGAGAGAAGCCCAGAGTACCAAGAGAATGAATGGAAAGTACCAGAGAACTGAGAGGTGAGACACTCTCCAGATTCATTTGGGGTGTCCTTAGCTAAGCTGCCCAATATTGTGGAGAAGGAACACAAAGACTTCACCTCCAGTAGATAAACAGAACCTGGAGGAGGATGACAAGGTTACTAACTCACAGTCAAAATTCCTGACCCAGAATTATTCCTAATTAAAAGAATTATAGGGATGAAAATGGAAGAGAATTAAGGAAAGGCAGTCCAATGACTGGCCCAACATGGGCTCCATCTCATGGGCGACTCCAAGACCTGACACTACTATGCTCGGATGTGTTTATTGATGGGAACCTGGCATAGCTGTCTTCTGAGAGGCCCTACCAGCAGCTGACTGAGGCAGAATCAGATACTTATACCCAACCATTGGACTGAAGTCTGGGACCACTGTGGTTGAATTATTGGAAGGACTGAAGAAGCTGAAAGAAAAAGATACCTCATAGGAAGACTAGTCATCTCAAGTAATCCAGACCCCAGAGAGCTCCCAGAGACCGAGCCAACAACCAGGAGCATACATGGGCTGGTCTAAGGCTCCTGACACATATGTAGCAGAGGTCTAGAGAGCTTTGAGGCCCCAGGAAAGGGGTAGGTCTGGTGTGGGGAGAGCACTCTCTTAGAGGCAAGGAGGAGAAGGAATGGGATGAGAAGAGGGATCAGATAATGACTGGAATGTAAATAAATAAAATAATTTAAACATTAAAAAATATATAAGTGATATAACAAATTCTAAGAAATGCCTTAAGTGTCTTGAGTAATGTAATACTTCCCTACAAACAACAGTTTTCATGAATAAAATTTAATTTTTGAGATTGCATTAAACCAGGAAACACGTGCCTTTTTAATGTAATATATGAAAGTTCCAGGCTTCCATCAGCAACAATGAAGCTGGTCATCCAGTAGCTTGAGGAGTGACCTGGAAAATATAATTTAATTCAGTTTCTTTCCAGTTATAGCATCCATTTACATCATACATCATTGAGAATATTGCGGGAACTTGCTTCCTTATTTTATCACTCCTGACATTTCTAAGAGGACAGTTCATTCTCTTCACTAAGAATATATTTTTAAAAATCCTAAATATATTGTTTTATGTTAATCTGTTAAGATGTTAATCTGGATCCTTGAGATCTCTCAATTACTAAACCACCAAACAGACAGCATACACCAGCTGATATGAAGCCCCCAACATACATACAGTAGAGGACAGGTCAGGTGTGGTACGGAGTGGGCAATCCACATGGAGTCTGGATGGGGTGGAGAGAAAGTGGGATGTGAAGCAGATGGAGGGTAGAGGGAGGGCATGGACTATGGAGTGTAAAAATAAATTAAAAATAAAATTAAATATTTAAAAAAATAAAAAACAATAAAAAATTAAAAGGTTTACTTAAACTTAATGAATAAAATTAGTGGTAAGTCTTGTTCAAAGAAATCATAGTTGCCTAAAATTCACATTAAGAAAGCCACATTTTGGTTCCAGTTTAGAAAGAATCATTATTTTCCTATGATTGCGTGGAACAAAACTCCACTGATTTAAAGAGGGAGACAGGTGTGACCCAGTGGCTGAGGTAGTGGAGAAGTTTTGGAGGATGCTTGAGGACCCTTTGGTCAGTATGATTGGCAGTCTCTCTGCTGCTTTGATCCTTATGGAGAAAGCCCCCAAGGACTGGAGAATCTGAAGGATAGAACCATCAAGGCTTTCACTGGTTGCACTTTTGTATCCAATACTAAAATGTGGTCTTTCTTTTGACCTGATTTTTGTTTTGGATTTACATCCCAAAGGCTAAGACAGATTGTTTACATTTTTTCTAAATTAAATGTTCAAAAAAAAAAAAAAAACCAAAAAAACAAAAAACAGTTGATCAGAAGCCCATAGTCCAAAAGACATTGAACATGTCTGAAGTTAAGTCAAATTAAAAGTAATTTGATGATTATATTGGTGAATTGATTACTTATACATGCTGATTACAATAGAAATGTGAGAAAACATAGACAGTATTGGTAGTGATTTATTAAAAGGCATATTATTCGTTGTACTGTAATGTTATATATAAAAAGGGCTACCGTCAAGATTTAAATTTTAGTTTTTCTTCATGAAGTAGTTTATTTTTAAGTATACCATCAAATAAACACACACACACACACACACAGAGAGAGAGAGAGAGAGAGAGAGAGAGAGAGAGAGAGAGAGAGAAAGAGAGACAGACAGAGACAGAGACAAACAGACAGAGACAGAGACAGAGACAGGCAGACAGAGACAGACAGAGACAGACAGAGAGAGTCCTATTATGTAGCCTAAATGTGGCTTTAAGTTTTCAGCAATCATCTTGCATCTGCGTCTTCAGTGCAGAGATTTCAGGGATGAATCAAAATCCCAGCCCAAGTAGTGCTCTTAAATAGTAATAATAAAAGTAGGAAAATAATCATAAAATATTAATGGTGTATTAAGAAAAATCTATTAAGCACAATAAGTATTTTAAAAAATATAATAGTTAATAGTTTTAAATATTCTGCCATTAGCTTTCTACATATATGATCTATTGAATAAAAATGGCAGAATAGACAGCAAAAGAGACAGTGGATAGAAGGCATAGAACACTGAAAATAGGGATATATTTTTGTGTAAATTCAGTCTCACGTAAAGACAGTACAAAGATAGATAAACTGTGCAGTCCACCACTGTGCTGTCGTATCAAAAGCCTTCTGTCCCATGAAGTCCATCTAAAAATGCATTTTGAAAATTTACTAAAGTTAGGTAAATAATTGAGAAAGTACATAATGCTGGAACATCATTAAGGTAATCTCTACTGTTTATTTTCAAATGTGATGATGCAAACTACTTAATAGATTCACCACGTCTTACAGTGTTTTCATTTTGGGAACGGATATTGTTGAACATTATTTTGTTTTATCAAAATGCAAGTATAACAGGCTGGTCTAAGGACGGCCTTGCCTGGCCTCAGTAGGAAAGGATGCACCTAATCCTATAGAGACTCAAGGCTCCAGAAAAGGGTTATCGGGGAGCACCCTCTCAAAGACAATGAAGAGCGGGGATGAGATGAAGAATTGTGGGAGGGGGAATGGGAGGGGAAAACACCTGGAATTTAAATAAATAAAATAATTGAGAAAAGGGAAAAATGCGAGTATAATGGATTTACTATGTTCCTGATATTTATTTTCAAATAAAATGAAATCTTCTATATAATATTTTGTTATGCATTGTCACTGAGCAGTGAGGTGGTGTGGCCACTGCTCATGCAATGTCTTGTAAGATTTCACAATGTAATATGGTATTTTCCTATGAACTTCTAAGTTCCCTCCAAGTGTATGCATTTTATCCAAAGAGGAAAGGGAGACACATGAAGCGAAGGCTAGAATATCCTGAGGCTCCTAATGGTATATATATATACATATGGATGTCAAGGCTCTGACCAGCTTGTGGGGGTTTTCTACCCTCTTGAGAGAACTCCAGGTTTGCTGCTTTCCATACACATCACTGTGTTGTGATGGATGGATTTCCAGTGATTCAACTGCTTTTGAGTTATCTTGACTCTTTTTCAGTAATCTCTCAGTATCCTTCCTCTAAAATGTCTGGATCACAAATTAAACACTGGTGCAATCATACTCTGGAATGCAGCAGGTCCCCTTTCTTGGGACAAGAGATATGTGTGCAGTAAGTCTTCACAGGAACATTTGTCACATAAGAGTTGGCTCTGATTCTACATTTGTAATTTTAAGTTTAAATAAAATGAGAGTAGAAAAAATTAAGTAAAGGGGAGGCTTTAATCATATATGGGAGACAACTCTATTTGTTGAGATTAAAATGCAGAGTTTGAAAAGACGGTGAAATTATTAATTTAAATGAAAAAGTTCTACTTCTTTTCTTTATGTAATGATTGAACCTAGGCATTGGTTTATATATTTTTGCCATGAAAGTGTAAAATGGAATAAGAACTTTACTAAGGACTGTAGATAATCTTTGAGAATAACTACAATGAATTGAGGAAAAATCTTGAAACTAGACTTGAAAGGCATAAAATCACATGTATGTTATTTCTTTTCACGGGATTGTTAAATTGTATTAGTAAGCAGGATAGCTATCATTTCATTATATTTCTGAAATAATATGGAATTTTTAGATAAATAATTTTAAAAGCCATTGTAACCATTATTTAGAAGTTTAACTTTCATTCATATAATAATGAAAATGTAGATTATTAAATTTTAATTCGTGAGGAGTGTAATTTACTACAATTGTGTTATGAGAGTTTTAGTAGTGTGCTGATCCTCAGTAATTCTCTTGTTTTTTTAATCTAAATATCCAGATTTGAAATTTTTCCCAAAGAAAATCCAGTTGCTTCCTAAGAAGAAAAGAGAAGTTCTAGCTGTGTAACTAAGTTTTACATGTCCTTGAAACACTACAGTTGGCAAAAATCACCACCCAAGTGTAAAATAAGCTAAGCTTCCAATTAAAATGTTACAAGTTGGTACTAAATCTAACCAACAATCTCAAATCTTCAGTAACACAAAAGTTGTCAGTGTTTTTTTTTTTAAAGGTGGCAGACAATGCCTCACTAGAAAGGGAGAATTTTAAAAGTATCTACTCTGGGATCAAAAGAATTTAAGAATAGAAACAATGAGGAAGAAAGCAGAATAAAATATATTCTTAGCAAACTCCATTTACTTCCTGATGAACCAGAGAATTAAAGACGTTAGGTATATTTAAAATTAAGATGACTAAGAAAGGTGATAATGCTTTATTAAGAGAAATACGAACAAAACAATTATAGTTAAGATTTTGAAAATTAATTTTGTTTGTGGAAATAATACTTTTTTCATAGACCTAAACTCAAAATTCCTGTATTGTTTCTAGTTTTCACTGATTTTTTTCATCTTAGCCCAATATATCTTTTGAAATGACTATGGCATTAATCTTCTTATATAGATAGTAGCCATTTCACTTAAATATAGCTAATATACTACATTGTCTCACTTCCTAGCATTGCCAATAACCAACTGGAATTTAAAATTCTCCCTTAGTATGCTGTAAGTTTTAATTCCAGAATGCTTATTATCCAAATGATGTGTTGAACTTCTATAAAGTCTGTCTTGTTTTTTTCTCTATATACATCACAACCACATTTTACCCTATCTCCACTCTTCCCAGTCTCCACCCAAAATCTAAATATAACAATGCCTCTGGGATTTAGAATAATGTCTGCTGAAAATAAATACTTAGTCAAGCGTAATACACAAGTTCATCTTCTTTTGTATGAACTACCAAAGAATGATGTTGGTTAACCCAATATCAAGAGTAAATACAATGGATACAGTTTACAGTAAGAGCATGACAGGATTAGATGGAGGTTAAAAGGAGGTTACACGCTACTTTCAGGGTTTACCTTTAATGCAGAATTATTTTCTGAGAAGTAACACAGCCTGTTACATTTTATCTCTCTCCACATAATGAACAACTATCACAGAGAATGGAATATCCATATGATCATAGATTTTAAATAACTGAGATTTCTGTGGTTTAGATATAAAATATATTTGGAAGTACTTGTAACATCACTAAAGGACACTAATGATATCTTGTTCCAAGTAAAGCATTTTTATAGATATATTCATCCCCTGTTTATAAAAATGTAACAATTTCATTTTTCTCTATCACTATTTTTAAAGTGTATAGAATTCTTTACAAATGAACAAATAATGTAACATGTAAATCGCATGTGATACACTTTATTTTTGTCCAATAAATTAAACAAAAAAAGTAAAATCAATAACAAAATAAAAAGCAGTATTGCAGAATTGTTGTCAGCAGTTGGGTACAAATTCATTTACCACAATCTGTAGTGCGGATTTGGCTTTAATTATTTTCTCTCAAATTTCCTTTACTTTGCCTACTAGTGAACATTTCCTGTTTCTACACTAGTGTTGAGAGCTCATTGAAGACGGATGTCATTCTCACCTGTACGTCTTCTACATTTCAAACAGAATAAACAAGTAGGGGTTTATACTCTCATCTGATCCAGGTGACCAATCATATTTTCTGAAACTGTTAATTCCTGTCATCTGCTACAATTAATTTACACAATTATCTCTATGTACAAATTATATGCAGTACTACAGAAGTCAAAGAATTATTGCCTTTAAAAATAATAAATGACTGATAATGTCTCTGCTATTAGCAGGATATTATCTGATTTAATATGCACATTATAATATTTACAACGTATTAATATTTCTAACTGGCCCTGGAAAAAAGATTATGAAAATTCAATGAAGATTGATTATCTAAAATCATCTGTAAAGGAATTTTTCTTGCATTTCTTCGGTGTACCTAGTGGTATCATTGACTTTATGTAGTAGGGAATGTTATGATTATATAGCACTGGTGGTGCTATTAAGAGTGATGGAGAATGAATGTATTATGAGATAAGTGTTTCTAGTTGGAGGTAGTGATCACTAGAGTTGTGCCTTGAAGCATCTGATGATGCTTCTTAAGCTTTTTTTTTTTTTTCTCTGCTCACTGGTTCCAGGAAGTGAACAGATTTCTCTCACTGGTGCTTTTTCTTGCTGCAGCCCCAAAGGATTTCAGGCAGCTGGCCATGAACTGTCAACATACAAAACCATGATGAACAGTAAATCTTTCCTTTCTTGATCTTCTTTCTCTGATATCATCGTGGCACAATATTGGAAGGATGACTAATTTAAGAAGACAGAACAGCAGAGTCAGAAAGAGCAGACTGACCAGAAGGAACAAGGCCTAGGAAGAGAAACAATGCAATGTATCTGGAGTTTGGAGATAAGGTAAAAAGCCCCACACTGAGACCTGTATGTGCCTTGCAGATTAGAGAGAGAAGATAAGCATTCTCACCTGGAGACTTTAGATAAAAATAAATTTCGGCTAGTACTATGATCTTACGATTTTGTGACATTCAAAACTGTTTTCATATGATGATTTAAGCTATCAGTTTTGTGATAACTTGTAACAACAAGTTATATTGGTATGTTTGATGTTTGGTTAATTACATAAGTAATCATGTATAAACCCTGATGAATCTTTTTTATGCTTATGGATGAGAGCGTCCAGATAAAGCTTGAGCAGGAATGCTTTTTAGAATTCTGTGTACAACTCACGGTAGGACGTGTAGAAAGAGCTATTGCTACCAAAATAATAGAAATGGTAACATGAAAACAAGAATTTAAAATATATATCTATAATAATTTACACCAAAAATTAAGACAGTCAACTCAGTTGGAATAGAATTAGAAGTAGGAATCCATAAAAATGAAGAACTATAACAAGAGTCAAAAAGGTAATCATAATTATATTAAGATTCACAAGCTTTGGTTATGCCCTTATACTGTTTTTATTTTAGAGTTTACATTTTTCTTGTATTCCTGTGTGTGTGTGTGTGTTCTAGAGAGAGAGAGGGAGGGAGGGGTGGTCTTGTGAACATATGAGGATCAGAGAATCACTAAGAGTGACAGTATTGACTTTCATCCTGTTTAAGATAGAGTTTTTTGTTTGTTACTAAATGAGTAAACTAGCCAGAGAACACCCATGGGTTCTTGCATCTCTACCTCCTGTGATTACAGATGAATGTTAACTATATTGAGTTTTGTATATGTTCTCTGGATTCAAACCCAAGTCATCACTTTGAATTGAAGACCTTTACCTCTGTGCAACCTCCATAGTTCCAGTTCTAATGCATAGTGAGTAAATACAGATAAAGTAGGAAAACTTTTGGCTGACTCATAGGAAAGATGCTGGTACTTCAAGATGGAGGTGTCAGTAACGGTATGAAGGGAAGAACACAGAGTAGGAAGGATTTGATAACAGAATGGAATGTACTGTGCAGATAAGAGAAAGACAAGTGCTTTACAACCCACAGGTTACTAAGTAGAGCAATGTTGAGAGTACAAACTGCTTTTACATGCAACAATAGCAAAACATTAGAGCAAAGGCAAGATTTATAATATCAAGTTAAATAATCCAATATTTGAGTATTTTACATTGGATGAGTGATGAGGAATTTTTTCAGGAACATATTGCATAAGAGAATGTAGAAAGCTGTATTAGCTGTAACTGTATAAGAGGCAAAAGAGCAGAGGAACATAGGTCTCAAAATTATAGATTAAAAATAATGCTAAATATACTACAGATATTTTATGTATAAATATGAGATTTCAACCCCTGAGTGATCAGAGTCACTTAGTAAGTTCTACCATAAGAGTAAAGGACAAAAATCACATTGTGACTACACTATTCACAATGGGTTTACAGAAACTAAGGAAGCCAGGAGACCAGTTGTCAGTGTCAGAAAATGACATCTAATAATTGTTATAAGAGGGAAAGAAAACAGTGGGATTCTTAGTCTGAGACATACAGGAATAGAATAATTTTCTGAGAGTAAAAAACCCAAATTTGGACCTAGAAATTTTGAGAAACATATTGGATATGGGTATGAGATCTAGTGGATTGTAGGAATCAAACCTGAAATGCTGGAGAGCTATATTAGAATCGACCATCAGATATCAGACTATAGATTTTTTCCTTGAAACTGATATCACTATGTGGTCCTTGGTAGCCTGAAATAGGCAGGAATACTCAGGTCAGTGACCACATACTAAGCAGAGGTAAAAAACCAGAGCTGTATCCAGAGGCTGCTCATCATTTGATAATTGGCAAAATAACAAGAAAATAGCAAAAGGAATAAGAGAAAGTCGCCAGAAGTGATTGAGTCTGAAATAGAGTCCTGATCATCGGAAACTCTGTAGATTGCTTCCTGAATGAGAATCAAATGTATTGTTCCCTGAATTCATCTTCCTCAGCACTCCACAAGCATAAGTAGTATGTAAAACCACTTCATTACCTTGTATCAGGAAGCTGAGAATTATTTGTTTTTGTAGATTTCAGTACCTCTTCCCAGATAGTCTAGACAGAATTAGGGTACATCTGTTGATTCTCTGTCTTTTCTTGAATTCTGTGGTAAAATTAGTCTATCATGTAAGCCCTGCTTCTGAAATATCTTTTCATCCAATACACAATCAGTTAAGTAATCAATTGTTGAATTGATCAAGGTATCTGCTTGAATCTCCATTACATATTGTATTAACATTTTAATCAAATTTCCAATTTAATTTCTATCATCACTTCACACAGATTATTACAGATAAAAAGGATGATCCTATTCATTCATATGCAGCTGAAACACCTAGAGTAGCAGCCATTGATGAATAAGTTTCACAATGCCTGTCTTTAAGCTGGTCTCTTTTAAGGAATTCTGCTACTCTTCTTTGCCTTAGAAAATTTTATTGTGTTTCCTTTGCTCAGTGGACTTCATTGTTTCCAAAATAGATATTATTCTTACTTGGCTTAAAAGAGGTTTTATCACCAGTCCTTAGTTTTCACTTCTGGTTTTATTGCTTGACATTTCCCAGCACTAAGGAGGCAGAGGCAGGCAGATTTCTGAGTTCGAGGCCAGCCTGGTCTACAAAGTGAGTTCCAGGACAGCCAGTGCTATACAGAGAATCCCTGTCTCAAAAAACCAAAAAAAAAAATTTGTTTACATTATGCAACAAACCACACAAAATGTTCTACGCCATTCAATCTACATGATAGCAATATAAAATTCCAACATTTTCGGAGTGTCCTTTTTGTCATATTTCTTTTTATAATTTTTTCAAATATTAATGTGTCGAAGCTTGGTCATTTACTCTCTATTGTAATGCTAAGTGCGAGTTCCCAAAACATGGAGTCTGCATGTAGCCCCTGTTACCCTGCCCCAAAGTTGATTTTCTGACTGGTGAATAAAAATGCCAGAGGGCAATAGCTGTGCAAAAGAGACATAGGTGTGCTTTAGGTTTCAAGGACTTCAGGGGAGAGGAGGACCACAAGGAAAGAAAGTACAAGAGAGGAAGAAGGAGAAGCCTCCATGGGTTAGGTAAGTCATAAAAACATGACCCTGAGAGCCATCCAGTTTGAAGATAAGAGCAGCCTAATTGAAAGATAGTAGTAGGTCGTAAGTAATAACTCAGGGTTATCAATAGGAAAGTAGACTCTCACAGCATGAAGTTAGGAAAGCAGCTGCCCAGCTCTTATGCTGTTTAAGGCTCCTTGTAAATATAAAGGCTGTGAGCATGTTTTTAAAACTGGGAACTCAATAACCAAAAGCAGGGTAGAAACCCTGGGCTGGGATACAAATGTCAACCACATTAATGAGCTTCAATGTGTCCACTGAAAATCATGTAAAGTTCACTTCTCTCCTAATCTTCTCAATGCATATAGGCACACTAACTGTGGTTATTGAAGTGTATCTTTGCAGCAACTTTTGCAGTTTGCCTTCATTTAGCAAATGGATAATGCTATATAGCTCCAGGTCTATAGCTTAATTAATGATGTTAGGGGTTGGCAGTAGAACTCCAATTAGAACACATGTTCAAGTCAGGGTCTGATTCTTAGAATGACTTGAAAGAACACTGTAGTGTCACACATAGGTCAACAATGAAAGTTTGCACAAGGGAGAAAATGAAAGAAGAAGAATCTGTGCAAGAATTGATAAAAACAAAAAACAAAAAAACAACAACAACAAAAACATTCTGTGTGTTGTCCAGCCATGTGTGGCAGTTCTGGCCTGGAATTCAACACTAAAAAGCTGAGACAGAATTGTGAGTTGAGAGACATCCTGAGCTACAAAATAGTGTGAATGTGAAAATCTATTTCTCTCTCTCTCTCTCTCTCTCTCTCTCTCTCTCTCTCTCTCTCTCTCTCTCTCTCTCTCTCTGGCCTCTGTATGTGTGTATGTATGTGCCTCTGTGTGTGTGGGACTTTCTTGATCTATTAGAGATCCTTCCATTTGAAATACGGATTTCATGTTATTTACTTCCTTTAAAATTAGATATTTAATATTCAAGTTGATAAAACTTGATAAAACCTACTTGTTTTAAAACAGGTAAATTGTGTGTGACATGGATAGAGTGTGTGAATTGATGTCTGTATGCATCACAATATTATCATTTTCTTTAATCAACAACCTACCTTCCAGGGAGTATACTAGCATTCAATCAGAATTAGCACACTCCAGAGTGCAGTGTTGTGCGTATTTCAACTAGGTTTACCACCAAAGCTTTGTTAATCTTCATGATAAATATTAGAAATCATTTTAAAGTTTTATGCTAGCCCATTAATTATCAAAATACACTTTAATATACTAATGAACTGCTATTAATATTCTAGCGTTGTTCAGAGCATATGGAATTAGCTACCTTATTTTGGAGACATTTTAGTTACTTGCTAATGTCTGGCTTTTTATATAATACAAACAAGGATTTATTTCCTAGAGTTTTAAATCTGTTGACTCCTAGGCTTCTAGCTCCTTCATTTCATTGCTTAAATACTGCTTACACAATTAAATCATGTCTGAAATACAGTCTTTTTTATGAACACTCCTAAAAGAGAAGGAAACAACCAAACGTGGTTCATCAGAGTATTTAAATTGTTCAAATAGTTTTGCTAATTGTGGAAGTGTATCTGCTAAATAAATGTATTATATGCAGTCAAATTACATTGCTGATAAGATCTTCGTGAAATGACTATCTTATACCCAACTCTAATTTTGACTGACATTTTTTTCTTATGAGCTACTGGAAATAATGCGGAGACACATGTATGTTTCTGTACAACAGTTCAATATGATGTGGTGTAGAAAAAGAAGAAAAAGAGATGTCAGATTAGGAGATAAAATGTTGATTGTCACTGCATCTGCTGATGAAGTCAGGTGCATTTGCCAAAGCTCTTTCACAAAGGTGCTGAGGTGTCCCAGATAAAACAAATAAAATGTTCACAAGGTAAGGTGAGATAGAAAACCCTTTGCCATAAATAAAACATGTTCTGATAATGTTGGGCATCTGCTTTTCTTTCAAAGAACAAACAAACCAACAAAACAGAAGAAATTGCTCAAATGAAAATAGACCAGTGCATCTACGAATTATTTATACCATGCTTGTATCACTTCTTCCTCTCAATATTAATGTAAGTCAATGGCATTATATCTGGTGATATATTAATATTTTTGTCACTGTAAATCACTAAAGGGCATCTCCCAGACCATGCCAGACTCCTCAGATGTAGGAAGCTGGACATCAGAAGGACTTAACAAAACCTAAGTTGAATGAAAGAATGAGATAATGATCTCTCTGCCTCTCTCTGTGTCTCCATCTCTCTGTGTCTCTGACTCTCTGTCTCTGTCACACACACTCTCTCTCTCCATTTCTCAACCTCTCAAAGAGCAAATCTATTTTAAATAAAACACTGGGGTTTCCTAAAGCAGCACACAAAGAAGCCACAGTTCAGCCCTCCAGATGCCCATTTCAGCGCTGTGTGCACCAAGAGGCATGGATAGTCTTCCTTTACCATAGCAATCCTGGTCTCGGTCCTAAGGCTCCTTCAGCTTCACTCTTCACCATGTTACTGCCCAGCCAGCTCTAAGAATTCTTCATCTCTCTAGACTTATGCACTTCAGTTGTCCAGAAAAGAGAAATTACAAAGTTTTCATTACTTATACATTATGCAATATTTCATGAATTTGAACATTAGGACTTTGTTCTAAGCATGTCCTGGCATTGTGTGACACTCTAAGCTAGATATTTAATTTCTTAAGCTAGATATTCATATGTCACTGATTCATTCCTTACTTCAGTACCTCAGTCAATTTTGAGAGGTTTGATTTCTGTAAGCACATAACAAAAATGCTTAGGACTAGAGTGTATTTTATTCCATGAAGGCTGAAGAATAATCTCACTCTAATAACAGACCAGGACAGCCCCCTCCACATATGCACACTTTGTGTGGTCATAACTATGTTATGTGTTTTGATTCACCAATCAGAAAGTCAATGACTTCTGTTGTATTACATGACTGTGCCTGTGCTAACCTATAATAGTTAGCAATGAAAAAGTATTACAACTGCTAGCATGTGGTAGGAAATAAATAATTATTTGTGTCATAAATGAGTGAATCTGTTACAAATGGAAATTTAAACAAATTTGCAAACACAACACAAAGTCTAAAGCAATAGAGTTTTGATTTATAATTGTCTAATGTTTTTAGATAAATTCATTTATCTAATTTATAGTAGTTAAATATTTACTGTAATTGAATTATGATTTTATGTAATTAACTCATCTCCAAGCAAATCTACTGTTTCTTGGCTGCATTTCAAATAATTGTTTTCTTCAAGCACGGAACTAGTCTTTCATGATGACTTGACATAGTTTTCTCTGAATGATTTTGCTGAAACACAATGCTAGACACATGAAGAAAGACAGTATTGACTGTTGCATACAAAACTGATAGAAATAATATTTAAATTGTGGAATCATTTTATAATCGTGTTTGTAATAGAAGTGCAACATCTTGGCCTCCCTGAAACTTCTCTCTTCTCACAAAGGCAAATCCCAGTCCCATTTAAATATAACTGCCCCTTAACATTTGTTTAAATATTTGCTTCAAATAGACTCTTTACATAACATTGTTTTTTTCTTTAAATTTTGTAGTTACATTTATGTACAGAAAACGTGGCAATGTATATTTTAGTGGCGAGTTCTTTAGACTTTGGCTTTTCTAGCTTGGCAATGGGAGCCACAGACTTAGCACCCAGGACTTTACCTCCGAAGTCGCAAAGAATCTCATCATATCTGTCATTATCATTGGTCCTAATAGATTCCACCAGCTTAGCCAGAGAATCTTTCTTTTCCTAGTTAACCTGTGTGAGAGCAATGGTAATGCGCATCTTGTTCTGGATCAGGTTCCCCAGCCTGGTCTTTCCCTCGATGATGCATTAGGAGACCCCCATCTTTCGACACAGGGGAGGCAGGAAAACCACCTGCTCAATGGGGTCTATGTCATGGGCAATTACCACCAGCAGAGCCTTCTTCTCCACTTATTGACCCCTGCTCCAGGGACAGATGGTCGGACGTCTCCTTTGCCAGCAGCTTTTTTCTCTGCATGGGACAGGAGCCTTTGCTTCTTTGCCTGCTTTGTTTCTGCCCTATACTTGTTCATAAGCTTAAGCAGCTGAGTTACAGACAGTCCTGGGCCTTTTGTCTATGCAGCATTTGACAAAGCATGTGAGATCTCTTTTGGACTGGATATCCTGCCCAAATGCCCAAGTTTTGTGTCTTTTCTCAAAGGATCGACTGCTCTTTTGGCCTCCTATTTCTTCACAATTGCAGGGGCCGTGACCATCTTCTTCCCTTTGGCCTTCTTTCCTTTGAGCAAATCGTTTGGCTGGAGGAGAGAGCTCTTAGAATTTTTTTTAATGAATATTCTACTTCTTAGTGCATTTTATCAGCCACTTATAAATATAATTCATCTTTTTTTTTATTTCGCTGCAAGTATTCACCATCGCATTGATTTTCCTCACTCCCCACCGAAAATACTCTTTTACTGAAAAGCAAAACAGAACAAATAGACACGAGCTTCCACCCACTAAAACAGGTGTGCATGTGAACGCTCAATGATGCTTCTGCTTTCAGTTGGGAAATTTCACTGAAAAGCAGATTCTGAACTTTTGTGCTGGATCATCTCGTCTCTTCTTAATACTTCACCTTTCACTCTTCTTCTCTTTAACTTTAAAGGATAAAGGGAGGGTGGAAAGAAAGGGGGAGGGAGAGAAGTATGAAGAGGGCAGGTAAAGGAAATAGAGGATGAATGGAGGGAATTATTTAGAATCTACTATCATCTAAACTTTGTCATTTTTGAAGCAAGCTTCTGATTGACCCTTCGGTCATCTCCTCCCCCATCATAAATGGCAATGACACTCTATGGATAATCAGTCTGCAAACTATGATGTTACTCCTCTTTTCTCCTTAATCCTCATATAATCAGTCTAAAGTCTTGTTTTCCCTTAGATTCCAACTCGATACAGAATGAACATCTTAATTTAGGCCACCATTCTTTCTTGCTTTGATTAGTGAATTACTCCTACAACTTATTTTCCATTGCTTCTTGATTTTGTTTTATTTTGTTTTGTTTTGTTTTGTTTTGTTTTTCTCTATCTATCTGTGAGGGGAGTGCTTGAGAACAAACACTTGTTTTGCTTAAGGACAGAATCACTTTTATTCACAATTTCAATATTGAAACTTGAAATGATCTGTTGACGTTATTTAAATTACATGCCAAGATTTTCACTCTCTTCAGCTTTTACACAAATAAAATAAAATCAACCAGAGCCTAACAACATTTGCCCATCTTCTTTCCCTTCTACTTTCCTTTCCTTTTGTCTCTCTTCTTACCAGTTCTTTTGTCCCTGTTTACTATGTTCTTCCCTAAAACCTACCATCTATCACGTTCCTACATGTGAGTCTTCATAATTGCAGTCTCTTCTGTATGGATGGTTCATAGTCTGCTCTAGTTCCTAACTGTTCTCGGTGTTAGATTGTTCAATGAAACTTTCCTTGAAAGGTCTCTGTCTAATGCCACCTACCTCCCACACATCCATCCTTACTCTTTCTTTAATTATTTATTTAATATTAGTTATCTTGATCTAAATTTGTATCAAGTATATTTTTTCATTTGTTCCTGGTTCCTCTCTTCCAACTACGGATTATAAGGAAAACACCTTTAAGATTCTACACTGAACTAGTGAAAAGGTAGACAAAAACAGCATGTTCGCTTTGTATAATGATGGGATTTAATTGACAAAATAAACAAAGAAGATAGGGCTCCAACATCCAACAAATAAGATGAACATTTCAATAGATCACCTTAACTCTAACTATTAAAGTTAAACACATTCTATTTGAAGGTTTTATATTTAGAAATATTTTATTATAGTAAAATACACATTATTTTAAAGCACTCACTGTTAATTTTTATAGTTATAATCTGATTATCCCTTTTCATTTTTATTAGATATTTTCTTCATTTACATTGCAAATGTTATCCTGAAAGTCCCCTATAGCCTGCTCCCCAACCCATTGAAACCACTATTAAAAGTTTGTGTTTAAGTCTGTGATTTCAATTTAATGCAATTTAAAAGAATGCTAACTGAGGAAAAGGAGACTATATTATTATTATTGCCATGTACAAACGTCGTCATATACAGAACATTACGGTGGGAGGCCTTGTGAAAAGTCTTTTATCCATACTTTATAGATATGGGATAGAATGCAAAGCTTACATAAACCCAAACATGAGAATCTATGACACTGTACTCCTTCATCTCGTTCCGTAGGTGAAGATCATAGCTCTAGAGCCACGATAAGACACTCTGTGTACTATTCTTTCATGGGGACTTTTATAATTCTATTTTTCTCCAATAATATACTTATTCATCCAAATTATTTTCTAGAATGAATCTTTTATGTTCCATTTCTCAAAGAGAATGTAGTTCCAAAGACATGTTTTTGCCGTATTGGCTGAATTAAAAGCCAGAAAGTTAATTCAGAAGTGTCTCCTGTATGATAAATTGTTGGGAGCCGCGCCCACATTCGCCGTTACAAGATGGCGCTGACAGCTGTGTTCTAAGTGGTAAACAAATAATCTGCGCATGTGCCGAGGGTGGTTCTCCACTCCATGTGCTCTGCCTTCCCCGTGACGTCAACTCGGCCGATGGGCTGCAGCCAATCAGGGAGTGACACGTCCTAGGCGAAGGATAATTCTCCTTAATAGGGACGGGGTTTCGTTTTCTCTCTCTCTTGCTTCTTACATTCTTGCTCCTGAAGATGTAAGCAATAAAGTTTTGCCGCAGAAGATTCTGGTTTGCTGTGTTCTTCCTGGCCGGGCGTGAGAACGCGATTAACAATTGGTGCCGAATTCCGGGACGAGAAAAAACTCGGGACGAGAGTTTACCATCACCGGTGCAAGGAAGATCCCTCATTCCAGAACCAGAACTGCGGGTCGCGGTAATAAAGGTTCCCGTAAAGCAGACTGTTAAGAAGGATTCAACTGTATGAATTCAGAACTTTTCAGCTGGGGAACGAGAGTACCAGTGAGTACAGCTTTACGAGGTAAGTCTGGTCTTGAACTTTCTAAGGAAATTCAAGACAGTCTATCAGAAGTAAAGTGGAATATGTTTGGCCTTGAATTTTTTCTGGTGTTAGGAGCCCTTTTGTTCCTTTTCACATGTTATCAAGTGATTAAGATAGGGCTGAAAATTCTAGAGGAAATTCAGGACAAGCTATCAGAAGTAAAGTGGGGAGAGAGAGTAGGAACAAAGAGGAAATATGGTACACAAAATAAGTATACAGGCCTTTCCAAGGGTCTTGAACCCGAGGAAAAGTTAAGGTTAGGTAGGAATACCTGGAGAGAGATTAGAAGAAAAAGAGGAAAAAGGGAAAAGAAGAAAGATCAATTAGCGGAGGTCTCTAGGAAAAGGAGCCTGTGCTCATCGCTGGATGGGCTCGGGGAGCCAGCTCTTGATAGCTCTGAATCAGATGATGAATTCTCCTCTGAAGAAACAGACTGGGAGGAAGAAGCAGCTCATTATGAGAAAAAAGGGTACCAGCCAGGTAAAGTGCTAGCTAATCAGTTAAGGAAGCCAAAAGCGGCTGGCGAAGGCCAGTTTGCTGATTGGCCTCAGGGCAGTCGGCTTCAAGGTCCGCCCTATGCGGAGCCCCCGCCCTGCGTAGTGCGTCAGCCCTGCGCAGAGAGACAATGCGCAGAGAGGCAGTGCGCAGACTCATTCATTCCCAGAGAAGAACAAAGGAAAATACAACAGGCATTTCCAGTCTTTGAAGGAGCCGAGGGTGGGCGTGTCCACGCTCCGGTAGAATACTTACAGATTAAAGAACTTGCCGAGTCGGTCCGTAAATACGGAACCAATGCTAATTTTACCTTGGTGCAGTTAGACAGGCTCGCCGGCATGGCACTAACTCCTGCTGACTGGCAAACGGTTGTAAAAGCCGCTCTCCCTAGTATGGGCAAATATATGGAATGGAGAGCTCTTTGGCATGAAACTGCACAAGCGCAGGCCCGAGCAAACGCAGCTGCTTTGACTCCAGAGCAGAGAGATTGGACTTTTGACTTGTTAACGGGTCAGGGAGCTTATTCTGCTGATCAAACAAACTACCATTGGGGAGCTTATGCCCAGATTTCTTCCACGGCTATTAGGGCCTGGAAGGCGCTCTCCCGAGCAGGTGAAACCACTGGTCAATTAACAAAAGTTGTCCAGGGACCTCAGGAATCCTTCTCAGATTTTGTGGCCAGAATGACAGAGGCAGCAGAGCGTATTTTTGGAGATTCAGAGCAAGCCGCGCCTCTGGTAGAACAGCTAATCTATGAGCAAGCCACAAAGGAGTGCCGAGCGGCCATAGCCCCAAGAAAGAACAAAGGCTTACAAGACTGGCTCAGGGTCTGTCGAGAGCTTGGGGGACCTCTCACCAATGCAGGCTTAGCGGCCGCCATCCTTCAATCTCAGAACCGCTCCATGGGCAGAAATGATCAGAGGACATGTTTTAATTGCGGAAAGCCTGGGCATTTTAAGAAAGATTGCAGAGCTCCAGATAAACAGGGGGGGACTCTCACTCTTTGCTCTAAGTGTGGCAAGGGTTATCATAGAGCCGACCAGTGTCGCTCTGTGAGGGATATAAAGGGCAGAATTCTTCCCCCACCTGATAGTCAATCAGCTTATGTGCCAAAAAACGGGTCATCGGGCCCTCGGTCCCAGGGCCCTCAAAGATATGGGAACCGGTTTGTCAGGACCCAGGAAGCAGTCAGAGAGGCGACCCAGGAAGACCCACAAGGGTGGACCTGCGTGCCGCCTCCGACTTCCTATTAATGCCTCAAATGAGTATTCAGCCGGTGCCGGTGGAGCCTATACCATCCTTGCCCCTGGGAACCATGGGCCTTATTCTCGGCCGGGGTTCACTCACCTTACAGGGCTTAGTAGTCCACCCTGGAGTTATGGATTGTCAACATTCCCCTGAAATACAGGTCCTGTGCTCAAGCCCTAAAGGCGTTTTTTCTATTAGTAAAGGAGATAGGATAGCTCAGCTGCTGCTCCTCCCTGATAATACCAGGGAGAAATCTGCAGGACCTGAGATAAAGAAAATGGGCTCCTCAGGAAATGATTCTGCCTATTTGGTTGTTTCTTTAAATGATAGACCTAAGCTCTGCCTTAAGATTAATGGAAAAGAGTTTGAAGGCATCCTTGATACCGGAGCAGATAAAAGTATAATCTCTACACATTGGTGGCCCAAAGCATGGCCCACCACAGAGTCATCTCATTCATTACAGGGCCTAGGTTATCAATCATGTCCCACTATAAGCTCCATTGCCTTGACGTGGGAATCCTCTGAAGGACAGCAAGGGAAATTCATACCTTATGTGCTCCCACTCCCGGTTAACCTCTGGGGAAGGGATATTCTGCAGCATTTGGGCCTTATTTTGTCCAATGAAAACGCCCCATCGGGAGGGTATTCAACTAAAGCAAAAAATATCATGGCAAAGATGGGTTATAAAGAAGGAAAAGGGTTAGGACATCAAGAACAGGGAAGGATAGAGCCTATCTTACCTAATGGAAACCAAGACAGACAGGGTCTGGGTTTTCCATAGCGGCCATTGGGGCAGCACGGCCCATACCATGGAAAACGGGGAATCCAGTGTGGGTTCCTCAATGGCCCCTATCCTCTGAAAAACTGGAAGCTGTGATTCAACTGGTAGAGGAACAATTAAAACTAGGCCATATTGAGCCATCTACCTCACCTTGGAATACTCCAATTTTTGTAATTAAGAAAAAGTCAGGAAAGTGGAGACTGCTCCATGACCTCAGAGCCATTAATGAGCAAATGAACTTATTTGGCCCAGTACAGAGGGCTCTCCCTGTACTTTCCGCCTTACCACGTGGCTGGAATTTAATTATTGTAGATATTAAAGATTGTTTCTTTTCTATACCTTTGTGTCCAAGGGATAGGCCCAGATTTGCCTTTACCATCCCCTCTATTAATCACATGGAACCTGATAAGAGGTATCAATGGAAGGTCTTACCACAGGGAATGTCCAATAGTCCTACAATGTGCCAACTTTATGTGCAAGAAGCTCTTTTGCCAGTGAGGGAACAATTCCCCTCTTTAATTTTGCTCCTTTACATGGATGACATCCTCCTGTGCCATAAAGACCTTACCATGCTACAAAAGGCATATCCTTTTCTACTTAAAACTTTAAGTCAGTGGGGTTTACAGATAGCCACAGAAAAGGTCCAAATTTCTGATACAGGACAATTCTTGGGCTCTGTGGTGTCCCCAGATAAGATTGTGCCCCAAAAGGTAGAGATAAGAAGAGATCACCTCCATACCTTAAATGATTTTCAAAAGCTGTTGGGAGATATTAATTGGCTCAGACCTTTTTTAAAGATTCCTTCCGCTGAGTTAAGGCCTTTGTTTGGTATTTTAGAAGGAGATCCTCATATCTCCTCCCCTAGGACTCTTACTCTAGCTGCTAACCAGGCCTTACAAAAAGTGGAAAAAGCCTTACAGAATGCACAATTACAACGTATTGAGGATTCGCAGCCTTTCAGTTTGTGTGTCTTTAAGACAGCACAATTGCCAACTGCAGTTTTGTGGCAGAATGGGCCATTGTTGTGGATCCATCCAAACGTATCCCCAGCTAAAATAATAGATTGGTATCCTGATGCAATTGCACAGCTTGCCCTTAAAGGTCTAAAAGCAGCAATCACCCACTTTGGGCGAAGTCCATATCTTTTAATTGTACCTTATACCGCTGCACAGGTTCAAACCTTGGCAGCCACATCTAATGATTGGGCAGTTTTAGTTACCTCCTTTTCAGGAAAAATAGATAACCATTATCCAAAGCATCCAATCTTACAGTTTGCCCAAAATCAATCTGTTGTGTTTCCACAAATAACAGTAAGAAACCCACTTAAAAATGGGATTGTGGTATATACTGATGGATCAAAAACTGGCATAGGTGCCTATGTGGCTAATGGTAAAGTGGTATCCAAACAGTATAATGAAATTTCACCTCAAGTGGTAGAATGTTTAGTGGTTTTAGAAGTTTTAAAAACCTTTTTAGAACCCCTTAATATTGTGTCAGATTCCTGTTATGTGGTTAATGCAGTAAATCTTTTAGAAGTGGCTGGAGTGATTAAGCCTTCCAGTAGAGTTGCCAATATTTTTCAGCAGATACAATTAGTTTTGTTATCTAGAAGATCTCCTGTTTATATTACTCATGTTAGAGCCCATTCAGGCCTACCTGGCCCCATGGCTCTGGGAAATGATTTGGCAGATAAGGCCACTAAAGTGGTGGCTGCTGCCCTATCATCCCCGGTAGAGGCTGCAAGAAATTTTCATAACAATTTTCATGTGACGGCTGAAACATTACGCAGTCGTTTCTCCTTGACAAGAAAAGAAGCCCGTGACATTGTTACTCAATGTCAAAGCTGCTGTGAGTTCTTGCCAGTTCCTCATGTGGGAATTAACCCACGCGGTATTCGACCTCTACAGGTCTGGCAAATGGATGTTACACATGTTTCTTCCTTTGGAAAACTTCAATATCTCCATGTGTCCATTGACACATGTTCTGGCATCATGTTTGCTTCTCCGTTAACCGGAGAAAAAGCCTCACATGTGATTCAACATTGTCTTGAGGCATGGAGTGCTTGGGGGAAACCCAGACTCCTTAAGACTGATAATGGACCAGCTTATACGTCTCAAAAATTTCAGCAGTTCTGCCGTCAGATGGACGTAACCCACCTGACTGGACTTCCATACAACCCTCAAGGACAGGGTATTGTTGAGCGTGCGCATCGCACCCTCAAAACCTATCTTATAAAACAGAAGAGGGGAATTGAAGAGATTTTACCCCGAGCACCAAGAGTGTCTGTGTCTATGGCACTCTTTACACTCAATTTTTTAAATATTGATGCTCATGGCCATACTGCGGCTGAACGTCATTGTACAGAGCCAGATAGGCCCAATGAGATGGTTAAATGGAAAAATGTCCTTGATAATAAATGGTATGGCCCGGATCCTATTTTGATAAGATCCAGGGGAGCGGTCTGTGTTTTCCCACAGAATGAAGACAACCCATTTTGGATACCAGAAAGACTCACCCGAAAAATCCAGACTGACCAAGGGAATACTGATGTCCCTCGTCTTGGTGATGTCCAGGGCGTCAATAATAAAGAGAGAGCAGCGTTGGGGGATAATGTCGACATTTCCACTCCCAATGACGGTGATGTATAATGCTCAAGTATTCTCCTGCTTTTTTACCACTAACTAGGAACTGGGTTTGGCCTTAATTCAGACAGCCTTGGCTCTGTCTGGACAGGTCCAGACGACTGACACCATTAACACTTTGTCAGCCTCAGTGACTACAGTCATAGATAAACAGGCCTCAACTAATGTCTAGATACAGAGAGGTCTCATGCTGGTTAATCAACTCATAGATCTTGTCCAGAAACAACTAGATGTATTATGGCAAATAGCTCAGCTGAGATGTGAACAAAAGTTTCCGAGATTGTGTGTTACTTCCATTCAGTATGAGAAATTTACTAGGACAGCTAATTTGTCAAAAAGTCTTTTTCAGTATATGTTACAGAATTGGACGGCTGAATTTGAACAGATCCTTCGGGAATTGAGACTTCAGGTCAACTCCACGCGCTTGGACCTGTCCCTGACCAAAGGATTACCCAATTGGATCTCCTCAGCATTTTCTTTCTTTAAAGAATGGGTGGGATTGATATTATTTGGAGATACACTTTGCTGTGGATTAGTGTTGCTTCTTTGATTGGTCTGTAAGCTTAAGGCCCAAACTAGGAGAGACAAGGTGGTTATTGCCCAGGCGCTTGCAGGACTAGAACATGGAGCTTCCCCTGATATATCTATGCTTAAGCAATAGGTCGCTGGCCATTCAGCTCTTGCACCTCATTGCACGGGATAGAGTGAGTGTGCTTCAGCAGCCCGAGAGAGTTGCACGGCTAAGCACTGCAGTAGAAAGGCTCTGCGGCATATATGAGCCTATTCTAGGGAGACATGTCATCTTTCAAGAAGGTTGAGTGTCCAAGTGTCCTTCTCTCCAGGCAAAACGACACGGGAGCAGGTCAGGGTTGCTCTGGGTAAAAGCCTGTGAGCCTAAGAGCTAATCCTGTACATGGCTCCTTTACCTACACACTGGGGATTTGACCTCTATCTCCACTCTCATTAATATGGGTGGCCTATTTGCTCTTATTAAAAGGAAAGGGGGAGATGTTGGGAGCCGCGCCCACATTCGCCGTTACAAGATGGCGCTGACAGCTGTGTTCTAAGTGGTAAACAAATAATCTGCGCATGTGCCGAGGGTGGTTCTCCACTCCATGTGCTCTGCCTTCCCCGTGACGTCAACTCGGCCGATGGGCTGCAGCCAATCAGGGAGTGACACGTCCTAGGCGAAGGATAATTCTCCTTAATAGGGACGGGGTTTCGTTTTCTCTCTCTCTTGCTTCTTACACTCTTGCTCCTGAAGATGTAAGCAATAAAGTTTTGCCGCAGAAGATTCTGGTTTGCTGTGTTCTTCCTGGCCGGGCGTGAGAACGCGTTAATAACAATAAATGTCTACTCCTCTCTTTTGTACCCTTTCCTTTATACAGTTTCTTTCAAAGACATGTATGTAATTTCGGAGCATATAGTATTTTCTATATGTTCTTATTTACAATTCATTCAATATCTAGAAAACTATAAAATATAACAGGAATAGGCTCATGTCTGATTCTTGCATAAATATCTATTCTCTACATTTGAAAAAAATGCCCTTCCTATTTTCAAGAGGCCACAAGGTAGTGGTGATGCATGCCTTTAATCCACAAAGTCAGGAGACCTATATAGGCAGATGTCTGAGTTCAAAGTCAGCCTAGTCTACAGAGTGAGTTCCAAACCATACTTAGAGAAACTCTGTTTCAAAAAAACCAAAATAATAATAATAAAAAATAATCATAAACAAAGAAGATATGGCTCCAACATAAAACAAATAAAAATATTATTATTATAATCATCATTAGTATTATTATCTCCAGAGGCCACAGAAATGTGATCAATATTTAATATTTTCTATATCATTTATCATTTCAATTATGACTGCTACTTTAAAAATAATCATATCTACTTAGTAAAGTAAAACATTTGTACTTTCAAAGAATGTCAACAATATAACAAGTGCTATAAATAAACTGTAATTACAACGAGGAATTATTGCTACAAATCAAACATTTAAACCACATATATGTAAGTTAAAGGGTGCTTCAGGATGAGTGTTACCAATACATTAGTAAACAGACTTACAAATAGTTCTATACTCCGTATGATTTAGTTTGGTCATCTAGTAAGTCTGAATTGTTGGAAAGTATTTACTTCATTTCCTTATTTGTGTTTAATTATTTATGTTTCACATGTAGAAGGACAGAACTTAGCAAATGATGTCTGAATTCCTTTTGCCCACAGTTGCTAATAGAACAATGGTGTCTTGAGAGCATTCTGTTAGGTCAATATTAGTAAAGTGGAATGGATGTAAATGTTCAGCTCATTTTCCATGCACAGATTGAAAATCATGAGTAATGAATACTAAACTCACATTTCTTATTTATGCATTTCTTCATCTCATTTTGTGGATGTTCCCTTTGCAGTAGCCTCTGGGCACATTTACAGGATTTAATAAGAGGAGAGGCGATATCTGCAATCTTAATTGTAGAGCAGGGTGATAAACTCAGAGACAGAAAGCTTGTCTTGTAAATTTAATTTCCTCTAAGCTTGTTAGGAAGAATATTCTAGAGGATATAACAGCTCTCATTCCAAACCATTGTATTACAAGAACTTTTTCAATTTCCACTACAACTGGTAGAAGTATAGTTAAAGTCATATTGTCTATTTTAGAATATTTATGTACACATTTTTGTTTGACTCAAGATGACTGTGTGGTTTGCATATTCTAAAGACCTATCTCACCCATCACCATTAAATGGCTTTTAATATGTTGGACCTAGAAAATTCCCAATTGGCATTATTGTTTGAAGTCCAGAGGGCATAATGTGTAACACAATTGGCCTTTATTTAGGGGAATTGCCTTGTCCCCAAACTAAGCTTATGATACATGAATCAAATGTGAAGCATTGATTCACTTTCCTGTACCAGAATAAAGCATTATTATTTTGTTCTATCAAAATTATTATTGCTACCTACCTAAGAGAATTCCATACTATAATAATTATGAAACTAGTATCTACATACAATTTAAAACATGATAGTATAAGAATAATGATATTTATTACAAACATAAGTGAATCATATAATGATTGAAATCTGAAGTGGCAAACTGAGCAAAGTTTTTTACTCCAAATGATAAAGCTTGAAAGAATCACATTCCTATTATTGGAAAGTTACCTTAAACAGCTTAGCTATCATGGAAAAATTAGTTCTGCCTTGAGAGACTAGAGAAGACTACCAATATACAGAAATTAAAAATAAATGAGCACCTATAGACTTCCTACTAGATATTAGTTAATTGGGCTTGTATGTGACAATGAATATGCAGAGTTGAATATACAGATACCATAGTCTCCAACTGTATAGCACAGTAACATAATCACTGTTCATGATCCATATGTAATAGGATCATTACTCTGCTAAATTCTGTCGTGATTAATAATCCCCCAAACAAGAATGACAATAAAACAGGTGTTACTTGTTTGAAACCATTAAGTAATGAATAGTTCCCTAGGTAAGATTAAACAGAAGAAAAAAATAGATAAAACAGTCCAAGTTATTCAAGACAAAACTTCACTATCTATGAAAGCAAAGGTATTTATTCTTTTTTTTTTTTTTTTGACTTTTTTTTGTCAAGTTCTCTAGAAATTCAGGAGCTTATTTGGGGGTTATAAGCATGTACCCACATGCCCAGCTCCTTTTTTTCTACTAAAACTATTTTTAAAAAGGAGAGAGATTGAGATGGAATCCTGCTATAAAAATTTTAAAAATAACACAAAAATGCCATAAGAATGAACATAAAATAGACAAATCTCTAGTGATGGAATTATTATGAGCTTTCATCCTAATATTACCACAAACTTTGGTTACATACTATTGTCTGTATTCCTTTTTAAAATATAGTGCATTAGATAATTAACAACTTATTAGACAAAGATAATGGATTAAAATGGATTAATGCCACTTTGCTTTGACGATTAGGTAGCTCATAGCCCTCCACTAAGCTCTTACCAATCAGATCTCACTTACCCAGCTTCCAAATAAATCCACAGAAGGTCAGTTCTGATCATGTCATCAACCTGTCCAAAATCTTTCTACATTCTCCATTGGCTTTAGCATAAGAAAAGTACTGCCTGGCCACAATCGTATCTGTTTAGGGGTTTCTTTCTTTACTTATTTGTGAATAACTGCTTATAAATTGAATGTTTCATTTACTTTCCTCTGTATACATATAAACATAATATTCAGTGTGGCCATTGTGGTATGGCATGCCTTATGTACTTTATAATTAACGTCCATCTCAAACAATTCAATGAAGAACGAGGAGTTTGGGGAATAACACCCGGAAAAGCTTTTTGTAAGAACAATTGAACCAGGAACTCTGGTGCTCCAGTGTCAGTTTCCCTGTGTTTTCCCAGACTCTGAAAGTGGATAGAATCATCTTATTAGACACAGGATGATCCAGAATGTAGGATCTACGATGGCCATGTTGTCCGTGGCTCAGATATAGTTAAGATTCTCTTTGATTGTCCAGGACTAAACCTGAAGTGATACTTGATTTCTCTGCAAGCCAAGTTACTTTTATAGATCACTTTACTGCGGGTTGTGCCCTGGACTTCCCACTGCCCCAGACCCTACTTGTCCTTGGGGGTTGGAGATTAGGTGACACAGAGTCAAAAGGCTCAGACTTTGGCAGCAGGTAGCAATGAAGTAGCAAGCTCATTTCTTTTCTTTTCTTTATTTTTTTTTTTTTTTACAGGAGCCCATAGTTGAGAGACTTTAAATATTTTTTTTTTTTAAAAAGAGCTTCTAGGATTTTTTTCCATTTTTATTAGGTATTTAGCTCTTTTACATTTCCAATGCTATACCAAAAGTCCCCCATAGCCACCCACCCCCACTCCCCTACCCACCCAATCCCCCTTTTTGGCCTTGGCGTTCCCCTGTACTGGGGCATATAAAGTTTGCATGTCCAATGGGCCTCTCTTTCCAGTGATGGCCGACTAGGCCATCTTTTGATACATATGCAGCTAGAGGCAAGAGCTCCAGGGTACTGGTTAGTTCATATTGTTGTTCCACCTATAGGGTTGCAGATCCCTTTAGCTCCTTGGGTACTTTCTCTAGCTCCTCCATTGGGAGCCCTGTGATCCATCCATTAGCTGACTGTGAGCATCCACTTCTGTGTTTGCTAGGCCCCGGCATAGTCTCACAAGAGACAGCTACATCTGGGTCCTTTCGATAAAATCTTGCTAGTGTATGCAATGGTGTCAACATTTGGATGCTGATTATGGGGTGGATCCCTGGATATGGCAGTCTCTACATGGTCCATCCTTTTATCTCAGCTCCAAACTTTGTCTCTGTAACTCCTTCCAAGGGTGTTTTGTTCCCACATCTAAGGAGGGGCATAGTGTCCACACTTAATGGGGCTCAGAACTGAGCAAGCTCATTTCAAGCATCTCTTCCGAGCAGCAGTTTCTGATTTGATTGGCTGGCATTGTCTGCATCACCAATACTTAGTCTCTCAGGCAGGCTTCAATTAGGTCCTCATGCAGGAGTTTGTCTTCATAACTGCCTGGCCCCAGATGTTTAGCAGAGGTGGGCACCACTGTTCCTCCTACACTTGAGAGAGAGAGAGAGGGAGAGAGAGAGAGAGAGAGAGAGAGAGAGAGAGAGAGAGAGAGAGAGAGAGAGAGAGAGAGAGATTTTCTGTGAATCTTCAAGAAGCCAAAATATCATAGCTAACAGCTTTCTTAATTTAGACTCACAATGATTATGCCAATAAAATAAGCTGTAACACTTCATTGGGTGTGTTGGTTCCATGTGCCTGGATACTGTTTTCAGTTTCACCTCCCTTACCCCAAGGCTGAATATTATCCTTTTCAGTTTGATATCCTGAATGTTTCTGAACTTACAGGCATGGGGAGGACAAAGTAACCTTTGAGTTATTGACATGAAATATAAACGCCTTAGGGAAAAACAATGAATTTAAGAAGAGGGGTCACTAGTTAAGTAATCATTTGAATAAACATCTCACACAAGTAGTAAAGTCAACAAATATTTGATCAGGAACAAATAGATTGGATACATCTGAAACATGGATAGCACTGGAGAAGCACATTTAGAATTCTTAAAAGAATTTAACTCAAGGATACACCAAAATAGAAGGAAATCAACAACCAATAAGACAGAAAGATATTTAAATCTAATTTAAGACGTACAAAAGATAAACCTTCAATTAATGTTCCCTGAACAAATTTCTTTCAAGATGCAAAATAAGTATCTGTAGAAATAAAAATGGTTACTTCTGGGGACTTGTTCCTAAGCTTTCTGGCTAGGAGTAAATCTCCGGACTGTGGGAAGAGTGTTGAGTACACACTTCTATACTTTGCCTGGTGGTCTCTGTTTATCTAACAAGATGAGATGCCAGGAATTTTATTTGATTTTTTTAAAATGTAACATTTTAGTTCCTGTTTTTGCTTTGTTGTAAATTGGTATAAACCAATTGATTGGGTTAAATCATTCAATTTCTAGAATTAGAACTAATATGTTAAATGCTTTGAAAAATTTCTCTACATATTCCTTATAGATTTAATATAGGAATGATAAGCTTCAGTGATCAGACACTTCCAGAAAATAAACAGGTATGTTTCTTACATTTTTGTAAAGTCATATACTGCTGGGCAGTGGTGGTTCATGCTTTTAATCCCAGCACTTGGGAAACAGAAGCAGATGGATTTCTTAGTTCAAGGCCAGCCTACTCTACAGAGTGAGTTCCAGGATAACAAGGGCTATACAGAAAAACCCTGTCTCAAAAAAAAAAAGTCATATGTAACTTATTAAACAGTGTACAGTCTAATACATAATTTATTACATAACATATTTTGTATAATTTATCATATAGTATATAACTCATATCTAGTATTTATGTTTTGTATTGATCTTAGATTTTAACAATATTCTATTAAGAATTTAAGTAAAAGTTCTTTTCTGTTTGAATTATTGATATAGTGAGACATTTAGATTTTTTTATCTTTACAATGAAGGCACAGTGGGATGCCTTTACAGACATATGTATTGTCTGGCAATTTTTGAAAGGCAAATTCATTCTTCATTAAATAAATAAAGTATTGTTGTGTTAGGCTATACTTATAAACATTTTATTCAGGTGAAAATTTATATTTTATATTAATTTTGTATTAAAAATTTAAATCAGTAAATTATACTCAAGTGATGTAATATTTCATGTCCACTTGGGAGAACACTTACTTACTTTAGTTCTGAAATTATCAAATACCTCAAATGCCTGTATACTATGACTTACTTTACATTATACCATGGGATGAAATACTTATCTTAGTTATTCAAAACAATTAAGCTAGGTAATGTATTCGTAATCTATATATGTTCTCTGTGAGTGTAAAAAATATTATATAATATCTAAAAGTTAAAGTATATTAAATAATTTTAAACAAAATTTAAGAAAGCAAAGGGAAAGTAAAAAACTATCAATGCTAGTTTATGTTTTCATAAATGAATTAAATATTTATGTTTAAGAGCTGGGAGACAAAAATCAGTATATCAAAGCATGGGCTTTGGACTAACCTAAATAGGTTTCTCATTAACCTATTTTACTGGTGACTTTTCTTATGATAAAAGAAAACACAACAGAAAACAACTCAAGCAGAGGTACAGATTTCTTGCAGTTTAGATGCCATAGTACTTAATTTTAGAGAAGGTATGATTATTGAATTATGAAGTTATTGAAGTTATGAAGTTATTGAGCTCAATTATAAAGGTGGTATTTTGGCATATGTTGTGCATCACAAAGACCTCATTTTGCTAGATGAACTCTCTAAACTGAAGATTTTCCTATAACTAAATCAAGTGTGAAGCAAATGCCATAACATGAGAAACTGGGGAGATATTTATGGAGATATTAAGCCATACAACTACAGCATAAAAATAGCTCTATTGACAATTGTCTATATTTGTGTATTAAAGATAGTAGTTGCCTTGGCATAAAGAAATACTGGCACATGTTCTTTATTCTGAAGATCCATTGTAGCTTAGTATCACGTCCCTATATGACATTGTGTCTTTTCCTTCACCTTGTTTACAGAAGCACATAAAGTAGTCATTTGTTTATAAAATAGTCAAGTCCACATTTTACCTTGAGTTAAACTTCAGAGCATAGCAAAAGTTCTGTTATTACTGACATAACCCAAGATTTTTTTAAATGTCACCAATTGATTATGTGTTGTTTTGGGATATATTGGTTATGTTTCTGTTGTAATAAAATGCAATGTCCAAAGCGGCTTAAGGAAGAAAGGCTTTTGGCGATTTTTAACTTGTGGGCTGACTGAGTTTTTGTTTGTTTTGTTCATGTTTTGTGTTTGCAATCTTGTTGTTGATGTTTTAGTCTTGTTGTTGTTATTGCTTTCCTTTGCTTATGGTTCTGGAGATATCAGCCTGCCATGACAGGAAATGGCTGGCGTATCTGGAGAAATAAGAAAGCCCCGAGTCATCACATTTTCATTCCCATATAAAAAGTGTGAGAGGGAGTAGAGAGTGGGGTAGATCTGTAGGCCCTCAAAAGCAAATTCAGCTGACATACATCCTCCAACAACAATTTACCTCCAAAAGGTTGCACAACCCTCATAAATGCACCGTAATCTGCAAGACAAAGTTTTTATTGGATTTCATATTCAAATCACAAGAATTGGTGATAGCTTTTCTAAGCTATTAAATATAAAGGTTGTCAAACAATCAGAAGTTTTATTTTATATCATTGTGTAGCTTGGATGGTCTGAAACACATGACAGTTCACCTAAGCAAACCTCCTCTGTGCTAATCACTATGCCTAAAGAGAATTGCATATCTTGATTGTGGGGGAAAAACAGTTTCCCCTATATATACAGAACAGATCACATGCTTTGGATATAGAAAAAAAAAGATAAATTTGACATTTTATATAGTTGTATATAAGGCAGATTTCTTGAGGCTGGAATTATTTCCTGTCAAGGACTGAAAGAATTAAGTTAGAAGTCAGTGCTTTATCCTTGTTACTATACTGTGACTTCTTGAAGGCGTTATGCACATCTCACTCATTTTCTACTGAATATGCTCATAACACCTTGCAAATAAGAAGCATTAAATCTGTATTTTTGAAGAAGAAAGAAAAAGATAGTTGTCATATCTGAGATTTTTTCCAATTGCCTTGTTGCACTTGACAACTCATTATTAATTGGGGGATTTACATACTTTTATAAGATACAGAATTTCAGAAATCATCTCAGTTTTGGAAGACTCTATAGGCCTCTGAGTTTATATATATACTTCGAACAACGATATTACATAGACTGCTGCTTGCATGGAATAGCTCTATAGAGTTTGAAATTCAAAAGAACATGCACAAACCATTACAAACATTAACTTGTAGTGGCTGTGACTACATACCTAAGACCCACACAAGATGAGTCAGTCAAAATCCTGTCATGGCACAAGGAGGAGATTATGAGCTCTCACCATTATTTGAGGAGACATTGACAAAGAAAGGCCATGGAAGAAGACAGAATAAATTTTCTTTTTTTTTTTCCTTACTATTTTTTATTAGGTATTTTCCTCATTTACATTTCCAATGCTATCCCAAAAGTCCCACAAACTCTCCCCCCAACTCCCCTACTGACAGACTCCCACTTTTTGGTGCTGGCTTTCCCCTGTACTGGGGCATATAAAGTTTGCAAGTCCAATGGGCCTCTCTTTCCAGTGATGGGTGACTAGGCCATCTTTTGATACATATGCAGCTAGAGTCAAGAGCTCCAGGGTACTGGTTAGTTCATAATGCTTTTCCACCTATAGGGTTGCAGATCCCTTTAGCTCCTTGGTTACTTTCTCTAGCTCCTCCATTGCTGGCCCTGTGTTCCACCCAATAGCTGACTGTGAACATCGACTTCTGTGTTTGCCAGGCCCTGGCATAGCCTCACAAGAGACAGCTATATCAGGGTCCTTTCAGCAAAATCTTGCTGGTGTATGAATGGTGTCAGCATCTGGAGGCTAATTATGGGATGGATCCCCGGGTTTAGCAGTCTCTAGATGGTCCATCCTTTCTACTCAGCTCTGAACATTGTCTCTTAACTCCTTCCATGGGTGTTTTGTTCCCAATTCTAAGAAGGGGCAAAGTGTCCACACTTTAGTCTTCATTCTTCTTGAGTTTCATGTGTTTTGCAAATTGTATCTTGAATCTTGGGGATTCTAAGTTTCTGGGCTAATATCCACTTATCATCTGTATCCATTCCCATGTTGAGGGATATCTGGGTTCTTTCCAGCTTCTGGCTATCATAAATAAGGCTGCTATGAACATAGTGGAGCACATGTCCTTCTTACCAGTTGGAACATCTTCCGGATATATGCCCAGGAGATTATTGCCAGATCCTCTGGTAGTATTATGTCCAATTTTCTGAGGAACTGCCAGACTGATTTCCAGAGTGGATGTACAAGCTTGCAATCCCACAAACAATGGAGGAGTGTTTCTCTTTCTCCATATCCTCACCAGTATCTGCTGTCACCTGAGTTTTTGAACTTAGCCATTCTGACTGGTGTGAGGTGGAATCTCAGTGTTGTTTTGATTTGCATTTCCCTGATGATTAAGGATGCTGAACTGTTTTCAGGTGCTTATCAGCCATTCGGTATTCCTCATTGTTTGTTTAGCTCTGAGCCTCATTTTTTAATGAGGTTATTTGATTTTCTGGAGTTCACCTTCTTGAGTTCTTTATATATATTGAGTATTATTCCCCTATCTGATTTTGGATAGGTAAAGATCCTTTCCCAATCTGTTGGTGCACTTTTTGTCTTATTGACAGTGTCTTTTGCCTTACAGAAGCCTTGCAATTTTATGAAGTCCTATTTGTCTATTCTTAATCTTACAACACAAGCCATTGCTGTTCTATCCAGGAATTTTTACCCTGTGCCCATATCTGCTAGGGTTTTCCCTACTTTCTCTATAAGTTTCACTGCCTCTGTTTTGATGTAGAGTTCCCTGATCCACTTAGATTTGACCTTAGTACAAGGAGGTAGGAATGGATCAATTTACATTCTTCTACATGATAACCACCAGTTGTGCCAGCACCATTTGTTGAAAATGCTGTCTTTTTTTTCCACTGGATGGTTTTAGAACCCTTGTCAAAGATCAAGTGACCATAGGTGTGTGGGTTCATTTCTGGGTCTTCAATTCTATTCCATTTGTCTACTTGTCTGTACCTATACCAGTACCATGCAGTTTTTATCACAATAGCTCTATAGTTCAGCTTTAGGTCAGGCATGGTGATTGTCCAGAGGTTCTTTTATCCTTAAGAAGAGTTTTTGCTATTCTAGGTTTTTTGTTATTCCAGATGCATTTGCAGATTGCTCTTTTCAATTCATTGAAGAATTTAGTTGGAATTTTGATGGGGATTGCATTGAATCTGTAGATTGCTTTTGGCAAGATAGCCATTTTTACAATGTTGTTCCTGCCAATCCATGACAATGGGAGATCTTTCCATCTTCTGAGATCTTCTTTAATTTCTTTCTTCAGAGACTTGAAGTTCTTATCATACAGATCTTTCACTTCCTTAGTTAGAGTGACGCCAAGGTATTTTATATTATTTGTGACTGTTGAGAAAGTTGTTGTTTCCCTAATTTCTTTCTCAGCTTGTTTATCCTTTGTGTACAGACAGGCCATTGACTTGTTTGAGTTAATTTTATATCCAGCTACTTCATTGAAGCTGTTTATCAGCTTTAGGAGTTCTCTGGTGGAATTTTTAGGGTCACTTATATATACTATCATATCATCTGCAAAAAGTGATATTTTGAATTCTTCCTTTCCAATTTGTATCCCCTTGATCTCCTTTTGTTGTCGAATTGCTATGGCTAGGGCTAGGGCTTCAAGTACTATGTTGAATAGATAGGAAGGAAGTGGGCAGCCTTGTCTAGTACTTGATTTTAGTGGGATTGCTTCTAGCTTATCACAATTTACTTTGATATTGGCTACTGATATGGTCTTGATGGCTTTTATCATGTTTAGGTATGGGCCTTGAATTCCTGATCATTCCAAGACTTTTATCATGAATGGGTGTTGGATTTTGTTGAATGCTTTCTCCTCGTCTAAAGAGATGATCACATGGTTGTCGTCTTTGAGTTTGTTTATATAATGGAGTATGTTGATGGATTTCAGTATATTAAACCATCCCTGCTTCCCTGGAATAAAACCTATTTGGTCAGGATGGATGATTGTTTTAATGTGTTCTTGGATTCGGTTAGCATGAATTTTATTGATTATTTTTGCATAGATATTCATAAGGGAAATTGGTCTGAAGTTCTCTATCTTCGTTGGATCTTTCTGTGGTTTAGGTATCAGAGTAATACTGGCTTCATATAATGAGTTGGATAGAGTACCTTCTACTTCTATTTTGCAGAAAAGTTTGTGCAGAATTGGGATTAGATCTTCTTTGCAGGTCTGATAGAACTCTGCACTAAACCCATCTGGTCCTGGGCTTTTGTTGGTTGGGAGACTATTAATGACTGCTTCTATTTCTTTAGGGGATATGGGACTGTTTAGATCGTTAACTTGGTCCTGATTTAACTTTGGTACCTGGTATCTGTCTAGAATTTGTCCATTTCATTCAGGTTCTCCAGTTTTGTTGAGTATAGCCTTTTGTAGAAGGATCTGATGGTGTTTTGGATTTCTTCAGGATCTGTTGTTATGTCTCCATTTTCATATCTGATTTTCTTAATTAGGATGCTCTCCCTGTGCCGTTTGTAAATCTGGCTAAGGATTTATCTATCTTGTTGGTTTTCTCAAAGAACCATCTCCTCGTTTGGTTGATTCTTTGAAAAGTTCTTCTTGTTTCCACTTGATTGATTTCACCCCTGAGTGTGATTATTTCCTTCTGTCTACTCCTCTTGGGTGAATTTGCTTCCTTTTGTTCTAGAGCTTTTAGGTGTGTTGTCAAGCTGTTGGTGTGGACTCTCTCTAGTTTCTTCTTCAAGACACTCAGAGCTATGAGTTTTCCTCTTAGTAATGCTTTCATAGTGTCCCATATGTTTGGGTATGTTGTGGCTTCATTTTCATTAAACTCTAAAAAGTCTTTAATTTCTTTCTTTATTCCTTCCTTGACCAAGGTATCAGTGAGAAGAGTGTTGTTCATTTTCCCCGTGAATGTTGGCTTTCCATTATTTATGTTGTTATTGAAGATCAGTCTTACTTCATGGTGGTCTGATAGGATGCATGGGACAATTTCAATATTTTTGTATTTGTTGAGGCCTGTTTTATGACCAATTATATGGTCAATTTTGGAGAAGGTACCATGAGGTGCTAGAAGAAGGTATATCCTTTAGTTTTAGGATAAAATTGTCTATAGATATTTGTTAAATGCATTTGTTTCATAACTTCTGTCATTTTCACTGTGTCCCTGTTTAGTTTCTGATTCCATGATCTGTCCATTGATGAAAGTGGTATGTTGAAGTCTCCAACTATTATTGTGTGAGGTGCAATGTGTGCTTTGAGCTTTACTAAAGTTTCTCTAATGAATGTGGCTGCCCTTGCATTTGGAGCATAGATATTCAGAATTGAGAATTCCTCTTGGAAGATTTTACCTTTGATGAGTATGAAGTGCCCCTCCTTGTCTTTTTTGGGTTGGAAGTTCTATTTTATTCAATATTAGAATGGCTACTCCAGCTTGTTTCTTCAGACTGTTTGCTTGGAAAATTGTTTTCCAACCTTTCATGCTGAGTTAGTGTTTGTGTTTTTCCCTGAGATGGGTTTCCTGTAAGCAGCAAAATTTTGGGTCCTGTTTACATAGCCATTCTGTTTGTCTATGTCTTATTATTGGGGAGTTGAGTTCATTGATATTAAGAGATATTACAGAAAAGTAATTGTTGCTCCCTATTATTTTTGTTGTTAGAGTTGGCATTCTGTTCTTGTGGCTGTCTTCTTTTAGGTTTGTTGAAGGATTACTTAATTGCTTTTTCTAGGGCATAGTTTCTGTCCTTGTATTTTTTTTTCTGTTATTATCCTTTGAAGGGCTGTATTCATGGAAAGATATTGTGTGAATTTGGTTTTGTCATGGAAGACTTTGGTTTCTCCATCTATGGTAATTGAAAGTTTGGCTGGGTATAGTAGCCTGGGCTGGCATTTGTGTTCTCTTAGTGTCCGTATTACATCTGTCCAGGATCTTCTGGCTTTCATAGTCTCTGATGAAACATCTGGTGTAATACTAATAGGCCTTCCTTTATATCTTACTTGACCTATTTTCCTTACTGCTCCCCCCCCCTCTTTATTTAGTACATTTGTTGTTCTGATTATGTGTAGGGAGGAATTTCTTTTCTGGCCCAGTGTATTTGGAGTTCTGTAGGCTTCTTGTATGTTCACGGGTATCTTTCTTTAGGTTTGGGAAGTTTTCTTCAATAATCTTGTTGAAGATATTTGCTGGCCCTTTAAGTTGAAAATCTTCACTCTCATCTACTCCTACTATCCATAGGTTTGGTCTTCTCATTGTGTACTGGAATTCCTGGATGTTTTGACTTAGGATCCTTTTGTATTTTGCATTTTCTTTGATTGTTTTGCCCATGTTCTTTATGGAATCTTGTACACCTGAGATTCTCTCTTCCATCTCTTGTATTCTATTGCTGATTGCTCGCATCTATGGTTCCAGATTTCTTTCCTAGGGCTTCTATCTCCATCATTGTCTCATTTTGGGTTTTCTTTATTGTTTCTACTTCCCTTTTTAGGTATTTTATGGTTTTGTTCAATTCCATCATCTGTTTGGTTGTGTTTTTCTGTTGTTCTTTAAGGACTGCTACACGTTTGGTTGTGTTTTCCTGTTTTTCTTTAAAGATTTGTACCTCTTTAGCAGTATTCTCCTGTATTTCTTGAGGTGGTTTTTTAAAGTCCTTCTTGATGTCCTCTACCATCATCATGAGATATGATTTTACATCCAGTTCTAGATTTTCGGGTGTATTGGGGTATCTAAGAATGGCTGAGGTGGGAGTGCTGGGTTTTGATGATGATGAGTGGTCTTGGTTTCTGTTAGTAAAATTCTTATATTTGCCTTTAGCCATCTGGTAATCTCTGGAGTTAGTTGTTTTAGCAGTGTCTTGTTAGAACTTGTTCCTTTCATGATTCTGTTAGCCTCTATCAGCAGACATGGGAGATTAGCTCTTTCCTGAATTTCAGTGGTCAGAGTATTCTCTGCAGGCAAGCTCTCCACTTGCATTGAAGGTGCACTGATATCTGGCCTTCTGACCTACCTCCTGGCAGAAGATGAAGGCCTGAAACAGGGCCTATCCCAGAAGCCGTGCAGCTTCTGCCTTTTCCAGAATCTGTGCAGCACTCACACCTATACAGTCTAGTCTCTGAGAGATCCCGGACCAGGTGCTCTGGCAAAGCCCTTCTGGGGCAGACACCTCTCCTCTAGCAGAGAAGGCACTCAGATGTCTGGAGACTGAAAAGGTGTCTGCCCCAGAAGCCGTGCAGCCTCTGCCTGTCCCAGAAGCTGTCAGCTTCTGTAGTCCACACTCTCACCCAGGCAGACCAGTCTCTGCGGGATCCGGGAACCAAGCTGGCTCCCCCAGGTACTCTAGAAAAGCCCTCCCAGGTTGGGCAGACACCCCTCCTCTGGCAGGGAAGGTGCCCGGATGTCTGGAGTCTGAAACGGGGTCTGCCTCAGAAGCTGTGTGGCCTCTGCCTGTCCCAAAAGCTGTTAGCTTCTGCAATCCACACTCTCACCTGCACAGACCAGTCTCTGAGGGTATTTACAGACTCTTAAGTAGAGAACAGTGATAATTGTCTGCTATGAACAGGTATTGATGGATGTCTATCACTCTAGTTAGAGAGCATACAGATAGATGGTATATTAAAGTTTATAGGAAGCTCTTATGCTTTGTTTTTCGACTCCATGAGAAATTTGGGTTAATTCCCTGTCATGTGAGAATAGAAAAAAACTAAGAATAGGCTCATACAGTAATTTTGTTTAATTTATTTGTTTTGGATTGTATTAATTTGCAAAATAGTTTTGATTTTGAGTTTTGTAGTTATATTATTCTTCTCTGAGAGAGGTGAAGCTAAAGGTATTTCTGGTTATTGGCTCAAGGATATGTTATTTTGGGCGAAAGGTTATGTCTTTGCAATTTTAGGAAAGGTGATTAGTGTCTATAACCTTCCAGAGTTATAGGGATCAGATATGAGGAAGGGAGACCCCCTGAAAACTAGATTCCAGAGAAGCAAACAAAAAGAATTTCTTGATGATACTAAAATTTTGTTTTGAGAGGTGCATATTATATTAATGAGTCTCATTTTCAGACATGCTGAACTGACCTGCTTGGACTCCTGATCTCAGGGATTTTCAGCTGGATCCAGTCAGGACACAAACATCAGAGACTAAGACAATAGTTGGTGTGGCCTTCTTAAGGCCACCCAACCCCGACATTTTCCTCACTCCCTTCCCCCATCAAAAATATCTCAATGCCCATATTCACTAGATATAGTTATGAAGATTCTTCACCCCAGTTCTCTGGACTTGGTTGTCTGGAGATGGTTATTCCAATTGTCTTTCTGGGGAATTTAGAAAAGCTCCTAATCTGAACAGGGAGGAAATATCTAGAATTCATTGTGTAGCCATAATCTCATTTGGTAGAAATCTTTCTAATAGTTACTAAATTGAAGTCATAATATCTTACTTTGGTACAGAATTTATTTTGATACAAATTTAGGGTTGGCATTAGTATGAATTTCTTATTGATAGGAACTTGGGATTAATATTCTTACTCTAGTATAGGCATTATGCCTATACAACACATTAAAGAATACAAGACTTGGACCCAATCCTTTTATAAATGCCATTACAAACATATCTGAGATGTTTAAGCCTTTGAGTTAAGGGCCAGATAGCAAATTGATGACTCTGAGTTTATTGTTAGGGAGTTTTCAAGATATTTTCATTAGAAACAGCAGAGAGTAGTTAATGGACAATAGCCCAGATTACTTTACATAGATAGGTAGTTTTCAAAAATGTCAGAAATCCACAGAATATGACATTTAATGTTATGTACTCACTAGTTGTTAAGACATAATTGCCTCTAACAGCTCCCCATTTGTGGATTCAAAGAAACAGCTGAGCATTCTACCTCCAGATGATGTTGTACATTGTGGCTAAGTGGCCACTGGGCAGGAATTGCCTATTTCTGCTGCAGACCTATACTGTTCCTGAGAGGACACAAGTTACGGTTTAGGATAGCTTAGTTCTGCCAAGACAGAATAAGGTAGTCCTTAATAATTCCTGTTTTTCAAGGTCTGTCAGAATATCTTGTAGCAGAAGGCTAAAGACTATGCTCCAACTTCCTGTCATACTGGGGCTGTATAAGTAGGCTGCTATCTATACAATTTGTCTCAGTTTTGGAAGCTGTTAGGCTTTCTATATTTTCAGATAATGTTGGTTCTTCTCAGATTTCTGACAGTGTTGAAAGTCTAGTTATAGTCTAATAGCCAACCCAGCCTATTTAACATTGAGAAAGTATATTTGAGAAGATAGTTTTCAGATAGTATACAAGCTAAAACACGGACCCACTAGATATGGGTTTATAAGCCTTTTAAAAGTTAGGATAGATAACAAAGTGTTCTATTTAATTGACTAAAATGATGTACTGGGTGTTAGATGTATTTTATACTTTATAAATTATAGAACGATAATAGTTGTGCTCAATTTATATCTACAATAGAAGAGCTTTTATTTGGATAGAAAAGGGAAAGTGTTGACAGTAGCCCTGGTACTGTTTGTATTTGATGCTTCCCAAAGCAGGGTTGCCTGGGAAGAGGAGTGAATCACACACTCAGGTAACTTCCTGTGACCCTTTGTGAGTGCCCGACTCGCCAGCAGAACGACGCCACAATACGATCCTTCTGCACACATTTATTGGGAGAGCTTGATTGCAGAGGCGAAGAGACCCTAAGCCCAGAAATGGTGCTGCTTATATAGGCCTAGGAGTGACGTGTCCATACCTGATTGGTTATGCTACCAGTACCTCATTAATATGCGTCCGGCCAGGCAGTGACTTGGAAAAAACTCTTATGCTCATGTGCACATTGGTTGTTTACCCATAATCATGGGCAGTAGCCAGTGGTAGCCAGCGCCATCTTGTAATGGCGTTTGAGGCTTCCCACAACCCTTCCCCTAATGAATAACGATTTCAGGGGACCAATCACTGGGCAAAGAGTAGGCAGGACTTGAGTCATGGAGGGGAAGAGGAGAGGCAGAAAAAAGGAGTACCAGGAGAGTTTAGAGGAAAATGTAGCTAACATTTGAAGGCCTTGAATTAGATGGCGGATCCACCAGGATTTGCCACTGGAGAATTTAATTTAGAATGGATTATAAATTAGGATACTAGACGCTGTGCCCAGAGATTGAGTTATCTATTAATTATAACTTAGTTCACTAAGTTTGTGTGGCATTTTCTTTTATTCAACAGGGTTCCAGAGAGAAAGGTACAGGGACAAAGCATGGGTTTGAGAAAAGTGCACCCCAAAAGGCTGTGGGTATATTGAAGTAGGGGGCTGGCATGGTAATGACCTGCCATTGAAAATTTACCAAGCTCCATAGAGAGATTTCAGAGCTCCACATCAGCTAATCAGCCAAGATGAGGAGAACAAGGCCTACTGGTGCATTGATAGGATAGCATGGATTTTTAATATTTCATGCTACAAAGATTTTTTTAAAATAATTTCTGTCTATTGTTGGTTGAATCTCTGAATGTAGTTCTTGGGGAGAAAAATGATCATTTAAAATTATAATCACATCTTTGCTATGGATTATAATAATAAGAAGATATATCTATGCTTTCTACTTAGGGTTAAAGGAGGTTATGATCATGATTTTTGTCAGCACTCTGGATACTCATCTGGGAAGGATCTAGTGCTATAGTTAATCATATAAGTTGTAGATTTTTCAACATTGTTGTAGACAATTGATGTAATTGATGTCTGTTGTGGAGGTTTGAATGAGATCTCCATGTTCTGTTCTTGGCCATTTGAGTATTTCATTGATCCATAGTCAGGGACACAATTTGAAGAAACTTAGAGAGAATATACTTGAAGGAGGAAGTATGATACTTAACGGAGGTGGGCATTGAAGTTTCAAAGCTACATACCTTTCCCAAGTCTAAGTGAGTACCTGTAAATCTCACTTTTAATTTCTCAGATGAGGGGATACTATGAGAGCTCTACCCAAGCTTCATACATTGTCTGGGCTGAGACCTGTTCGTCTCTATCTATCTCTAGGCCTAGACATGGAAGCTTCTATTCTCCACATAATCTAATCTTCTACAAGCTCAAAACTTGGAGGCCTCAGCTTCCAGTCTCCATCTGTTTACATAGGCATGCAATGTTTCAGCCTTTGAGGGTTACTACTGAATAAACTCATCATTCAGAGCTGTTTTTGAGCACTGGCTGACTGGTTCATCTCCATTGTTCAGATTCAAACTCCTTTCCAAGCTGACTGATTCAAATTGGCTGCAGTTGGTCTCAACTGAATTGTTCTGCTTCCTATCAAACTAACCCTGGCAGTCTCCCATCTCTGCGAAACTGTTCTAGTAAAATTGCCTCTTTTGTACTTTCCAGTGCTCTCTTTCCTGTGCTGTTCTCCTGAGAGTTGGGCATATTCTATCTCTGACATTCAGTCATATGTTTCCCTGATTAATCATTTGTGTGTCCATTAATTAGACATCACTTTCAAACATGGCTGCTTTCTTCTAAAAACTAATATTTTCTTCATTGTTAGGGATTAAAGATGTGTATTAAGGGTGTGAGCCGGGCGTGGTGGCACATGCCTTTAATCCTAGCACTCAGGAGACAGAGGCAGTTGGATTTATGAGTTCAAGGCCATCCTGGTCTACAAAGTGAGTTCCAGGACAGCCAGGGCTATACAGAGAAACCCTGTCTTGAAAAACCAAAGGGGGGGGGGGGAAGGTGTGTTTGCATTCCAGACTGAGGGTCAAAGGTGTATCATTCTAGCCAAATAACATAGACCTAGAAGGCAAAGGCATGTGATTCCTTGTCAGAGAAGTCATGTTGCTGGAGGAAAAATGATATGAACTAACCAGTACCGACCAGAGCTGTGTCTCTAGTTGCATATGTAGCAGAGAATGTCCTAGTCAGCCATCAATGGGAGGAGAGGCCCTTGGTCTTGTGAAGATCATATGCCCCAGTACAGGGGAATGCCAGGGCCAGGAAGTTGGAGTGGGTGGGTTGGGGAGCAGGGCACGGGGAGGGTATTGGGGGCTTTGGAGATAGCATTTGAAATGTAAATGAAGAAAATATCTAACCAAAAAAGAAAAGAAAAAAAGAAAAAGTCTCTACAAATCACAGATTGTTGTACAGTTTCTAATGTTTGCCTGCTTAATGCTCCTTTGGACAAGGATCAATTTACATATTTAGCTGTAACAAAAGGAAAACTAAAACAAACAAGAACAGTAAAATTTATTTAAATTGATTTTATCTTGAATATTTATGTCAGGAGATTTCTGTAAGACTAAGAAGTGTCACTTGTGGTGTTTCTTATTTGGATCCAAAGAAAATTCTTTTATATAAAACAAAGTAAATAAAAAATGGTAGCCGGGCAGTGATGGCACATACCTTTAATCCCAGCACTTGGGAGGCAGAGGCAGGTGGATTTCTGAGGTCAAGGCCAGCCTGGTCTACAGAGTGAGTTCCAAGACAGCCAGGGCTACGTACATAAAACCTGCCTCGAAAAGCCAAGACCACAACCAAAAATAAAATAAAAAATAAAAATAAAAAAAAATCGTAGCTCCAACAAATTACTTTATTAAAATTATTTTAGAATGTTATCTCTTCCATATCAAAGGTCTTGATAACAATGTACATATGTACATGCACATATTATACACTAAGGTATTGTGTAAATTTCTTTTCTGGATGTCATGATAAAATATTCTGATAAAAGCAAATTGAGATTAAAGAACAGGAGCTCTAACTGGTAATTTGGGGAAGCAGTTCATCATGACAGGAAAGTCATGGTGGCAGAAAATTGAGCCAGCTTGTTACATTGCATCTACAGTCAAGAAAGAAGCAGAGATCAATTGACATCTGCAGTCAGCTTACTTTTATTTTATACAATCCAGAAATTCACCTCAGGGAAATGTCACTACCAACAGTTGGTGTTCCATTTCTGTGAATCTAATCAAGAAAATTTCTGACAGACATCCCTTGAAGCCCATCTTCAAGGTGTTTCTAAATGCTACCAAGGTGAAAATTAACACGAACCACCACACTGATGATAACATAACATAGGATTTAATTTAATTTAGGTATGTTTGGTGAAAAATCTGGTTTATGTTACAACTTTTTTTATTGATATTTTGCCAGAAAACAGAGCCTAACTGCACTGTTGCTAAACTTAGATATACCAAGATAGGCAATCTAGATATAAATTTTATGATTAATGTATTCTTGAACTCATATTTTCAGAGTTCATTCTCATAGATTTAAGGGCTATACTGAAGGTCTCATGTCACACAAGCATATTGTTTCTTCCTGCGATTGTGCTGTTCCTAACTAACCTTGGAAAAGAGGACACTACCCCAAAGAAGGAAATAAAGTAAAATAAGTACATTATTATACAAACCAGCTTTATGCCTAGCAACTGTCAATAAGTCTTGGAGGGCCATGGCCTGCTGGCTCAGTTCCAGGGGCAAAACCCTGTCATGCTGTCCCTGCTGCAGCTATGTAGGGCTCATCAGAGTAGGATGGTATTTGGGGGATGAATGCATTCTATTGGCTGATACTACAATGTTGGCGATGATGCTTATTTGCATGGGGAAGGATTCCAGAGGCTGGGTTACATGATTGACTGCCCATGACCACCAGTCTGAGAGTTGTTTGGTTTCCTACGCCAAAGCAAGGAGGACGTTACTCCCACTTCTTCCAGTCTCAGAAATGATATTTAAATCTCAAGTTTTGAGATTTCTGGGATTTGAACATGCTCTAAATCACTAGTTACATACTAGTTCCTTGAAGGTACGGTCCATGTGCCCCACCAAAGTCCATTTCCAGTGACACAGTTCTTTCAACAAGACAAAGTTTCTCTTCTCTCTAACTGTTATCTGTTTCACTCCTTGATGATTTAGCATTCAAATGTATGAGCCTATTGGGGGCATTTTTATTGAAATCAACACTATAATACTATACTATACTGTACTATAATAAATTAAAGAGATCACAATAATTTATTTTTCAATACATAGGATAAGGAGTCTTTGTTAGGGAGTTTATATTTTATATTTTCTTTGAATAACAACACCGCGTTTATGATACTCACACTCCTTAAGCCAGGATAAATTCATTTTGTTAAGTGCTTGGCAGCAGTCAATGAATAATGTGTGCAAACATTTATCATATCAGTTTTGTTCGAAATGTCTATAAACATCTGCTGTTTTCTTCACTTTGATTTGGTTGAAGTGCCGTGATCTTATCTGTAATCAGTCTATCTGCTTGAGGCTCTAGTCCCATTTGATAGAATTTACTCTTTACACTAGCTCCAGAAATTTCTCACTTTTCTCCTCTCCATTGTTAACAAAACTCCCTAGAAGTTCAGTGTTCCTGTATCATTGCAATATGCTAGCTTACACCAATTGTGTAAAGACTTCTCAGAGGCATTGGAATGAGCTAGATCACTCACTTCACGTCTATAAAAGAACATGAAAGTCCAGGCTAAACTGAGTGAAGCTTTGTATGACCTTATCTGGTGAAAAGACTAGCCAGGCAGTGGTGGTGCTTAATCCCAGTACTTGGGAAGCAGAGGCAGGCTTATTTCTGACGTCAAGACCAGCCTAGTCTATAGAGTGAGTTCCAGGACAGCCATGCCTTTACAGAGAAACCCTGTCTCAAAATAACAAGAAAGAAAGAAAGAAAGAAAGAAAGAAAGAAAGAAAGAAAGAAAGAAAGAAAGAAAGAAAGAAAGAAAGAGAGAGAGGGAGAGAGAGAAAGGAAGGAAGGAAGGAAGGAAGGAAGGAAGGAAGGAAGGAAGGAAGGAAGGAAGGAAGGAAGGAAGGAAGGATCAGGAAAAGCATGAGTTTATACACACGTTTTTAATGTGAATTGTGAAGAGCTTGTTGCTTTTATATTGTAAGCATTTTTTAAAGATGTAATTATAATATAATTTCTCACTTATTGCAGAAGGACATTAATGTCTGATTATTAGTATTAAGAGAAACTGCAGCATTTATTGTCATGTGACAAGAAAATTATATTTTATTATCATTAGTAATAATTTTCAAATTTAAAAGAAATTGATGTAGACAATATGTTAATAAAAAAGGAAAGGAAGCATTTAACAATGAATGAAACCAAAATCAAATTATCTATTCAAAACAGAAGATGTAAGTGCCATCAGCCAATTGTTGACACCTTAATTATAAAAGCTCACTGAACTTTGATGTTGCACTATGCTTAGATTCAGAGGCATCATTTGGTGTAACATCAAATAATTGTTTCCATTTTAACTATGTAAATTACTACATATATTTAGTTTTATTTTTTTAATTTTTCATAAAACTTGTGTTGAGTATTGCAGTACCACCTTTAGGCCTTTTTTTTCTTATGTGCCTTACTGGGTGAATCCACTCAAGTCAGTTATGTTTCTTTTTTTTTGTTTGTTTGTTTTTTTTTGTTTTGTTTTGTTTTTTTTTTTTTTTTTGAGACAGGGTTTCTCTGTGTAGCCCTGGCTGTCCTGGAACTCACTCTGTAGACCAGGCTGGCCTCGAACTCAGAAATCCGCCTGCCTCTGCCTCCCGAGTGCTGGGATTAAAGGCGTGCGCCACCACGCCCGGTGTCAGTTATGTTTCTAAACCCTTTTTGTCAAGAGACTTACCTGATTTTTGGACATACTTTGCATGTTTTTCAGAGTTATAAATTGTCTGACTTCGTTTCTTGGGTTTTTTCCTTCCTTCCTTTCTTCCCTTCCCTATCCTTTCCTTTCCTTTCCTTTCATTTCCTTCCTTCCTTCCTTCCTTCCTTCCTTCCTTCCTTCCTTCCTTCCTTCCTTCCTTCTTCCTTCCCCTTCCTTCCTTTCTTCCTTTCTTCCTTCCTTCCTTCCTTCCTTCCTTCCTTCCTTCCTTCCTTCCTTCCTTCCTTCCTTCCTTCCTTCCTTTCTCTCTCTCTCTCTCTCTCTCTCTCTCTCTCTCTCTTTCTTTCTTTCTTTGTTTCTCTATATCTATCTATCCATCCATTTATGTTTTTCAACACAAGTTTTCTCGGTATAATAGCCCTGGTTTTCCTGTAACTTGCTTTGCAGAACAGGCTGACTTTAAACTTGTGATCTGCCTAGCTCTGCCTCTAAAGTACTGTTTGATAGCTACCATGAAGTGTGTGTGTGTGTGTGTGTGTGTGTGTGTGTGTGTGTGTGTGTGTGTACCCATTTAATGATTTAAACCTGTTAAAAGCATATAGGTTGTACTGGTCCCTGTGACATCTATTTAACTAATCTGAATAATTCTCTCAGAGGGATAAAAAGTAAGTAATGAAGTAGGTCAGGGATTTCCTCACAAATAGTATTGCCACTCAATTGCTTCACTATAGAAAATAACAAGAATATGTTTTTATCTGATAGTAAAGCATTTGACATCTTCTGTATACTTTCAAGGCTGCAGGCCACAGTGAAATCAGTCGAATTAATCTCTTTAGGTTTAAGCTTATTTATCAAAAAGGAGGACAGCTAAAGTGATAGGTCAACCTTCTATTTTCAGTATGTCTTCCATTTTTGTACAAAGAGATGTGCCTTAATAATGTCTTTACAGACTACATGCTTCCTGGGCCTTGGAATTACAGTGCAAAGAATGCCATTGTACAAATGTTAAAAGTTATAATGTCCTTAATATTCATGTGAGTTTAAGAGCACCATATTTCGGATGCACATTGTGTGTATTTATCTATTATATACAAATGTATGTTTTCTTATATCAGTATTTTTATAATAGATATTAAATGTGAAAGCAAATTATTTCTTGAAAATTTAATTAAAAAAAACCTAGATAATATACTCAGACACTTGAGTAAATTTCTTAAGATGTTCAGTTCCAATTTTTTAAGTTTAAGCAAAAGGAACTGCTGACTAATTGTGAGAAATCATTTTTTTATTACAACCTAGTTATGACTGAACAAAGTTAGCAAGTTAGCAAGATTTATTCATATCAAACTATCATCAGTTCAGATTCTCTCAAGGCTGAAAAATTCACCTTCCTTTATCTCCAGTTCTTGTAGATTATCTGTGCCATTATGCATGCATATACTGACATGCTGATTAACCACTTAGGCATATTCCACTTATGAAAACAACTAATAAAACCTAATGTTTGCTTTGAAAACTGAGGGAAAGAAAGTAGACATTCACTATGAAAAATCCTTGTTAGTTATTTTAGTTCTAAATATTTTTGAACAGTGGAGAAGTGAATAACCTATCTGACTGAAATGGTTCATGAGAAAATGAGAGGGGGAAGGGGAGGGAGAGGGGGAGAGTGAGAGGGGGAGAAGGGGAGGAGAGGGAGAGGGAGGGGTGGGAGAGGGAGAAGGAGAGGGGGAGAGAGGGAGAAGAGGGAGGGGGAGGGGGAGGGGGAGAGGGAGGAGCTGTAGTTATATAGTGTCTCTTCAGGCTTCACAGCCTGTAGCACTATGTTGGGTGACTGGATAACCTTAGAAAGTGGATTGTAAAAAAAATGGAAGTTAGCCTTTGAATTTCACATAATACTGCCTCCATCCAGACTCTGTCTTCTCCTGTTAGTCATTGACATGAGCAGTTTCCACTATATCATCCTCTAGCAATATACTGATCTCTTCTGCTACTCCAGATCACTTCTCGTTCATACTGTACTGAAACTTCTATAACTATGAGTCAAAGCAAATCGTTTGTCACCTTAGTTGTTCTGTGATCAAGTGCTCTGGTCACAGTGATACAGAGATCAATAATATAGAAAACTGTTGTTTGCGATGTGGATCTTTCCTTTGATTATAACTTATCTTTGAGTTCCTAGGGATTATCCCAGCTATAAGAGATTATTATCAAGTTCCAGTTTATGAGATGGAACTCGCCTGACACTTTCTGGTGACCAAGACCTAAAAATAAGCAGGGCAGAGTCCTTGAGTAAAACTAAATACGACTGCTCTGTTAAAGAAAAATAAATGACTTCTAATGACATTATTTTATACTCATAGACCAGTTTTTGCTCAGAGAAGATTTCTTCTGCAGTATATGGGAACAAGAACCCCACAGATAGACAATGTGTAAAGAGTGAGGGATCTTGGAAGACTCAGACCTAAATGAGATGTCTTTTTCAAATCATTTCCCCTCGGTGCTCAGGAAATACTATGGAACCGGAGGCAGAAGGTTTGTAAGCACAAGAAGGAATATAGGACACCAAAGGAACAGAGTTTTGTAAACACAGTGGTACTGATGAACATGCTGATTCTTAGAGACTATGACTACAAGCACTGCATGAGTCTGGGACATACAGGATCCCACCTCTGAGAAGGGATATAGATGCAAGCCTTCATCTCTACCCCTGAAGCTATATACAACTGAGAACAAATCTCAAATGAAAAGTTCAATTTTCTCTAATGGCATTTCACTTTTCTCTTAAGGGCAGGCCCCTGCCCAGCAGTAGATAGCCCACGCACAATGAACTCAATGGCACTTTTGGAGTTTCTTTTTTTCAGAATGCTTTGTCAGGGCTTTTTTTCTTACAGTTATTTCTGTATATAGTACAGTATCTGTTTTGTGTTTTTATGGGATTTCTATGTGTGCAAATGTGTATGTATCTGAACCTTCTATTATTTTACATTTCTTTGGCTAAATTTCCTCTTCTAATTTTTTTATCATCCTATTCTGGTTTGTTTTTGATTTATCATATTTATTTTATTATTTTCTGATGTGTTTTTTTTTTCTGAAGAAATGGAGAAAGGAACAATATGTGGGGGTGATTCTTAGAGGAGCTGGTGGAAGAAGGTCTACATTCAGAATATATTGAATAAAAATTGATTTTTAATAAAAGAATGATAAAATTGAAAAATAACTCATTAGAATGAGAGACAAATTATTTAAGAACTCAGAAAATTAATTCCAATATAAATGCAGACAGTAAAAGCTACCCCAAGATACTTAAGGTGGAAATAAGGATTCTATTAGGAACTAGACAACAAACAATTTATGTCATATCTAGCAAATGCATTTATTTTACTTGTGTCCTAAGTATACTAATTAAACTGAATGGAAAAGTAATCCAGTTGGGCTGGAAAGATGCCTCACAAGTTCAGAGTACTTACAGGTTTTAGGGAAGACACCAGTTAATTTTCCATGAACAACATGGACTTTTGGACATCTAGTAACTATTTCCAAAATATTTTATACCCTCTTATGACTTCTATGCTACACTTACCCCCCACACACACACACACAGAGCAAAAATCTCAAACACCACATGTGGAAAATAATAAACTGAAAATGGGTAACTCACTTAATTTCAAGTGAAAATTTCAAAACATAGCTTTATAATTTGGGCATGGTTATTGCTAGACACTTCTACCTATGTGGATAGGTAAAATTAGGAATAGAAAATGAAACAAATTATGTAGAAAAACATAGATTTTTGACTAAAATATAATAGACAAAAGGTGTCACAATTATTAAAGATCCTGATGTCAATAAGAAGATAAGTGTCCAATCATGCGGAGAGGCAACTTGTAGAATCCACCTCTAGTAGAAAGACAGGGCATAAAGTGGAGGGACAGGTTGCCATCCTACATTCAAAACTCTGACAGGATTATTATTTATTATTCTGTCCTTTAGACATAATTATCCCTGTTGAAAAGAACTTCAGGGACAAAAATGGGTAAGAGTCTAAGGGAAAGGAGGTCCTGTGACTGGCCCAAATTGGGACCTAACTCAAAGGGAGGCTCCAAGACCAGACACTATTACTGATGCTATGATGTACTTACAGACAGGAGCCTAGCATGTCTGCCCTCTTGGAGGCCCTATAAGCAGGTGATTGAGACAAAAGCATATACTTACACCAAAGCAATGGTTTGAAGTGGAGTAATCATGTAGTTGAATCAGAGAAAGGCTGGAAGAAGTTGAGGAGAGCAGCATTGGATGACCAACAGTCTCAAAAAACCTGGATCCCCAATATGTCTCAGGCACTTGGGCAACAACCAGGCAGCATACATTAGCTGATCTGAGGCCCCTGATACATATACAGCAGAAGATTACTGGTCTAGCCTCAGTGAAAGAAAATGCACCTAACCCTCCAAAGACTTGAGGCTCCAGGTTATAGGGAGGCCTGGCATAGTGTGGCAGATTGGAGACAGCCTCAGGGAGATGGTGCAGAGAATGGGATGAGGAAATGTCAGAGGGTGAACCAGGAAAGTAATAACTCTGGACTGTAAAAAAAAGATTAAATGTAATAATAATAATAATAAGAAGAAGAAGATGAAGAATTGTAAGACTTTTCATAGAAGCATCAGGAACTTGCTTTGGTGGAATTTCAGATATTTGTTAGACTCCATCAGTCAAAGTGCCCAGGATCTCAACTCTAAAAATGTTTTCAAAGGAAATCCTTCAAAAGGAGGCAACTCCAAAGGTTCCCTGTGCAAACTGTGCTATTTCTGTATTTTCCCAAGGTCACCTACCCACACTATTTAGAAATCACTGCCTCAGGAGTCTGAAATCATTAGATTACTGTGCACAGTTCAACAGAAACTGGAATTGACAATGTGGTGGTGCTTTTTGTAGGTACTTTTCATGAAGAAGTCATTGGGTTATGAATTATTGCATGTGAGGTCATCAAGTGAACTGTGCATCAGGGTACAACAAACAGTCTGTAGGAAACATCAAAAGTACCTAATTTATTCAAATATCAGAATCATTTTGTAGTGAATAGATGAAAAATGTTAAAATGAATATTTCCTGGCATTTAAGTTATATAAGCAACCATTAATCTGCATGTTTGTTAGGAAATATGCATACTACTAATAATTCATATTTATCCACACAAAGTTATCAATGATTAATGCCATAGTATCTGGTTCATTGGCAGAAAACAGTTTGAGAGATATGGGCCTTGTCTTTTTAATATGGATTTCAATGCCTTATATGAGAGCAAATAGCTATGTAGAACAGACATAAGAAAATATGCAGCGAAGTATTATACCAGTGGATTTTTAAAGCAATATCATAAGTAAAAGTCAACCTCTATTTAATAGTAGAATTGTGATTTATCCTTCCTCAATCTGTTTCCCCATCTTGTCATACACACTGACAAGCAAACTCTGGGGTTCTATAAGCTATTATTTTAGACATCAGGTTTAAGGGAAAACCATTTCCAGAAAGCTTCAAGTGCTCAGAGTAATTAGGAGAGGGTCAAAGGACAAGTATAATTGCACTTTGTGTCCATTAAGCTCTGTCAACCTACTCAAATCATGTCAGAGGACCAAGGTCAATATTAGTTCAGTAGTATGTATATCAGGTTTATTCAGGAGACAGAGCACACATCAGTTGGTCAAAGGTAACTTAATAGAGAGACCTTGTAATATGCGAATTACATTGTTCATTTAATAAAAAATACCACTGTTACAGCCATGAAATAACGGTGTTTCAAATAATGAAAGAGATATAAGGTTCTATCATGAACTACATTGTATCCTTTCCAAATTGGATAGTTTTATAATAGTAGATAAGGGTACCTATAATAGACCAATTGTGTCTTCCCTGAATTAGAGGTCAAAGCCCTAAGCTCTAATGTTGAATGCATTTGGAAATAGAGCCCTTAAGGAGATAATTAAGGACAAATGAGGTCATAACGTAGGGGTGAAATCCAATAGATGTAGAGTCCATTAAAGAGAAGAAAAAGAGGGTTTTCGGGGGAGGAGATGTGTGAAGAACAAGGAAGGCAGTTGTCTTCATACTGGAAGGAAACACCTCAAATAAAACACCAAGAATACACTAATAGCCTCTGAAAAATGTGAATAAACTTAGTTTAAACTACTTAGCCTATGACACTCCATAGTGTGTTTGGGTGGTAGAATGGTTTATAGATTCTTAATGCAGAGGGCCTGCTCAAATATTTGATAAGTAGATCCTAGTGCCCGTAACAGTAATATATGATGGCTTAACCTTTTGAAAAAGTTATTTATTTATCTTTTTATACTCCATATTTTATTCCATCCCCAGCCCCATCCACCCTCCTACTGCTCCAAATCCCATACCTCCTCTCCACTCCCCAGCCCCCATCACCTCATAGATGTCCCCACTTCCACTCTGCCAGAACTCTAAACTCCCCGGGGCCTCCAGTCTCTTGAGGGTTAGGTGCATCATCTCTGAATGAACACAGACCTGGCAGTCGTTTGTGGTATGTGTGTCGGTGGCCTCGTATAAGCTGGTATATGCTGCCTGTTTGGTGGTCCAGTGTTTGAGAGATCTCAGGGGTCCATATTAACTGAGATTGCTAATCCTCTTACAGGGTCGCCCTCCTCCTCAGCTTCTTTCAGTCTTTCCCTAACAACAGGAGTAAGCTGCCTGTGTCCATTGTTTGGGTACAAATATCTGCCTCTGACTCTTTCAGCTGTATGTTGGGTCTTGCGGAGTACGGTCATACTACATCCCTTTTTGTGAGTGCTCCATAGTCTCAGTAACAGTGACAGATCTTGGGACCTCCCCTTGAGCTGGATCTCTCTTTGGGCCCCTCTCTGGACCTTCTTTTCCTCAAGCTTCTCTCCATTTCCATCCCTGTAATTCTTTTAGACAGGAACAATTATGGGTCAGAGTTATGACTGTGAGATGACCCCTCCCACACTTGATGCCCTGTCTTCCTGCTGAAGGTGGGCTCTATAAGTTCCCTCTCCGTACTGTTGGGAATTTCATCTAAGGTCTCTTCATTTGAGTCTTTAGAGTTACTCACCTTCCAGGTCTCTGGTGTATTCTGGAGGGTCCCCCCAACCTCCTATTTCCAGAGTTTGCCTGTTTCCATTCTTTCTGCTGGCCTTTAGAGCTTCAGTTCTTTTCTCTCACCCAATACCAGATCAGGTTCCGCACCACCACCCCCAACTCCCCATCCCCCACTCCTGCTGTCCTCTTTCCCTCCCAGATCCCTCCCTCCTTTCTCACTTGTGCTTTCTTCTCCCTCCCAAGTGAGGCGTTCTCACTTGGGCACTTCACACTTCAGCTTGTTGACCTTTCTGAGTTCTGTGGACTGTACATTGGATATTCTGTAACTCAGACTCAAAAGGACATTCATGGTATGTACTCACTTAATGGCTTAGCTTTTTTAATAACAAAGAAATCAACATATAAGATGATTATTCATCATTGTTAACTTCATTGGAATTTAAAAATCACTTGGGGGACCCAACTCTGGATTACTTTCAGAGTTTCAAGAGGAGTTTAAAAGAAAAAGAAAAACCTATAAACTGTCATTGACTGGGTAACTGTGGTTTAAATCAATGAGTCCATGACTATTTTATTCTTTTTTCTGAGAGTCAAGCTTTCTCTATTGTATCTTCATTTTTATTTAGATTCTTTGGTTCTGTTGAGTGTAACACAGGTATCCTGTATTTTATGACTAATATCCACTTACAAGAGAGATGGAGGGAGAGAACTGGGTAGGAGAGGGGATGGGGAAAGAAATGTGTGGTTTCAGATACAGGTGTGGAGGTGTAGGAGAGATGGCCAAATGGCCATGAGAATGAATGGAAATCTGCGACTGACTTGGGTGGGGCCATGGAGGGTATCTCCAGGACAGGACAATGACCTGGGATAAGGGAGGTGCCCAAGAATCAATTGTAGTGACTTTATGACTTTAGCTATAACTCACAGTATAGGGAACATGGAACCAGAAGAGACCGCATCCCTTAGCCAGGCAGGAACCCCAGTGGAGTGATAGGGACACAAACCTACCCACAAAACCTTTCAACCCAAAATTTATTCTCTCCATGAGAAATGCAGGGACAGGGAATAGAACAGCCACTGAGAGAATAGCCAACCAATACTAGCCCAACTTGAGACCTATCCCATTGGCAAGCACCAATCCCTGATACTATTATTTATACTCTGTTATGCTTGTATAGAGGAGTCTAGCATGGCTGTCTTCTTAGAGGTCCAACCCAACATCTGACTCAGACAGATGCAGATATCCACAGCCAAAGAGTAGACAGAGCTTGGGGACTGTTATGAAAGAGTAGGAAGAAGAACTGAGCGCCCTTGAATGGGTTAAGAACGCTACAGGAAGACCAATGGAGTCAACTAACCTGGACCCTTGGGGCTCTCTGAGACTGAACTGCCAACCAAAGAGCATACAGTGGCTGGACCTAGGCCTCCTTGCACATATATAGCAGATGTTCAACTTGATCTTCATGTGGGTTCCGAACAACTACAATAGGGCTATCCCAAAAGCTGTTGCCTGTATGTGGGATATATTGTTTTAACTGGACTGCCTTGTTTGGCATCAGTGGGAAAGGGTGAGTGAATTGATGTGGCAGGGTGTGGGGATACCCAGGCAGCCCCACCATGTCAAGGAAAGGAGAGGGAGTATAGAGGTAGGATTGTGGGAGAGGGTGACAAGATGTGGGGTAGTGAGTGTGATGTACAGTGAATAAAGAAATAAAGGAACAGCCGGGCAGTGGTGGCACATGCCTTTAATCCCAGCACCTGGGAGGCAGAAGCAGGCAGATTTCTGAGTTTGAGGCCAGCCTAGTCTACAGAGTGATTTCCAGGACAGCCAGAGCTACAAAAAGAAACCCTGTCTCTAAAAAACCAAAACAAAAGAAAACAAAACAATGATATAAAGGAACAAACAAACAAATGAACCTATGGAGAAAGTTTTCAATTCAAACCATAACATATAACAACCTATACGCAGTAGTCTTCATTTATCTGTATTTTCTGGCTTTCCTGTCTATTGATTGACCAGGCATCTCAAGGAGCAACTACCATGAATTCCACTCCATGTGGGGAAGAAACTGTGGCAAAGATTTGGCTATCCTAAAACTAAGTAAAATCTCTCTTAGCTACTTTGGCAGATAATGTTTATATCCAGGCAAGGCATTTTGTCAATAATACATTTAACTTAAATAACAGGACCAAGTGAGAATATTTCTAGGAAGATTTCAGAACCCTAGCTACTCTTTGAGTGTGAAATCTATAGATTAATTATCTGTGAGATTATCAATCACTTTCCTCTCAGAAGTCTTATGAGGAAGTCAAAGTTTCTCCAGCATGAAGAAGCCTACATTTTTACTAGAATATCAAATATGGTTTTTAACTTTATCTTTATTAAAAATGTGCAGTCATCAGCATATGTAGCCCATTCCTATAATCTAAAATATTGTAGGAATGTATCCTTCTGTATGTCCAAGTGCACAAAGCAAATGATTCAGGAATATAAATCGTGATGTTTAATGCAGTGAATACCAAAAGTTTGAATATTTTAGAGAAATTAATTTGTGTAAACAAGTATTATTAAATGTTATATAAATGTGCTTTCAAATATCCAAACAATAATTCCTTATCTTATACCTGCTAACTTACTCTTTAGTTTTTCTGACTCAACATTCTTCTTCTCTTTCTATTCCACTGAAAAGCACAAGTAACTTTGACTGTATTTTCGATATGAAGCCTTTGGCATTGTTTTGTTGTGCTGACTTACTTTCTATACATATCTAGTTCTTTTCATAAAGTAAGTCATCACAAAGGTTTTCACAACATGACAATCTATACTTAAAAGAAAGAGTGATACTATACAGTGACACTCTGGATCCAATGCACAGAGACCTGGATGACATCCCATATCTATCCTACCTAGACATACCTCTATGTAAATGTTAAAGTGGGTATGAAATGCAACACAATAACTGGGAAGAGAAGTCTAGACTGTTTATTTTACCAAGCCAGTGTGTCCACCGTTGTTCAGTGTAGGACTGAACCACTCAGAGTAATGAACCAATGATACTCCCAATGAGGACAATAGCTTCATTGGGATATATAGGGATGTCAAATATGCAGAAAAATAGAAAGTAAAGGGAGTGTTAGTGAGACTTCCATTTTCATATTCTTTGTTGTTGTTGTCTTGAATATGTGTAAAGTATTTCAGATTATATTTAAATAAATAAGTAAATGAGCTAGGATTTAAGGTAGCTAAAAGTAAGATAACACATTGAAAAAGTACATGTGAGACCTGATGAAGGGGAAGTAACAGAAGTGAATATAAAAATCCAAACTGCAGAAACTAAAAATAGAAGAAGTCAAAACAGCAGGGAAACAAGTGGCCTCAAGTTAACATATAGTAAAGTAAAATAAGAAGAAATTAAAGATTACAGACATTAGAAGAAGATGAGAAAAACAAAATTTTCAGTTCTATGATAAAAACCTATCAGATTGGTAGACTGGGTAAAAATTAAGTGTCCCTTTAAAGAGAGATTCTACCAAATTAAAAATGAAACATGCTGTATATGGGATAGATCCCCAGGTGTGGCAGTCTCTGGATGGCCTTTTCTTCAGTCTCTACTCCACACTTTGTCTCCATATTTCCTCCTGTGAGTATTTTGTTCATGTTTCTTTTTTCTTTTTTTTTTAATTAGGTATTTTCCTCATTTACATATCCAATGCTATCCCAAAAGTCCCCCATAACCTCACCCCAACTCCCATACCCACCCACTCCCACTTTTTGGCCCTGGCGTTCCCCTGTAGTGGGGCATATAAAGTTTGCGTGTTCAATGGGCCTCTCTTTCCAGTGATGGTCTACTAGGCCATCTTTTGATTACATATGCAGCTAGAGTCAAGAGCTCCAGGGGTGGGGATACTGGTTAGTTCATAATGTTGTTCCACATATAGGGTTGCAGATCCCTTTAGCTTCTTGGGTATTTTCTCTAGCTCCTCCATTGGGGGCTCCGTGATCCATCCAATACCTGACTGTGAGCATCCACTTATGTGTTTGCTAGGCCCCGGCCTAGTCTCACAAGAGACAGCTCTATCAGGGTCCTTCAGCAAGAGCTTGTTAGTGTATGAAATGGTGTCAGCCTTTGGAGGCTGATTATGGGATGGATCCCTGGATATGGCAGTCTCTAGATGGTCCATCCTTTTGTCACAGCTCCAAACATTATCTTTGTAACTGCTTCCATGGGTGTTTTGTCCCCAATTCTAAGAAGGGGCAACTTGTCCACACTTTGGTCTTCATTCTTGAATTTCATGTGTTTTGCAAATTATAACTTCTATCTTGGGTATCCTAAGGTTCTGGGCTAATATCCACTTATCAGTGAGTACATATCATTTGAGTTCTTTTGTGATTGGGTTACCTCATTCAGGATAATGCCCTCTAGGACCAACCATTTGCCTAGGAATTTCATAAATTCATTCTTTTTAATAGCTGAATAGCAATCCATTGTGTAAATGTATCACATTTTTTGTATCCATTCCTCTGTTGAGGGGCATCTGGGTTCTTTCCAGTTTCTGGCTATTATAAATAAGGCTGCTATGAACATAGTGGAGCATGTGTCTTTCTTACTAGTTGGAGCATCTTCTGGATATATGCCCAGGAGAGGTATTGCGGGATCCTCTGGTAGTATTATGTCCAATTTTCTGAGGAACCGCCAGACTGATTTCCAGAGTGGTTGTACAAGCTTGCAATCCCACCAACAATGGAGGAGTGTTCCTCTTTCTCCACATCCTTGCTAGCATCTGCTGTCAACTGAATTTTTGATCTTAGCCATTCTGACTGGTGTGAGATGGAATCTGAGGGTTGTTTTGATTTGCATTTCCCTGATGATTAGGGATGTTGAACATTTTTTCAGGTGTTTCACAGCCATTCCGTATTCCTCCGGTAAGAATTCATTGCTTAGCTCTGAGCCCCATTTTTTAATGGGGTTATTTGATTTTCTGGAGTCCACCTTCTTGAGTCCTTTATATATATTGGATATTAGTCCCCTATCTGATTTAGGATAGGTAAAGATCCTTTCCCAATCTGTTGGTGCACTTTTTGTCTTATTGACAGTGTCTTTTGCCTTACAGTAGCTTTGCAGTTTCATGAGGCCCCATTTATCAATTCTCGATCTTATAGCACAAGCCATTGCTGTTCTATTCAGGAATTTTTCCCCTGTGCCCATATCTTCGAGGCTTTTCCCCACTTTCTCCTCTATAAGTTTCAGTGTCTCTAGTTTTATGTGGGGCTCCTTGATCCACTTAGATTTGACCTTAGTACAAGGAGATAGGAATGGATCAATTTGCATTCTTCTACATGATAACAGCCAGTTGTGCCAGCACCATTTGTTGAAAATGCTGTCTTTTTTCCACTGGATGGTTTTAGCTCCCTTGTCAAAGATCAAGTGACCATAGGTGTGTGGGTTCATCTCTGGGTCTTCAATTCTGTTCCATTTGTCTACTTGTCTGTCACTATACCAGTACCATGCAGTTTTTATCACAATTGCTCTGTAGTAAAGCTTTAGGTTGGGCATGGTGATTCCACCAGAGGTTCTTTTATCCTTGAGAAGTGTTTTTGCTATCCTAGGTTTTTTGTTATTCCAGATGAATCTGCTGATTGCCCTTTCTAATTCGTTGAAGAATTGAGTTGGAATTTTGATGAGGATTGCATTGAATCTGTAGATTGCTTTTGGCAAGATAGCCATTTTTACTATATTGATCCTGCCGATCCATGAGCATGGGAGATCTTTCCATCTTCTGAGATCTTCTTTAATTTCTTTCTTCAGAGACTTGAAGTTCTTGTCATAGAGACTTTCACTTCCTTAGTTAGAGTCACGCCTAGGTATTTTATATTATTTGTGGCTATTGAGAAGGGTGTTGCATCCCTAATTTCTTTCTCAGCCTGTTTATCGTTTGTGTACAGAAAGGCCATTGACTTGTTTGAGTTATATCCAGCTACTTCACTGAAGGTGTTAATCAGGTTTAGGAATTCTCTGGTGGAATTTTTACAGTCACTTATATATACTATCATATCATCTGCAAAAAAGTGATATTTTGTCTTCTTCTATTCCAATTTGTATTCCCTTGATCTCCTTTTGTTGTCGAATTGCTCTGGCTAGGACTTCAAGTACAATGTTGAATAGGTAGGGAGAAAGTGGGCAGCCTTGTCTATTACCTGATTTTAGTGGGATTGCTTCCAGCTTCCAGCTTCTCACAACCAGTGTTGGCTACTGGTTTGCTGTAGATTGCTTTTATCATGTTTAGGTATTGGCCTTGAATTCCTGATCTTTCCAAGACTTTTATCATGAATGGGTGTTGGATCTTGTCGAATGCTTTTTCAGCATCTAACGAGATGATCATGTGGTTTTTGTCTTTGAGTTTGTTTATATAATGGATTACATTGATGGATTTTCGTATATTAAACCATCCCTGCATCCCTGGAATAAAACCTACTTGGTCAGGATGGATGATTGCTTTAATGTGTTCTTGGATTCGGTTAGCAAGAATTTTATTGAGGATTTTTGCATCGATATTCATAAGTGAAATTGGTTTGAAGTTCTCTATCTTTGTTGGATCTTTCTGTGGTTTAGGTATCAGAGTAATTGTGGCTTCCTAGAATGAGTTGGGTAGAGTATCTTCTACTTCTATTTTGTGGAATAGTTTTTGCAGAATTGGGATTAGATCTTCTTTGCAGGTCTGATAGAACTCTGCACTAAACCCATCTGGTCCTGGGCTTTTTTTGGATGGGAGACTATGAATGACTGCTTCTATTTCTTTAAGGGATATGTGACTGTTTAGATCTTTAACTTGGTCCTGATTTAACTTTGGAACCTGGTATCTGTCTAGAAATTTGTCCATTTCGTCCAGGTTTTCCAGTTTTGTTGAGTATAGCCTTTTGTAGAAGGATCTGACGGTGTTTTGGATTTCTTCAGGATCTGTTGTTATGTCTCCCTTTTCATTTCTGATTTTGTTAATTAGGATGTTGTCCCTGTGCCCTCTAGTGAGTCTGGCTAAGAGTTTATCTATCTTGTTGATTTTCTCAAAGAACCAGCTCCTCCTTTGGTTGATTCTTTGAGTAGTTCTTTTGTTTCCACTTGGTTGATTTCACCCCTGAGTTTGATTATTTCCTGCCATCTACTCCTCTTATGTAAATTTGCCTCCTTTTTTATTCTAGAGCTTTTAGGTGTGTTGTCAAGCTGCTAGTGTGTGCTCTCTCAAGTTTCTTTTTGGAGGCACTCAGAGCTATGAGTTTCCCTCTTAGAAATGCTTTCATTGTGTCCCATAAGTTTGGGTATGTTGTGGCTTCGTTTTCATTAAACTCTTAAAAAGTCTTTAATTTCTTTCTTTATTCCTTCCTTGACCAAGGTATCTTTGAGAAGTGTGTTGTTCATTTTCCATATGAATGTTGGCTTTCCATTATTATTGAAGATTAGCCTTAGTCCATGGTGGTCTGATAGGATGCATGGGAAAATTTCAATATTTTTGCATCTATTGAGGCCTGTTTTGTGACCAATCATATTGTCAATTTTGGAGAAGTTACCTTGAAGTGCTGAGAAGAAGGTATATCCTTTTGTTTTATCATAAAATGTTCTGTAGATATCTGTTAAGTCCATTTGTTTCATAACTTCTGTTATTTTCACTGTGTCCCTGTTTAGTTTCTGTTTCCACGATCTGTCCATTGATGAAAGTGGTGTGTTGAAGTCTCCCACTATTATTGTGTGAGGTGCAATGTGTGCTTTGAGCTTTACTAAAGTGTCTTTAATGAATGTGGCTGCCCTTGCATTTGGAGTATAGATATTCAGAATTGAGAATTCCTCTTGGAGGATTTTACCTTTGATGAATATGAAGTGTCCCTCCTTGTCTTTTTTGATAACTTCGTGTTGGAAGTGGATTTTATTTGATATTAGAATGGCTACTCCAGCTTGTTTCTCCAGACCATTTGCCTGGAATAATATTTTCTAGCCTTTCACTCTGAGGTAGTGTCTGTCTTTTTCCCCTGAGATTGGTTTCCTGTAAGCAGCAGAATGTTGGGTCCTGTTTGTGTAGCCAGTCTGTTAGTCTATGTCTTTTTATTGGGGAATTGAGTCCATTGATATTAAGAGATATTAAGGAAAAGTAATTGTTGCTTCCTATTATTTTGTTGTCAGAGTTGGCATACTGTTCTTCTGGCTGTCTTCTTTTTGGTTTGTTGAGGGATTACTTTCTTGCTTTTTCTAGGACGTGGTTTCAGTCCTTGTATTGGTTTTTTTCTATTATTATCCTTTGAAGGCCTGGATTAGTGGAAAGATAAAGTGTGAATTTGGTTTTGTTGTGGAATACTTTGGTTTCTCCATCTATGGTAATTGAGAGGTTGGCTGGGTATAGTAGCCTGGGCTGGCATTTGTGTTCTCTTAGTGTCTTTATACCATCTGTCCAGGATCTTCTGGCTTTCATATTCTCTGGTGAAAACTCTGGTGTAATTCTGATAGGCCTGCCTTTATATCTTACTTGACCTTTTTTTCCTCACTGCTTTTCTTTTTCTATATTTATTTAGTGCATTTGTTGTTCTGATTATTATGTGTCAGGAGGAATTTCTTTTCTGGTCCAGTCTATTTAGAGTTCTGTAGGCTTCTTGTATGTTCATGGGCATCTCTTTCTTTAGGTTTGGGAAGTTTTCTTCTATAATTTTGTTGAATATATTAGCTGGCCCTTTAAGTTGAAAATCTATATTCTCATCTACTCCTATTATCCTTAGGTTTGGTCTTCTCATTGTGTCCTGGATTTCCAGGATGTTTTGAGTTAGGATCTTTTTGCATTTTCCATTTTCTTTGCTTGTTGTGCTGATGTTCTCAAGGTAATCTTCTGCACCTGAGATTCTTTCTTCCATCTCTTGTATTCTGTTGCTGATGGTCGGATCAATGTTTCAAGATTTCTTTCCTAGGTTTTCTATCTCCAGCGTTGCCTCTCTTTGGGTTTTCTTTATTGTGTCTATTTCCCTTTTTAAGTCTTGGATGGTTTTATTCAATTCCATCACCTGTTTGGTCGTGTTTTCCTGCAATTCTTTAAGGGATTTTTGTGCTTCCTCTTTACGGTCTTCTACCTGTTTAGCAGTGTTATCCTGTGTTTCTTTAAGTGAGTTATTAAAGTCCTTCTTGATTTCCTCTACCATCATCATGAGATATGCTTTTAAATCAGGGATTATCTTTTCAGGTGTGTTGGGGTGTCCAGGACTGGGTGGGGTGGGAGTGCTGCGTTCTGATGATGGTGAGTGGTCTTGATTTCTGTTAGTAAGATTCTTACTTTTGCCTTTCGCCATCTTGTAATCTCTGGAGTTAGTTGTTGTACTTGTCTCTCGTTAGAGCTTGTTCCTCAGGTGATTATGTTAGCCTCTATCAGCAGACCTGGAGACTAGATCTCTCCTGAGTTTCAGTGTTCAGAGTACTCTCTGCAGACAAGCTCTCCTCTTGCAGGCAAGGTGCCCAGATATCTGGTGTTCGAACCTGCCTCCTGGCAGAAGTTGTGATCCACTCACCAAAGGTCTTAAGATCCCGTGGAGTGTCCTGTGGGTACCTTGCGCGTGTCCATAGACTCGGTGCCCAAGGTACCCCATTGCTGGAGTGGACTGGAAGGGATTTGTGACCCTGATCAAGCTGGGTTTTCTGCTTCCCTAATTAATGCAGTCTCAGTTCCCATGCGATTGCATTCCAGCAGAAGCTGTGTTCCACTCACCAGGGGTCTTAAGATACCTTGAAGGGTCCTGTGGGTACCTTGAGGGTATCCACAGACTCTACACCCCCACTTTTCTTTTTTTAATGCATTTTTTTACTTATTAGATATTTTCTCTACTTACATTTCAAATGCTATCCTGAAAGTTCCCTATACCTTTCCCCGACCTGCTCCCCTACCCACCCATTCCCATTTCTTGGCCCAGGCATTCCCCTGTACTAGGCCATATAAAGTTTGCAAGACCAAGGGGCCTCTTTTCCCGATGATGTCCGACTGACTAGGCCATCTTCTGCTACATATGCAGTAAGAGACATGAGCTCTGTGAGTACTGGTTAGTTGTTGTTCCACCTATAGGGTTTCATACCCCTTCAGCTCCTTTGGTACTTTCTCTAGCTCCTCCATTGGGGGCCATGTGTTCCATCCAATCAATGACTGTGCACATCCACTTCTGTATTTGCCAGGCACTGGCATAGCCACACAAGAGACAGCTATACAAGGGTCCCTTCATCAAAATCTTGATGGCATATGCAATAGTGTCTGGGTTTGGTGGCTGATTATGGAATGGATCCCCTGGTGGGGGTAGTCTCTGGATGGTCCGTCCTTTCATCTTAGCTACAAACTTTGACTCTGTAACTCCTTCCATGGGTATTTTGTTCCCTATTCTAAGGAGGAATGAATTATCCACACATTGTCTCTTCCTTCTTCTTGATTTTCTTGTGTTTTGCAAATTTGTTCACATTTCTAAAAAGCACTGAAGCATCCCCATTTTGGTTTTCCTTCTTCTTAGTCTTTATATGTCTGTGAATTGAATCTTGGGTATTCCAAACTTTTGGGCTAATATCCACTTACAAGTGAGTACATACTGTTTTTATTCCTTTGTGACTAAGTGATATCACTCAGAATGATATTCTCAAATTCCATCCAAGTGTCTGTGAATTTCATGAATTGCTTGCTAATGGAAGCCTGATATGACTGTCTCCTGAGAGGCTCTGCCAGAGCCTGACAAATACAGAGGAGGAAGCTCACAGCCAACCATTGGACGAAGCTCAGGGGTCCCAGATGGAGGAGGTGGAGAAGGGACTGAAGGAGCTGTGGGGTTTTGCAGCCCCATGGAGGGAGCAACAGTGTCAACAGGCTAGACACCTCCCCCCAGAGCTCCCAGAGACTGGACCACCAACCAAAGAACACATGGAGCGACCCATGGCACTGGCCACATATGTGGCAGAAGATGATTTTGTTGGACATCAGTGGGATGAGAGACCCTTGGGCTTGAGGGTGTTAGATGCCCCATGTAGGGGAATGCCAGGGGGGGAGGATAGGAGTGGATGGGTCAGGATGCACCCTCATAGAGGCAGGGGGAGGGGGTATGTTATTAGGGGATTTCCAAAGGGACAACATGGAAAGGGGAAAACATTTGAAATGTAAACAAAGAAAATAGCTAAGAAAAAAATTATAAGGAAAAAATGAAACATACTTTACAGAAAAACTATCAAATATCAATCAGACAGATGCTTACTTAGCTATGTTTGTGCAAAGTACTTTTTAAAGTCATATTGTCATTGGAAGTAATTATTATTCAGAATAATTTGTTTAAATCACCAGTCTTTCTTTAAACCATCACTTAGTTGATAGTGAACTATTTAATCCATAAAGTGGAAAAAAAATATACACACACACACATATACACATATATGTGTGTGTGTGTGTGTATGGATGTGTGTGTATATATATATATGTATATATGTATATATGTATATATGTATATATGTATATATGTATATATGTATATATGTATATATGTATATATGTATATATGTATATATGTATATATGTATATATGTATATATGTATATATGTATATATGTATATATGTATATATGTATATATGTATATATGTATATATGTATATATGTATATATGTATATATGTATATATGTATATATACATATATATATATACACACACATATATATATAATTGTATTTTAATACAGTTAATGTTGAAAGATAAAATTTACTAGTGTATGGTTAAATGTCTCTAATAATAAAGAATTTTGTAAATTATACAAAGAGTGCCCTTGAATTTTAATAGTCTGAGATTTTCTTCACATAAAATTCAGCTAAAAAAATTCAATCTATGGACATCGATGAAGCCAGATGTTGTTGTTCTTTGTTTTTTGTTTGGTTGCTTGTTTATACAGCGTTACATAGGTTTAGAATGTTTTCTTCTCTTTCAGTGCAAGTAAGCCACTATGTCCTGGTCACTCTAAATATAATTAGGCAGTCATACAGGCATTTCTAGCATGTGACATGAAAGAAAAGAACAAAGAAGAAGAGCCCTGGCATGTAGTAGATATTTAATATGTGCTTTTGAATACATAGGCAGACATTAACTTCATTTCTAAAAACGTCATGAAGTAGTTGCAAGTTTTATGAGAGGAAGCCAGAAAATCCGAAATCTTTAAACTAATTTAACTGTTCACCTTTACTTAGTACAGCTGGGTTATAAGTTCAATGGCTATGAATTTGTCTTGATTGCATCTTCCAAACTACCTTCTGTTCAATGAGCAATAGAATATCAATGCAAAACCAACTAATTTCAAGGTGTCTTGCTTAATCCTTCTCTATTTAAAATTGCAATGTTTTAACTGAAATAATCTTTATTTAGCACTTTTTGTTTGAGAAACTTAACTGGTCTGACATATTAGACTCTGTGAACTTAGATTATCCTTTCATGGCTCTCAGTAACACTTCAAGGAAAAAAATCCAGTATATATATACTCTTTCGAAGAAATATCGAACAAGGCTAAGATGTCATAAGTGAAAAATTAGTCATAATTAATAATAATATTAAAAAAGTCTTCATAGCTACTATAAAGAATACTTTACTAACTGCCAGATGCCTCTAAAGACAAAACAATCACATATCTGTTCTTTATAATAGAAGACATATAAATATAAGCATTCATAGTTACAGATGAGCCTTTGTATATCTATGTTCAATATACTAATATGGAATCAACATATTATAAAAGTGGATTCAAGAAGGAGAAGTTCATAAAACCATGAAGGAGTAGGCAAACTTTCATCAGAAAATTAGGAGCAAATGGTGAGGAGAATCATAGTTTAAAAAATTCACATCCAGTCATCTGAGAAAGTTCTGAAGCCAGGAGTATATTTTGAAGGTAGACATGGCAAGTGTCTACAATATGCAAAGGGGATTGTCAGGCTTAATAATGAAAAGGGAAAAAAGAAATTGTTTAAAGCAAAACCTCAGTTTTGAGTACACACCGTATTAAGTATGTACACTATTATGTTCACATATGCGTGCACACATGCGTGAGCACACACGCGCGCGCGCGCACATACGTACACACTCAAACCTTTAACATCGTTTTACTTAAATATAGATATGTAACAGAATTTGCAGAAAATGCATTTAGAATCTTCTTTTCCCGTTTTAGTTTTCTTTTGATCCTCGAATAACTGTTTGCGAACAAATCTAAACAAAACTTGTCAGTGCCACTGAAGACATGGCTGATGATTAAATGCCTTTAACAAGGCCCCTACCCTCTAAGTTTGTTACTCATTTTAGCTAAATAACTGGACTTGTCATTGCTAGACTCCCAGTGGATGTGAATCAAGTTTCATACTTTCATTTATGTCCGTGGTTACCCAATGGTAAGTAAACATTAGCAGCTATGATTATTTTCTAAGACTGAGGACATCAGAAGTCCTTGTAGTTTTCAACAGCCCATTTTATCAAATCAGAGGGGGTTCCTTCACGAGGGGCAGAGAGCAAATCTCTTTTGCCCCTTTAGGCTCTCCGTACTTTCAAGATTCCAACTTCCTGTATAGCAGTCTCCTTGAAGGAGACTCAACAAGGGAGCACCGCTTGCATCTATTTCTGCCATCTCAGGAATATAAGGAAATAGTTTGGATTCGAGCAGGAAACCAAAAGGCTGCACTTCCTTCCACTGAGCCATCTTATATTTGGAGACATGCTTTCAGAATGCAGCTCGTTTTTGAAGGGCATACTGCTCGGAAGTATCATCTTTGCCTTCATCACAGTGCTAGGACACTTGAGGATAGGTCACAGGAACAGGATATACCACCACAAACATCACCACCTGCAAGCCCCTAACAAAGATGTCTTGAAAATGTCTGAGGCTGAACGCCTGGAACTCAGTAACAGCTTACGAGTGTACTGTATCATTATTGTCACACCCAGCCATGTGAGTCTGTGGGCTGCAGTTAAGGAGACTTGGATCAAACACTGTGACAAAGCCGAGTTCTTCAGTACTGAACATGTTACAGGATTGGAGTCAATTACTGTGAATGAGAATAGCACCTCATTGATGACGATAAAAGCTTGCACGTATGCCTTTGAGAAATACAGAGACCAATATAGCTGGTTCTTTCTCACATATCCCACTACATTTGCTGTTATTGAAAACTTAAAGTATTTTTTGTTAAGAAAAGATCCATCACAACCTTTCTATCTGGGTCACACTGAACACATTGGAACTCTTGACTATGTGACTATGGAGGGAGGGGTTGTCTTAAGTATAGAATCAGTGGAAAGACTCATCGGCTGTTTCAAGATCACGAAAAGGTGTCTCTATGAGGAAACACTGATTCTGAAGTTTTCTGAAGATCAGCAGCTTGCAGTCTTCCTGAAAGAGGTGGGAGTGTTTGCAGAAAATGCTGAAGATGTGGAAGGAAAAAATTTATTTAATAAAAATACTATTGGGATGCTTATCAAAGAGGCAATGGCAGATTACCCAAATGAGATTGTACAAGGATGCTGTTCTGATATGGCCATTTCTTTCAGTGGTCTGACTCCTAATCAGATGCACGTGATGATGTACGGGGTATACCGTCTTAGGGCATTTGGACATGGATTCAGTGATGCATTGTACTTTTTACCTCCAAATGGTTCTGACAATGATTGAAAAAAGTAAGATCCTGTATTTAATAACCACAGATGCCATGCTAGTTGCAGTAATAGCACAATGAACTCAGTAGCATATTTGTTTTCTAGTCCAGTCATACTGTGTCACCCTACAATAAAATTTACTTTATTTTCTTAAATGGGACAGACTTTTCCCTTAAACTTGTAACATGTCTCTTGTAACATGTGACGTGTGTTATAGAAAAATGCTTTGATTATATGCTTTGATAATTACAGTAGTGTAAATAAAGGATATTTATATGAGTATATTTGTTTTAAGCAAATAGTTATAAACATTAAAATCTGTGGTATGATTTTGCTTATTCACTTTAGACATGTTATAACTTTCTTGGATTTCTAATATAATAAATAAAATTTCATCTAATGAAACACATTTTGTAAGAAACAAAGCAAAAAACAAACAAAAAATCCTTCACTCAGAGGCATATAGTATCCACTGAACAACATTCCACTTATCAAATGACACATAACCAATCTACTTATGATTTATATATATATATATATTTTTTTTTTAAATGGCAATACATCTCTGTGACTTACTTGAACAGGAACTTAGGCACTAGTTGAGGACTATTTTGAAGAAATACTCAAAAATCACATTATGTTGGTTATGTACAAATGTTCACATAAAGAATTGATGAAAAAAGTTAGAAGCCCCAGAAATGCAATGATGTCTTAGTCAGTGTTCTAAAAGTCATTAAGCTACATTGGAAAACTATGTATTTCTAAGGCATCCTTTTAAATCCATTGGCTGAAACAGGAAACATTGGTTTGTATGTGTCCACTCATAATTGGACTGAGCACAGGGTCCCCAATGGAGGAGTCAGAGAAAGGACTGAAGGAGCTAAAAGGGTCTGTAACCCCATATGAAGAAGAGCAATATCAACCAACCAGACCACCCAGAGGTTAAGGGACCCATGGATTCAGCCACATACCTGGCAGGGGATGGTCTTGTCTGTCATCAATGGGAGGAGAAGCCCTTGGTCCTGTGAAGACTCAAGGCCCCAGTGTAGGGCAATGCAAGGGTTGTGAGGTGGGAGTAGGTAGGTGGGGGGGGGGCATCCTCATAGAAGCTGGGGAAGAGGGCATGGGGGTTCTGGAGGAGAAACTGGTAAAGGGGATAACATTTGAAATGTAAATACATAAAATATTCAATCAAATAAAGAGAAATAATAATTTCTCCCAAATGTATTAGAAGTGTTAGTTTCCATGATGTATATAAAGGAGAAAGAAAACCAATAACTCTAATGACTTCATGTTCAGTTGTTTATTAAGGAAATCTGAATAGTCTTACCATCCTTTTTAAAGCAAGGTGGTGACTTATAATGTTAAACTCTTTGAAGTATGCTGATATAAAAATATATAAAGGTCCAGGGAGAAAAGAAGCAAGACACCCAGCACCTACCCTGGGTGCCAGTAGAATGAGCTAACATGTAATGGAGAGAGGGGAAAGATAGGGTACATGGTGAAGAGATGGGAGAGAAAGCCATGAAGTTCATTTTAGAGAACTATAGGCTTTAAGGCAGTGCGGCACAGACAGACATAAGAAAGTCATAGTGAGGTTTTGACCGATGTTGTCACAGAGGGACATATATTAATCTGAGGTCCTGCTTCAACTGGGATCTGAGTCAACATCCCAGCCCTGTGTTAGCACTAAAGTCCATGCAGATACCCTTGGTCTGGATTGCTACATGAGGACTCTACTACTCTCTTAGCACAGTAGAGATGACACTCAAAGAGGGTTAGTGGGTTTGCTGGCACTGAAGGTATGAGCATAGGACAGCTGTTCCTGTCACTTGTCTGTCATGCAGTGGTAGAGTCAAGGAAGAGGTATCATCCCCACTTTGTACCTTGTCACTTCTGGTATGTGGGAGAGCTGATTCCTGTGTCATGAGAGTGGGAGGCCTGGCCCTTCACTCTCTGGATCATGGGAGAACAGGCCCTGCATTGTGTCTTTGCAGAAAAGTAGATCTGGCCCTGTTTTCTGGTGTGGTGGTTGAGCCAGACAAGAAAATATAAAAGCCCAAGAGATGAATCTGCCTATTGCTAGCTGCAGCATTTATATGTACAGCAACCAAGGATGTTGATAATGGCATATATCTATTATAACAGTATCATACAGAATGATATGATTAGTAAGTACTTTATTCTGATCCATCAATTCATTCTTCTTTGCAATAAATAATAGAATTCAAGAAAAGATTAATGACTACTGGATATCCAAAAATATCATAGGACATATGAGACTAGAGTTGTGGTGTCAAAAGTTAAAAAAATATGCACTAGATACAAAAAGCAAAGTATATGAGTTACTGGAATATGAAAGGAACTTAAAAAAAACACTACTGGGCAATAATGGATATGGCACAATTAAGAGAATTAAGCCTACAGATATATCTGTGAAATCCATCTGTACAAACTGCCCTAAACTACATCATCTTGTGGCATGAAGGACACCTTGGGAATTCACCACTCTTCCTCCCAGAAAGGGAGCAATTATATAATGTCAAATAGACTAGTAATATTTTTATCCAAGATGGTAATTCAAATCATTGATATTTGGGTGTTTGCAATATTTGTTAGATTTTATTCTATGTATATCTTTGCCTTGTTGGGTGATTTACTCTTATTTTGGAATGTGGATATATTTCATTTAATGTTTACGTTTCAGTCCATGCATTCAACAACCTCCAAATACTAAAGAATTGTTAAGATACGAAGTATAAACCTTTATTTTAAGTTTTGTGTTTGTGAGTGTGCATGTACACCTATACTATGTTAGTGTAGTGGACCATGCTTAGCTTCATAAAAATGAATTAACTTCCATTATATTTGCATCATTGCTCTCTGAAGTGTAAATAATGGTATGTCTTGCTGCTCCACATGCTCACTGGTATTTAATGTAACCACTGCTTTTCAATCATGCCAGAAAGTGTTTGGTGGTTCATTGTTATTTCAATGAATTTTTATTCATTGTTAATTCACTTTTCTGTATAGAATGTTGAAGGACATTCCATATATTGATTGTCCTCTCTATTTTCTCTTTGCTGAAGAACTAAGATCAAAGAGTGATGCTAGGTTGAATCTCCTTTGAGTTCACATTCTAAACTGCTTACTTTGGTATCTCCGTTTGAAACTTTATTTGGGAATAGCATCATTTTTACACATTTAAGTATACTTGAGAGGAGTCCATTGATGAAGTGTACTCTTACTCCAAATTGGGTGCTGTCTTCAGAAAAGGGGGAATTTTAACACAGGCAAGAAAATTGCGTTTAGCAAATTGGAAAGCAGCAACACTGCAATGCTTCTAGAAGCCAAAGATTAATGATGGTTATATTAAGTCAGTGAAAAATTGTCACAGAGCCCTAAGAATGACAAATTTCCTAGTTTTTTGAATATAGATGTGAGATCATGAAAATACAAACAACTAAATTTCAATTTTTGAGTCACTGACTTTGTGGAGTCTGTTATGGCAGCTTTTACAACTTTACAAAATAGTCAAAATGGAGTGGTTGCTATAGGAGAAAAAATGGACCTTCTATTTTACTGTTGACTTTTGCCATCTATTTTTAATTTGAAGATATAAGTCTTTGATCAGATATGAATTTACCTGAGTGTTTTCTTCCAGTCTAAAGTTTGCTTTTAAATTAATCACTTAATGTGTAAATGGGGGGAAAAAAACTTCAAAGAAGTCTAACTTACTGAGTTTAATATACTCTGCACTTGGAATCTCATCTGAAATTCTATCACCAAACACAAGGTTAATTTGATTGATTCCCGTGTTATCCAAGAAGTTTTATACTTCCATGTTATACATTTAAGTCTGGTGTGTGAGTGAGTGTGTGTGTGTGTGTGTGTGTATGTGTGTGTGTGTGTGTGTGTGTGTGTGTGTGTGTAAATGAATTTCCAATATAGAGCTTCCCCTTTTTTCCTTCTTTCAAAGTTTGTATCCACTTGTTCCAGTATAATTGTTTGAAGACTCTTCTCTTCATTGAAATTACTTTGCTTTATATTAAAAGTTGAATTATCATTATTTTTTAAAGCAGTTTCAAAGCTCTATACTTTTTCCCTAAAGTATGTCACCATTTTGGCTTATACAACATGAATTCCAAAACTGTGACTTTACAGTAGAGCCTAATGTTATGTGCTTTTCTTCTAGGGTGGTGTTCTCTTAAATATTATGTTGATTAGTCTCAGGTGTTCTTCTGCTCATATATATTATTTAACTAAACTCTGTTGACAATTTTGAAATAATTTGTGACACTTTTGACTATTGTTGAATGTCTTGTGCAGTCTGTGTCAGCATCACCTATCAATAAAATGCTGATGGCCTATTTTAAAGAGGCAGGAAGAAATAGGTGAGAATTCTGGTAGAGAGCAACTCTAAATATTTGTCTAGTATAGGAAGATTTGCCTCCGATTATGAGGAAAGCAGACACATGAAACTCAGGAGAGATAACTAGCCTTATGGAAGACTTAGACTAGTTCAAACAGGATAATTGAGTCACCTGTTATCATGAATCAACCAAAACTTAAGCCTAGACATTTATTCATAAATAAATGGAGAACTCCTGTGTTTCAGATTATAAACTTTTTCTGAATGTGCACAGGAAAGTCAGAATATCATGCTTCTCTCTTAACTAGATGCCAGTGTTGAGGATAAAACAACTTCTGGTGTTAAATTTTGATTTTTCACAATATATCGATCAAGTTATACTGAATGTGTCACAATACTGGCTCTTCAGTTTAGAATAGTTAAAAATATGCAGAAATAAAATGATATGTCTCTGTCTATACCCAAGTACGGGTCAAGAAAACAGACGATAATAGTGAAAAAGTCAAGGTATCAGGACTTTAAAACACGGTCATATGACATGTACATTCAAGAAACCAACAATGATGAATTGAATGCATGTGGACTTTCAGTTCTATTTCTCTAACCATAAAATCAGGGATCCCAAACAAGAAAAGGTACTACTCATATTAAGATTGTCTTTCTACATCTTATCACTTAGTTACTGAATGAACGAAATCTTCAAAGTATGCCTAGAGACTTGTATATCTTATCAACCTTCTTTTAAAGGCTGCTGTTTCTTTACATTGGTGATTTACTTTAAACTTTATTGTATACATTCTACTGCATATTAATTCTTATATTGTCTTTCTGCCTTATTTTTTACTAAAACAACAACAAAAATCCCCAAATTTCGAGTCTGCACAGTTAAGAGTGTGAACTACTGAAGCTAACAGCTTCTGGGACAGACAGGTGCCACAGAGCTTCTCAGGCAGACCTCATTTCGGGCTCCAGACATCCGGGAACCTTCCCTACCATAGGAGAGGTGTCCACCCCACCCGGGAGGGATTTGCCAGAGAATCAGTGGGAGCCATCTTGATTCCTGGATCCCACCGAGATTAGTCTGCACAGTTGAGAGTGTGGACTACAGAAGCTAACAGCTTCTGGGACATGTTCTGTTTCAGGACTTCATCTTCTGCCAGGAAACAAGTCTGAACGCCAGATATCTGTGCACCTTCTCTGGAAGAGGAGAGCTTACCTGCAGAGAGTGCTCTAAGCACTGAAACTCAGGAGAGAGGAAGTCTCCCAGGTTTGTTGGTAGAGGCTAACAACCACAAAAGGAACAAGCTCTAACCAAAGACAACTATAAAAACTGACTCCAGAGAAGATTACAAGACAGCTAAAGGCAGACATAAGAATCTTATTAACAGAAACCAAGACCACTCACCATCATCAGAACCCAGCACTCTCACATCAGCCAGTCCAGGGCACCCCAACACACCCAAAAGGCTAGACCCAGATTTAAAGGTATACCTCATGATGATGGTAGAGGATATCAAGAAGGACTTTAATAACTCACTTAAAGAAATACAGGAGAAGACTGCTAAAGAGTTACAAGTCCTTAAAGAAATACAGGAAAACAAAGCCAAACAGGTAGAAGTCCTTAAAGAAAAACAAAAAAATATATCCAAACAGGAGATGGAAATGAACAAAACCATACTAGACCGAAAAAGGAAAGTATACACAATAAAGAAAACGCAAAGTGAGGCAATACTGGAGATATAAACCCTAGGGAAGAAATCTGGAATCATAGATGCCAGCATCAGCAACAATAGGAGAGATGGAAGAGAGAATCTCAGGTGCAGAAGATTCCATACAGAACATGGGCACAACAATCAAAGAAAATGCAAAATGCAAAAAGATCCTAAGTCAAAACATCCAGGAAATCCAGGACACAGTTAGAAGACCAAACCTACGGATAACAGGAGTAGATGAGAATGAAGAATTTCAACTTAAAGGGCCAGCAAATATCTTCAACAAAATTATAGAAGAAAACTTCCCAAACCTAAAGAAAGAGATACCCATGAACATACAAGAAGCCTACAGAACTCCAAATAGACTGGACCAAAAAAGAAATTTCTCCCGACACATAATAATCAGAACATCAAATACACTAAATAAAGATAGAATATTAAAAGCAGTAAGGGAAAAACGTCAAGTAACATGTAAAGGCAGGACTATCAGAATTAAACCAGATTTTCACCAGTGACTATGAAAGCCAGAAGATCCTGGACAGATGTTATACAGACACTAAGAGAACACAAATGCCATCCCAGGCTACTATATCCACCCAAACTTTCAATTACTGTAGATGGAGAAACTAAAGTATTCCATGACCAAACCAAATTCACACATTATCTTTCCATGAATCCAGCCCTTCAAAGGATAGTAACAGAAAAAAAAAATACAAGGAAGGAAACCACGTCCTAGAAAAAGCAAGAAAATAATCCTTCAAAAAACCAAAAAGAAGACAGCCACAAAAACAGAATGCCAACTTTAACAACAAAAATAATAGGAAACAACAATTAATTTTCCTTATTGTATCTTAATATCAATGGACTCAAATCCCCAATAGAAAGGCATAGACAAACAGACTGGCTACACAAACAGGACCCAACATTCTGCTGCTTAATAAAACCCATCTCAGGGAAAAAGACATATACGACCTCAGAATGAAAGGCTAGAAAACAATTCTCCAAGTAAATGGTCTGAAGAAACAAGCTGGAGTAGCCATACTAATATCTAATAAAATCAACTTCCAACTGAATGTCATCCAAAAAGACAAAGAGGGGCACTTCATAATCATCAAAGGTAAAATCCTCCAAGAGGAACTCTCAATTCTGAATATCTATGTTTCAAATACAAGGGCAGCCACATTCATTAAAGACTCTTTAGTAAGCTCAAATCACACATTGCACCTCACACAACAATAGTGTGAGAGTTCAACTCACCACTTTCATCAATGGGCAGATCATTGAAACAGAAAATAAATAGGGACACAGTGAAACTAACTGAAGTTATGAAAAAAGTGGATCTAACAGATATCTAACATTTTATCCTAAAACAAAAGGATATAACTTCTTTTCAGCACCTCATGGTACCTTCTCCAAAATTGACCATATAATTGATCACAAAACAGGCCTCAACAGATACAAAAATATTGAAATTGTCCCATGCATCCTATCAGACCACCATGGCATAAGAGTGATCTTCAACGACAACATAAATAATGGAAAGCCAACATTCAAGTGGAAATTGAACAATACTCTTCTCAATGATACCTTGGTCAAGGAAGGACTAAAGAAAGAAATTAAGGACTTTTTAGAGTTTAATGAAAATGAAGCCACAACATACCCAAACTTATAGGACACAATGAAAGCATTTCTAAGGTATAGCGAAAGACAAGTAGACCAATGGAATACAATTGAAGACCCAGAAATGAACCCACACACCTATGGTCACTTGATCTTTGACAAGGGAGCAAAAACCATCCAGTGGAAAAAAGACAGCATTTTCAACAAATGGTGCTGGCCCAACTGGCAGTTATCATGTAGAAGAATTAAAATTGATCCATTCCTATCTCCTGGTACTAAGGTGAAATCTAAGTGAATTAAGGAACTCCACATAAAACCAGATACACTGAAACTTAGAGAGGAGAAAGTAGGGAAAAGCCTCAAAGATATGGGTACAGGGGGAACATTCCTGAATAGAACAGAAATAGCTTGTGCTGTAAGATAGAGAATTGACAATTGGGACCTCATAAAATTGCAAAGCTTCTGCAGGGCAAAAGACATTGTCAATAAGACTAAAAGGCAACCAACAGATTGGGAAAGGATCTTTACCTATTCTAAAGCAGATATAGGACTAATATTCAATATATATATAGAACTCAAGAAGGTGGAGTCCAGAAAATCAAATAACCCTATTAAAAATTAAGGCTCAGAGCCAAAAAATAATAATTCACACCTGAGGAATACTGAATGGCTAAGAAGCACCTGAAAAAATGTTCAACATCCTTAATAATCAGGGAAATGCAAATCAAAACAACGCTGAGATTCCACCTCACACCAGTCAGAATGGCTAAGATCAAATATTCAGGTGACAGCAGATGCTGACAAGTATGTGGAGAAAGAGGAACACTCCTCCATTGTTGGTGGGATTGCAAGCTTGTACAATCACTCTGGAAATCAGTCTGGCAATTCCTCAGAAAATTGGATATACTACTACTGGAGGATCCCACAATACCTCTCCTGGGTATATATCAATAAGATGTTCCAACTGGTAAGAAGGACACATGCTCCACTATGTTCATAGCAGCCTCACTTATAATAGCCAGAAGCTGGAAAGAACGCAGATGTTCCTCAACAGAGGAATGGATACAGAAAATGTGGTACATTTACACAATGGAGAACTACTCAGCTATTAAAAAGAATGAATTTATGAAATTCCTAGGCAAATGGATGGACCTAGTGGGCATCATCCTGATTGAGGTAACCCAGTCACAAAAGAACTCACATGATATGTACTCACTGATAAGTGGATATTAGCCCAGAAACTTAGAATACCCAAGATATAAGATACAATTTATGAAACACATGAAACTCAAGAAGAATAAAGACCAAAGTGTGGACACTTTGCCCCTTCTTAGAATTGGGAACAAACCACCCATGGAAAGAGTTACAGAGACAAAGTTTGAGCTGAGAGGAAAGGATGGACCATCTAGAGACTGCCATACCTGGGGATCCATCCCATAATCAGCCTCCAAACACTGACACCATTGCATATTCTAGCAAGATTTTGCTGAAAGGACCCTGATATAGCTGTCTATTGTGAGACTATGCAGGGGCCTAGCAAACACAGAAGTGGATGCTTACAGTCTGCTATTGGATGGATCACAGGGCCCCCACTGGAGGAGCTAGAGAAAGTATCCAAGGATTTGCAACCCTATAGGTGGAACAACAATATGAACTAACCATTTCCCCCCAGAGCTCGTGTCTCTAGCTGCATATGTATTAGAAGATAGCCTAATCGGCCACCAGAAAAGAGAGGCCCATTGGTCATGCAAACTTTACATGCCTCAGTGCAGGGGAGAAGTGTTGAGTGGGTGGGTGGGGGAGGGTGTGGTGGACTTTTGGGATAGCATTGGAAATGTAAATGAAATAAATACCTAAATAAAAAAATCCCTAAATTTCATATTCTAGATTATCTATAATAGCTCTACAGGTTTAAAAAAAAGATAACAATTTCATTTTATTTTTGAAAAGAAAAGCAGGAACAAGATAGCATGACACTAATTAGCAATCTGAATATGAAAGGTGTTAAGGCCTTGAGAATGAATATTTTAGAACAACCTGGACTATAGAGGAAAAAATCCTCTCAAACTATAATGAAAGAGGAGAGGAAGAGGCCAAGGAGAAGGAGGGAGAGAGGGAGGGAAAGAATATAGAGGAAAAAGAGAATAAAAGGCATATTTCAAAAAAAAAACTTTAAGTTTTAAGTTATTTTGGGTTAACAAGATTATATTCAGTTCATTTCTCTGTGTTCCTCATATTTCCACCAACAACCCAGGAAAATTCATCTGCTTTTAAAAATACTTTGCATAAGAATCTTACTTCTTTGCATCACTTCATTTCTCTCATTGGTTCAACCTCCCATTAAACACTACCACATAGTTAAAATTCTGCCAACTCTATTGATTCCTTACAATAAAGATCCTGAGCTTCTGATCCTGGATAAAACACTATTAATTACTGTGTTCTATGAAAATGGCCTTCAGTATTCATATTTTAAGCAACTCTTTGTAAATAATTTTTCAAATATTTTCTTTCATTTCTAAATTTCTCTTAATAGCTCCTTCCTAGCATTATGCATAGAACACACTTTAAATCTTTTATAGCCTCAACTCATTATATAATTCCAAAACTACTTCTGCATATTCTCACAATTTCAATACACACACACACACACACACACATACACAAATACATACATACATTCATACATACATACATACATAGACAATGCACTAAATTAAAAAAGTATATTTCCCACAGTTATAGAGGTGGGTAAGCTAAAATGGGAGTGCCAGCCGCTTTGGTTCCTAAGGAAGTGTTTTTCCTGATTTGAATTGGGTAGATTTCACCTTGCAACCATATAAAACCGAAAGAAGGAAAGGTTTGGCTTCTGCACTTTCAAGATACCAGCTCCTATCTTGTTATATCTGTTCACATAATGTCATGTCAAATTAGTTCCTAGTGGGTTCCATCTCTAAATACGATCATTTTGGTGATTATTGTTTTGCTTTACAGAAGAGGATGGGCAGCACAATCCTTCAGCTGTAGTAGAACATAATTCCAATGACAGGCAGACATGCATTGTGATGAAAATACCAACTGCAAAAAGGCTGGATGATTTATTATTCCTCCAGGTTTCAGGAATTTCTTTTCACCCATCAGATGGCACTAAGGATTGAGCATAACAAAATGGTGTCTATAACTCAAGATGGACTAGCGTTTCCCCACTTTTGGCAAGCACTCATAGGTACGTCTTTGTTTAGAATATCAACTGCCATAATAACTAACATTCTGTCTGTTTCATTCTGTTATTGCTTCTGCTCATTACTGGTTACTTCTTTTCATTCCTACTTCCCCATTCTTTTCTAATCCTCCTTTTTCTTTCCTTCATCTTTCATTACTTTTCTTGTTCCTCTTTTCTTTCTTTTCTTTTTTTTAAATTAGGTATTTTCCTCGTTTACATTTTCAATGCTATCCCAAAGGTCCCCCATACAAGCTTCTGCAAAGCAAAAGACACCGTCAATAAGACAAAAAGGCCACCAACAGATTGGGAAAGGATCTTTACCTATCCCAAATCAGATAGGGGACTAATATCCAATATATATAAAGAACTCAAGAAGGTGGACTCCAGAAAATCAAATAACCCCATTAAAAATGGGGCTCAGAGCTGAACAAAGAATTGTTCCTCTTTTCTATTCTGCCTTCCTTACTCCCTCTTTCCCTTCTTTACTTCCCTTGCCTATATTTTTATTCCTCCACCACCTTTTTTTTTTTTTTTGAGTATGAACTATTCATCATGTTAGTAGGCTCATTAATGCCTGAGTATATGGTCTGTCAGCCTTAGTAATCCAAGTATAACCACACATCCTTAATAATGCAAGTAAAGATCAAATGAACAGTGAAAAGAAGAAAGATAAAATTTATTCAACACAGTCACACTTGGGTGGGATACAAAGCAATCTGAAGTCCCACTTCAGCTTCTGGCAATCATTTCAGTTTCAAGAGAAGTCAAGAATGATCCTTTGCTACACTCTGTGGTCAATATGTGTTTAGTCATACCTAAGAGACACTGGCATTTGGACACATATATCCTGAAAGATGATATGATCAACTGTAAACTGTTCCCAAGAGACAGGATGCCTTTCTAATTATCCTCAGCATAAAATAGCTTTGGAAATTCAAAATTCTTGAGACCCAGTACTTAAATAGTCTGATAGTCAATAGCAGGGGCGTAAGAGTCAACTATTGGATGGATCACAGGGCCCCCAATGGAAGAGCTATAAAAAGTATCCAAGGAGTTAAAGAGATCTGCAACCCTGTAGGGGCAACATTATGAACTATCCAGTACTCCGGAGCTCTTGTCTCTAGCTGCATATGTATCAAAAGATGGCCTAGTCGGCCACCACTGGAAAGAGTGGCCCACTGGACAGGCAAACTTTATATGCCCCAGTACAGGGGAATGCCAGGGCCAAAATATGGGAATGGGTGGGTAGAGGAGTGGGGTGGGGAGGGTGTGGGGGACTTTTGGGATAGCATTGGAAATGCAATTGAGAAAAATACGTAATAAAAATAAAATAAAATAAAGAATCAATGTGTGTGTGTGTGTGTGTGTGTGTGTGTGTGTGTGTGTCTGTCTGTCTGTCCATCTCTCTGTCTGTCTAATTATAATCATTTCTAACCAAATTGTCTTAATAGTAGTTGATTATCTTACTTTAACTTGGACTATATTGGACAGTATTTCAGAATGCCCTCTAATCTTGACTTGGACTTCTATATAATTGAACCTCCAGTCATTGCTTCCTGAATAGCTAAACCACAGAGGCATATTTTGTGACCAGGTACAAAACTAATTTTTCAACCTACCTAATATTTAATTCTGCTTCATAAAATCAATATATGTTGTACCTATAATATTTTTAGGAAAGGAGTATTACCAAGGAATAAAAAGCGTCATCATGAAATTTGTCTAGTATTAGAAACTTAAATATATGGCTTTATATCACTTTAACAAAACCTTGTATATTTTTAAGTGTAAACTTAGCATCAGGAGCCTTACTGGCCTGTTTATTAGAAAAGCCACACTGTCATCAGTTTGGTAACACTCATTAAATAATTTATAAAAGCATCAATTTAATATTTATCATAAAGTTTTACAAGTATATGGTATAAAGCTCAGCATAGATTATGGATTATCAACATTTTTAGATATTGGTTTAAATGCCACAGTTCAAGTAAGTCGATTTTGTCTAAACTATTAGAAAAGTAATGTGGTTAAAAAGGACTCATGTAATAATAAAGAACATGATAAAATATTTTATGTCACTTAGATATTTTGGAAAATGTACATTATAAATATAAAATATTAATTTCTCTATCAGTTGATATTCCATCCCAAGGCAGAAGGAGATAATGTTTCTGAAAGAAAAATGAAAGTGAGCTTTATGGCCCTATACAAAATACTTCCTTGAAACAATTATTGTAATCACCAACTTCACTTCATAGTGCTCCTAAGTCTTAATACACGAAACCATTTCTTACCAATAGAAAGACACAAATGACCGTCATGCTTTAAATTACCTAGGGGTTCCTGCATTTCAGTGACATTTTATCAAGAAATTCAATTGTTAATGGGGGTCTGTAATGCTCAAAGCTTTGCAATAGCCTCACTTCGAGTTCATAATAAATCATAAATCATTTCGTTCCTCCTTTCTTCCTTTGGCTTTTATAAACCTACACATTATGTGATGTTGTGTTATCTTTGGTTGCCAGTGCTTCTATTTCCTCCTTTCTACTAAAACATAGCTTTGCTATGCAATAGTTTTGTTCTTCTTAGAAGCCTATCAGCATCCACTATTTCCTTTACCAACTTTGATCCCATTATAAGCGTTGCTTCAGGCATTTCTGTGCTCTGAGCAGGTATGCAAGTATAAATTTGAGTACTTAGAGCCTGAAAATCACTAAACTAATATTTGCTAAGTAGATGAATGAGTGATTGGGGGAGGGGGAATAGTACCAAAATGACTGACTTGCATCTCATGTATTCATCTTAAATATTTCCAATTCTCTCTCCCTCTGCCTTTGCAATTTTAAGATTTACACCTGGTTATACAAGGAAGACATGGATAAATAATTGTTCTAGGCTTCACTTAGCTTTTGCCGTGAAAGCTAAACTCTACCTCTCATCTTGATAACTGTTGAAATGGCACAGACACACCCAGAAAAATCAGAATAAATCCCTGTATAGTTCCAAATGAAATTATAAATATCCAACTTGTTTCCTATCCTGTAATTTTAGCTTAGCATCTGGAAATGCAGGTCTTTTGTCATTGCCCATTTCTGTCACTGAAGATAATAGGGATGGTTGGTTAATGGCTCAAGGAAAATAAAATGAAGCCACCACCGAGTTCTCTGTTTTATTTATTCTATTATGATTCTTTATAGCATGCAATTTCATTTATGATGCTATTTATCATCAAGTACTATACCAAAAATGATATGACAGGGCTGGAAATAATGGGAAAGTATAATATTTCAGTTGTTTTAGCTCTGAATTTGAGTTTGGAATGAATGCTAAGGCAATTGAAAGTGGAACTTATAGGGGATTAATGGGACAAAAAAACTGGAAAGTTCTTTGAAAATGTTTTCAGATATCTGTTAGTAGGTTGAATATATAACCACACCATTCATATTTACCATAGTGAACTGAAATATATTTTTTAAATCTAAGAGTTCATATTATAGCATCTCCCTGAACGTATAACTTTCCTAATACACTATTGGGTTTCCACTGTTTGACTTTACAGTACACTCCCCTACACATTGGATGAGTATCCCAATATACATACTGTTTGCCTGAAACTACAGATACTACCAAGTCCAACATATACTGTGGTGTTTGCTCTGAGAAAAATGTGTGTACAGCTAATCCACTAAGCTCAGCAAGTAACTAATAATGGCAACTAATAATAATTTGGAAAATTGTAAAGGCATATGGTAACACAGATCTCAGAAGAACATGATCTCTCATTCTTGCTCTCTCTCTTTCTCTCTCTCTCTCCAATATTAAAGTTTATTATCAAGTTCTCATTTTGTAGCTTCTTTTTTTCATGTATACACAACCAATAATGATAATCTCAAATATCACATAATGTAAAATTTAAAATATAAGTTGAGTATGAGCACTAGGGTACCAACCTTAGGCAATGGCTAAGGGATGGGTACATTAACAGGGGAAAGAGAAAACTTTATGGTCAAAGAGGAGTAAGTGTGAAAGTTCATTTCAACACCCATAGCAGTGGGGAGTTTAAGAGTTATGTATTCTTCAATTATAGAATTATCTGATTGTGGATAACTAAAAGCATAAAAAATATTACAGATAGAGATTGTTTATTGATCTTATATTTCTCTATATTAAAAGTCTGTGTTGACTTTTGTTTATTTTTTCTTTGATCTCTTTTTTGTTCATCTGAAAATGGAATAACCATGATATCTTCCACAGTTTTCACTTTTTGCGCTATTAATGTTAATCATAAAATATCAATATTATTTCTCTTCTGTTTGTGAAAATGGCAAGTAACAGAATTCCCAAGATGGAGAAATATTTGACATGGCTAAAATTTTCTTTAAAGTTTCTTGTTCATCCTCTCTGGTTCTACCCTCCACCCGCACCCCCTGGATATTTTGTAAGAAGAAGAAGAAAAAAAAAACATTGTTATTTGAAGACACCAAACAAAGGTAGAAACAGAAGCAAAGAGGAGAGGAGTAGAAGAAAGACAGAGAAAAAGAGAAGGGAGGGGGTATGGAAGGAAAAAGAAAAGGAACTGAGGTATGTTATCTTCGCTGCAAGTAAGTAGGAACACACAGGACTATTCTATCATAACTTCTTCCTCCACCCCCAAACCAGGCTTAATCTCTTTGTGGGTTGATTGTATGAGGAGTATAAGATGTTTAAATTTGATAAGATATTAGGAGAAATTCTTCCACTTCCTAGATCCCTTATTATCTTTTCAAATAGGTCATGGATCATCTGAGATGTTTATTTTGAATCTGCCAACATTTAGCAATTACAAGAAACAACACAGCTTGAATCTACTGATTAACTAAAGCAAAGTTTAAGAATATAGGATTGTTTTTTAAAGTAGAGACAATATTTTAGCCAAACTGCTCACAGTCTTTACAATCCTCCTCCCGTTGTTTTTTTATATGTTTATTTATTTATGATTTTTAAAACCCCAAATCAGCCCTCCCTTTCCTTCCAGTACCCCCTCATGCAAGTCATCCCTCTACCCCAATTGGCACATCCTCCCCCACTGAGGCCAGATAAGGCAGACCTTTTATGGGTGAGGGAATTGTAAACAGACAGGTAATAGGCTCAAGTATAGCTCCTGCACCAGTTTTGTTTTGTTTTGTTTTGTTTTGTTTTGTTTTGTTTTGTTTTGTTTTTTGGGGGGGGCACATAAAGACCAAACTTTCATCTGTAACATATGTGTATGGATCCTAGTTCTAGCCCGTTCTGACTCTTTGGCTAGTGATTCTGTCTTTGGGATTCCCCAAGGGTCTAAGTTAGTTGACACTGTTAGTTTTCTTGTACAGTCCCTGTTCTGTTCAAGTTCCTTCATTCTTCTCCCAACTTCTGTCCTAAGACTCCCCAGCTCCATCTAATGTTTGGATGTGAGAGGCTCTACATCTCATTCCATTGGCTGTTGGGTGGAATCTCTCAGATGAGAATTATGCTAGGTTCCTGTCTGCAAGCATAACAGGGTATCATTAATAGTGTTAAGGATTGGTTCTTATTCATATTATGGGTCTCAATTTGGGGGAGTCATTGGATGGCCACTCCCTCAGCCTCTGCTTTATCTTTATCCCTACAAATTTTGTAGGCAGGACACATTTTGTGTCAAAGATTTTGTGGGTTAGTTGCTGTTCTTATCCCTCCACTGGGAATACTGCCTTGCTATAGGAAGTGTCCTCATCAGGATCATTACCCCCTACCGCTGGAATTTCAGTTACAGTCACTCTATAGACACTCTCCCTACTTTCTTCTCTTTTCCCTTAACATGATCTCCTCACCTCCTGCCCTACTCCTCTGTCCATCCCCTCTACCACTCAGTCCCCTCCTTCCTTTTACCTCAGGTCTTTATTTTGTTTTTCATTCTGAAAAAGATTCAGCTATCATTTCTTGGACCTTTCTTGTAATTTGGCATTTTTTGGGTCTGTTGATTATCCTCTTTTGGGTCATGGTTATCCTGTACTTTGTGGCTAAAATCCAGTTCTAACTGAGTACATACCATGAATGTCCTTGTTGGGTCTATGTAAACTCACTCAGGATAATATTTTCGAATTCTATCCATTTTTCTGTAAAATTCATAATGTCCTTGTTTTTAATGGCTGAGTAATATTCTATTGTGTTGATATACAAAATTTCTGTGTTCATTCTTCAATTGAGAGAGAGCTTTTTAGGTTGTTTTCTGTTTCTGGATATTAAGAATAAAGCTCCTGTGAACATAGTGGAGCAAGTGTCCTTGTGGGATGGTAGAGCCTTGTGGGATGGTATACCCATGTGGGTATATGCCTAGGAGTGGTATAGCTGGGTCATGAGGTAGAACTATTCCTAATCTTCTGGTAAACTGACAAATTGATTTCCAGAATAGTATGAGTTTGCAATCTCACCAGCAGTGGAGGAGTACTCCCCATGCTCCAAAACCTTGCCAGCATGTGCAGTCCTTTGAGTTATTGATCTTAGCCATTCAGATGGGTATAAGTTGGAACCTCAGAGTCGTTTTGATTTGCATATCTCTGATGACTAAGGATGTTGAACATTTCTTTATGTGTTTCTAGCCATTTGTGATTCTTTTGTTAGAATTCTGTTTAGCTCTCTCCCTCATTTTTTAATTGGGGTATTTGGGTTATTCATGCCTAAAAGAGCACTGATACAAGGTGCATACCTAACACAAAAAGGTAATATACATCAAGCCAACAGCCAGCATCAATTTAAATGGAGGGAAACTTAAAGCATTACTAAAAATTGGGACAAGACAAGGATGTCCACTCTCCCTATATCTCTTCAAAATAGTACTTCAAGTTCTAGCAGGAGCAATTACAAAACTGAAGGAGATCAAGGGACACAAACATAAGGAAGGAAGAAGTCAAACAATTGCCAGATAGTATAGTATACATAAATGATCTCAAAAATTCTTCCAGAGAACTCCTATAGCTAATAAGCACTTTCATCAAAGTAGGTGGATATAAAATTAATTTGAATAACTGTTGCCCTCCTCTACAGAAGTGATAAACAGACTGAGATAGATGTTAGAGAAAAAGTATGGTTCACAATAGCCACAAATAACATAAAATTCCTTGGTATAACTCCAACCAAGCAAGTGAAAGATAAGCATGAAAAAATTCAAGTCTCTGAAGAAAGGAATTCAGTAAGATATTAGAAGATGGAAAGATCTGCCTTGTATATATAAGAATCACATAGTGAAAATGTCCATCTGACCAAATGCAATCTATAAATTCAATGAAATCCCCATCAAAATTCCAATACAATTCTTCCCAGAACTTGAAATAACAATTCTAAACTTCATATAGAGACACAATAAAACCCAAGATGGCTAAACAATCCGGAACAATAAAAGAACTTTTGGAGGTATCACTGTCCCTGACTTCAGGCTATACTACAGAACAATAGTAATACAACTATATGGTATTGGTACAGAAACAGACAAGTTGATGAACTGAATCTAATTGAAGACCCAGAAGTAAACCCACATACCCATGGACACTTGATTTTTGACAAAGAAGCCAAAACCATACAATGGAAAATGGATAGCATCTTCAACAAATGGTGCTGGACTAAATGGATATCTGCAGATAGAAAAAATGGAAATAGATCTATATTCCTCACCTTGCACAAAACTCAATGCCAAATGAATCAAAGACCTCATGATAAAACCAGATACACGAAATCTAATAGAACATAAAGTGGAGAATAGCCTGGAACATGTTGATACAGCAGACAACTTCCTCTACAGAACACCAATGACTCAGGCTCTGAGGTCAAGAATTAATAAATGGGACTTGATGAAACAGAAAATCTTTCATAAGTCACAGGACACTGTCATAAGGACAAAACAACAGAATACGGATTGGAAAAAGATCTTCACTTATCCTACATCTGATAGAAGGCCAATATCCTTCTACCATTTTTAACAATAACATGACTTTGACAACTCAGTTTTCAAATATGAATATGGAAAATATATTACTACTTTTAAAACCTAAACAAAACTCAAATCAGGGACAAGTTCTTTATAGGTCATGCTCTTGGTTTTTCTTAGATTTTTCTGTTGTTATTATAAAGCACCATGACAAAGCAAAGGCAGAGTATCCTTTTCATCTTACAATTCTAGAAAACAGCTCAGAACTGAGGGAAGTCAGGATACAAACTCAAAGGAGTGTGAAACAGGAATGCTGCTTACTAGCTTGCTCCCTGGCTCCTACTCTCGCTACCTGTTTTATACAGAGCTCAGATGGCTCTACCCACCCTGGGTTGGGTTGTCCTATGTGAATTATAAGCGAAGACATTGTCTTGGAGGTATAGTCATAGACAAATCTAATCTAGGCCAATTATTCAACTGAGCTTCCTTCCTCTAAAGTGACTCCAGTTGTACTAAGATGAAAACTTTTTTAACGTCAGCTTTTACTAACCAGCAAAGTGTTCCATAATAAAACCCATGCTGCAAATTTCAGTCAGTGTTGTGAAAGCATTGTTTCCTGTGATAAAAACAAAGACAGGAGCTGGGTGTGGTGGCACAGCACCACACTTGGGAGGCAGCACTTGGGAGGCAGAAGCAGGCAGATTTCTGAGTTCAAGGGCAGCCTGGTCTACAGAGTGAGTTCCAGGACAGCCAGGGCTACACAGAGAAACCCTGTCTCGAAAACAAAGAAACAAACAAACAAAAACAAAAACAAACAAAAAAAAGGACAGGAAAATATAAATGAATGCTTCTCAGTTCATCTGGCCCTTCATTTTTCTTTCCGTTTTATACCAACTACCTGAGGGCATTTTGCTTGACTTATTGTGCTTAGGTTTTGCTGCCTGATCAAGACAGACGTCCAGACTACGTGTGTAATTTGGATGTCTTCTCGTTATGCTCCCAAATACAATAAAGTTGAAAACGTCTGTGAGGGGAAAAATAAGTATTGATAGATGTTTATTAGCAATTTAATTTCATTTAATCTGGTAGGCAATTAGATATCTAGTGGGTAACTGTGTCATAGATTACAAGAACCTATCAGACTAGAAGACAAGTGACTCCTTAAATCAAATTCAGGAGTTTCTATTAGAGAAAATTGAGTCATCCTGACTCACAAGGGGAGGACAGGGTCATGAATCATCCTCCTTCCCGTCTAACTCCAAATATACGAGACTTTGGTTCCTACAGGCAAATAACCACTAGGTCTAACATTTAGTGCCTAACAGGTAAAATTATGTACAAACACTTCTGATTTTAAATTGCTCACCACATGTGAAATCAACTATGCTTCTTTTTAAAAACTGTTTTTTTAATTGTTAGTCTATCCTCATTTATTAGAGATAAATAGTTTTGAAGAAATAAATATATTTACATTTCATTTTATTTAGAAAAAATCTTTACAGATAAAAGCACACTGACAGATGCTATAACATTCTCTTTAAAATTGTACCAGTCAGTGTGTGTTTTATTATGGTAGAGCATTGGCCTAGTTATCCTAAATTTCATTCCACAGAAATGCAAACACAGGGGGCGGGGGGAGGAAGGGAGGGAGGGAGAGGGAGAAGGAGAAGAAGAGGGAGAAGGTGTTTTCATAAGACCTTGTTTTCTTTGTGCTATTGAAATATCAAATTAATTAAATGTATTGGCTCACATTTTGCATTTTCTTCCAGTCCTATTCTCCCTATAACTTTTATTATGACGACATACTGCTTTTTGTCAGTCATTCTTCCATCTTTTAGGATAATCAAGTGTTTTTTGTCTTTATGTCACTTATAACATTTATTGCATTTATTGACTTATTTATGTTGAAATGTCACTATATCTCTAAGGTAAAACAAACATGATCATAGTGGATGATCTTTTTTATATGTGCCTAGATTCAGTTTGTAAGTATTTTTAAAATTCTAATTATTATTTATTGTGGAATTGGGCCTCAAGTTTTCCTGTGTTCACACCTGGTTTGAGTATTAGATGAATATTGACTTAAGAAAAATATTTGGAGGTTATTCTATTTCTATTTCTTTTTAAATAATTAAATAACTTCTGGGAGTAGAACTTCTTTTAAAGTATTCAATATACAGATATTGAATTACATATATATATATTTCTTATATAATAATATAATATATATATATATATATAATTTATCAGAAATAAGATACAATTGATATGCTTTAGCTAGACAGTTGTAAGGAATTAATATTATTCAATGTTAAATTGGTAGAGAATCATAAAACTGGATATTTCAAAAAGCTATATGTTTTAAAATTTCTCTTGTAAAGAAATAATAGTTTGAGGAGATTCATGTGTTTAATTCATTTAACTACATAGTAGGTATATTTTTAAAATATCTTGAAGGACTTCTTCAATATACCTTGTTTTAAACTACTACATAACAATCTTTTGTGTTCACTTTTACATGCATAAAATGTTTCAACCTTTAAGTACACTCAAAGTTTCTGGAATATCTTGCTTAAGAATGGAATAATCAGAGATGTGGCTAAATATGCTGTCTTAGGAGGAAGAAAAGGAGACAACATTTTGTCTGCAAATATGTATCTGGAAAGTTGTATGAAGCCCATCGTTAAAACACAAGATTAGCGTGACCCCTACATTTCACCCCTCTTTCTAATTCCTGAAGCAAGTCCTGGCCATATTATCTTATTGAGAACTCTATTCTCTATGTGACTGGAGTAAGTCCCTATTTTCCTAGCTGAATAAGTATTTATTCTACATGTAAATTTAAAAGTCCTCCTAAAATCCTGGCAAGATTTTAGCTTATCACAAGTGCTCTAGAAAGTCTTCAACCAGATGCTCATGTAAGTTTTAACGATTCATATATTTTCCTAAAGATCCACTTATTTATAGAAAAAAAAGTGCTTTGGCTAGGGTTAAGTAATTCAAGAAAAACAGTATGCTGTCTAAAAAATAATAATTTGCTGTGAGTGTTGTGCAAATAGCATTTTGCTACAGGTATTTGCCCTCTGATATTTAGCAAAGATGATTTGAAATGTAATTTTCAGTGCTGAAATCTATTTCATTCTTCTAAACTATGCTTTTATAATTGTAATTGACATTTTATACACAACAAAAAGGAATGATAGAGATACTTTGACAGGTACCATTATGTGCTGCCTGTCAGAAACAACCACTTTGCTTAAATGAATGACAAGACAATGCAAAAGTTGTATTAATTAGGAAGAAATGTATCTGTTTATAATTATCTTTGATACATTCTCATCTTGAGAATAAGAGCATAAAAAAGAGACAAAATGAATACTTTGGTATATGAGGTAGTTGTTAACAATACTCAGGTTATTTACTCTGAATATTTCATATAAATGGTTAAAGATATTCTGCAATTCTGAGTAACAAAGCAAACATTTAATAACTATAATGGCTATTTTTGGTTGTCAACTTGACTACACCTAGAATTTATTAAAATCCAAAAATGAAGGGTACAACTGTGTGATACTTTTTGCTTAATTCAAATTTGGTGGATCCATTTCTAATCATCACATGTAGAGTTTCTAATACATGCCATTGGTAGGTGTATAAGACTCTAGATGCATACATGTATACACATGCACATACCATATATACATAGAGAAATATACATACACTGTATATGTGCAGGTATATATAAATACATTAGAGAGAGAGAAGAAGAAGGAGAAGAAGAAGAAGAAGAAGAAGAAGAAGAAGAAGAAGAAGAAGAAGAAGAAGAAGAAGAAGAGGAGGAGGAGGAGGAGGAGGAGGAGGAGGAGGAGGAGGAGGAGGAGGAGGAGGAGGAGGAGGAGGAGGAGGAGGAAGGAGAAGAAAGAGATTCATTCTATGATTTCTGTTACTCTAGAGAACCCAGGCTAATACAAAAACTTAATAATAAAAATGTCCAGAGTTTTGCCATAATGTGTAATCACAGAACTCTGGAAACTGAAGGAGGAGGAATATCATCAGATTGAGACTATCACATGGCTAACAAATAAGACCCTAAAGTAAAAGAATCAAAAACCAATAATTAATAAGCAAAGACAAAAATCTATAAAAAAAAATAGCTTTACCAAGTATAGGTTTCTGTAGTAGAGACTGAGGTCAGAGATGGTGATTCCTCCAGAAGTTCTTTTATTGTTGAGGATATTTTTCTCTATCTTGGGCTTCTGTTGTTCCTAACTAATTTGAAAATTGCTCTTTCTAGCTCTGTGAAGAATTAGTTGGAATTTTAATGATGATTGCATTGAATCTTTAGATTTCTTTTGGTAAGATGACCATTTTTACTCTATTAATCCTGCCGATCCATGAGCATGGGGGATCTTTCTATATTCTGAGTTCTTCAATTTCTTTCTTCAGAGTCTTGAATTTCTTGTCATATAGAACTTTCACTTGCTTGGTAACAGTCACATTAAGATGTTTTATATTATTTGTGACTATTGTAAAGGGCACCATGTCTCTAATTCATTTCTCAGCCCATTTATCCTTTCAGTAGAGGGCTAATACCCGATATATACAAGGAACTTAAGAAGGTAGAATCTAGATAACCAAATAACCCTATTTAATAATGGGGTACAGAGCTAAACAAAGGATTATCAACTTAGGAATGTATAATGGCCAAGAAGCACCTAAAGAATAGAGAAAACATTTGAAATGTATATAAATAAAATAACCAATAAAAAATAAAAACAACAAAAAAATAAATCTTTCTAAACTTTCTCTTCTTCGTAAAATTTGAGTTAGACTCACTTTTAAAGTACGTTTTCTTGTTTTATGTTAAAATACCACATATCCTGGAAACAAAATCAAATTTGTTTCAGTCTTCATATTTAAAAAATAGTGAAAGAATTTTTTTCATAAAATGTATTCTGATTAGGGTTCCCATATTCCAAACTCCTCCCAAATCCTCTGCAATTCCCCATTATCCATATCCAATTATTCATATCCACCTGCTCTTTTGTTCTCTCTTATTAGAAAACAAACAGGCTTCTAAAAAATAAGAATAAAAATAATAAAATAACATAAAAGAAAAACAAATCTGAAAAGAACAAAACAATGAACAGAAAAATAGTCAAATGAAAAACATGAGAAACACCTATAGATTCAGAGACTCATAAGCAATCATAGAAATCTCATAAAAACACAAAATCAGAAATTATAATACATAAGCAAAAAACCATGTAGAGTAAGAGGAAAAAGAAACTCTCAAGACAAAGCATTATTAGACAAAACAAACCCAACCCAACTCAACCAATCCAAAGCAAACCTCTAAAATTGACATGTGGCCTGGATTAAGACTGGTTTGAATATCCAGTGAAAACCCATTAGAGAGCAATTATTTTTCATATTCAGGCAGTTATTAATTAGAGATATCTTCTGTGTTAGGGATGTGGGCTTATGTCCACTTCCACACTCAACACTGAGACCCTGGCAGCAATGGGAGGGGGGGTCTTTGGTTCTGTAAAGGCTCAATGCCCCAGAGTAGGGGAATGCTAGGGTAGTGAGGTGGGAGTGGGTGGGTAGGTGGGAGAGCACCTTCATAGAAGCAGTGGGGAGAAGGATGAGATAAAAGGTTCAGACTTGTGTAGGCTCTGTATCGCCAGTCTTACAGAGTTCATATTTGCCTTGGTTCTGTTGTGCTTAGAAGGCCTTGTTGCCTTTTGTTTTGTTTGGTTTGGTTTGGTTTGCTTTGGTTTGGTTTGGTTTGGTTTGGTTTGGTTTGGTTTGGTTTGGTTTTGGTTTTGGTTTTGGTTTTGGTTTTGGTTTTGGTTTTGGTTTGGTTTGGTTTGGTTTGGTTTGGTTTGGTTTGGTTTGGTTTGGTTTGGTTTGGTTTTGGTTTGTTTTGTTTTGTTTTTCATTCCCTCCAGCTCTTACATCTTTCCCACCTCTTCTGTAGTGTTTCTTGAGCCATAGTGGTAGGGAATTGATGGAGACATCCCATTTAGGACCCAGAGTTCCAGTGTCTCTCGAGTCCTTGTCTTATTCTTTAGCTCTAGTGCATTTCTCGGGGCTTACACTAGAATTGCTCGGGGCACTAGTGAAGACATACTGAGCTGGCCATTATTGATTGTGCTTTATAACTATCTGGGTTGGAGGTTAAGATAATTCTCAGTGTTATCTGATCTTGTCTTTATTGAGGTTCTCTTTTCCTTTGTTTCTATTGCTTTTCTGGATCTTGGGAACGTATGGAGACTGTGAGTTGCCTGGTGCTTCCGAGTTCTTGCCATGTGTGACCACTGGGAATTTCCCCGGGAGAATTTGTTTCTGTATATTGGAAGGTGATACACTAGAACCAGGATGGACTTGTAGTGAGCAAAGGTGGGGCTGGATGAGTCCAGAGAAGAGAGAAAAACTGGGTCTGACACGGGTCTAAAGTGCAACTTGAAGTGCAAGTTTCCTGGGAGAGACTATCTTGGGTATTATTGAGTGAATCAAAGGGTTAGGGTAAAGAAGAAAGACTGTACAAGAGCTCTATGCAATCTCCCCACTGTTGGAGAAGAAAGGACGGCTGTAGCCAGTGGACTCTTGTGTAGGAACGTGTGAGAGTGAGAAACTGGAATTGCAGGACAGGAAGCAGAGTAACAATTGAATACCTGATTCCTTGTCTAGGTTGGTTAGTGTGTTCTAGGGTGATCAAAAACTTTTTCAGAAAATAGTGAGGGGAAATGGAAGGAAGGAAGGAGAGAGAGAGAGAGAGAGATAGATAGATAGATAGAGAGAGAGAGAGAGAGAGAGAGAGAGAGAGAGAGAAATATTCAGTTTACTGGACTCCAGTTTTTAGAGTTTCTGGCATGAGAGATGACAGATAGGAAAAATAATAAGTCAATTTATTTGCAGTATATGTAAATTTATAACTTCTCAAGTGACTGATATTTTAAAAGTTCAAGTTTTACAGTGTTTTTCCTCTACTCCTGGAGACAACCTGGTTTAAAATCTTCTCATTTCCTTTTTCTTTTTCTTTTCTTTCTTTCTTTTTTCCTTTTTTTTTCTTTTTCTTTTTGTATTTTTTGTCAATGTGTGCAGAACATGTTGAACATTAACAGCGTTTCTTCCTTGTCAGGGCATGGTTTGCAATAATTGGAAAAGAACAGGGTCAAACATACTTTAATCATTTATATATTTTTCATTTATATGGAGGTACAAAAATGTTCAAATGTCTACTCAATAACCCTTTCATGTAATTTCTATTAAAAACTTTCCACAGGGAACTTTTCAAGCCCCAGTTGCAAATTTAGTCATGTTTAAAACAATAGTAAAGATACACGCAACAAAGTAAAATCAGTATCATTGTGGCCAACTAGAGCTAAATGCATAATTAA